>NC_056746.1:1512585375-1512912041 GCF_019279795.1 Protopterus annectens
GTTCTAACTACAGTTTCCTATATGATAACTATTTCAACTTGGTGATAGGACTGTTACTGCAACATCAATATACATTTTATTGTTCTTCATACACATTTCATATCTAGGTTTGTTCAGCTACATCATCCTGCTACATTTGCTTTATATAGCTGTAGACAAGTGTGGATGTTTGGTATATCAGACAATCATACTATCTGCATATTGCAGACTGAGAGCAACATATGCAGATTTTGGGATACACATTCCAGATGCAGCAACACTTTGAACAAATTTTGCTGTTTGGTTTGGATTCTCACATGCATTTCATTCTGTCTTGACTGCAGTATACTCTATTCAGGGGTTATTACTACTGTATTGCTGGATTCATGACACTTTCTCACAATCTCTCACTTGTTTTCATTTTACTATTCAGGATGGTACTTACTTCTAGACTTTATTGACATGTTTTACCTGTAGTTATTACAATCCTTTCCAGCAGTCTCACTTCTGTCATGTTTCAGTATTTCAACAGGGATATATTTCACACATGTGATTTCATCATCTTCTGCAGCTATACTTTTCAGCCTGCTGCAGGTTGTGTACTATTTTCTTACAGGTGGGGCATTTTTATTTCAGAATTTATGTCAGACATTTTCATTTTTCTGTTGGGCTTACAGGCTGAAACACACTTTTGTAATCAAGCAATACTTGCAGACACTTTCACACTGTTACTTGCACATTTTATTCCTTAGTGACTACACTGCACTCTTTTGCTGACTGTCATACTTTTATATTTCTTTACAGTTACTGGTAGTGGATTACTGACCTGCCTGGTGGCACAACCGCACCAGCCTATCGCCATAGGCTCTGCGGTTCGCAGAACGGACACCTGCAGCTGTAATATAAATGAAGTAATATTGGAATACACATCTCCATAATATCAGCTAGTTTAATTTCTTACATACACAATTATTTATTTATTTATTTTATTTTACATTTGTTAACCGGGATGGTCCGACTGGATGCATGTCCTTTTTCAGCGGAGGCCCGGGGAGAAAAGCTCCAACAGAGTTACATTGATAATTAGGTACAGTAAATGAGCTGAAAGAACTTAACAAAAACATAGGCTATTTACATACAAGTACAAGACTGCCATTACTATTTCTGAGATTACTACCAATGTAACATTAATAACATATTAGCAAGGACGGTAGGCAGTATAATGACATAGAGTTAGACAGGATACATATTTCTTTATCACAGTATACAAAGTACTTATCATCTTAGCTAGTTGTTTATGTTTTAGTTAATGGCACAGAGCTAGTCTGGGTTTGAGCAAGGACATAGCCAGTGTGACTTGAAGTGGAGTTTTAGACTATTTTTGAATTGACTTAGAGAAGTTGCAAACATGATGTTATTTGGGAGAGAGTTCCATATTTTACCAGTGGTGTTGGCAAATAGCCCGTCACCACCTAGGTTGAGAGATTTAGTTGTTTGGACAAGGAGTCTGTTTGCTGAGCGAAGGCAACTTAGATTGGAGTAGGGAGTCATTAAGTTTTTTAGTGCTGAGGTATTCTCAGGTTGTTTAAGGATTTTGAAGGCCTCTATGAGTTGGGACTGGTGAAGAAGGTGTGGGAATTCTATCCATCCAATAATTAAATGTAACTCACTCAGTAGTGGGGCGTTGGACATTTGCCAGGCCTCCTGGATCCAAAGGTTCAGTTGGTCCTGCTTGCGTCTCTTCAGGTCCGCATGGTGGTGACGGACCTGCTCACCAGTCCTTGGAATCCCTGTGGCACTAGTGAGATCATGAGCCAACTGGTCCCACGCCTCAGCTCTGTATGCTCCCCAGAGGACCTGGCCCTGCATGAGTTGGGCCTCATGATTGTGGACTAGGAGCCAGACCATGTACCTGGACTCCTCAATACCCCACCTCTGTGCTCGAAAGCAACTACCCTTTCCTACTCCTGTCATTCTGCCTGCAGTTCAGTTCTACAATCGTTTATGCTGTGTACTCCCGCCTATGGGGCTTATATAGTCCATTTTTCCCGCACATATCTGTGATTGGCCATTTTGGAATTGTATCAACTTCAGTAAACCTGCATTGTCATGCTCCAGTTTGTATTCATTCCTATATATTAGCTGTTATTGCATGTATACGTACTGCTGTCATGGCTTAGTGGTTTGGTACTTTGACTATGGTGTATAGTATCCTGGGTTCGAACCTGGCCACTACTTTTTATTTTTCATGACTGTCTAGACATGCTGAGGGGTGTGTCTGTGTAAAGGCAGTTTTGATACGGCTTGCTCAGCGTTGCCCGTCGGTTAGCTTGTTTGTGCGGTGCGCAGCTCCGCGCAAACGGGGTACGCTGGTTTAAGCCTCATTTGGCTATCAGCACGCATATTACGCTCAGCTGAGCTAGGGGCACTTAGATTCAGCGTGTTAAACCACTGCTCAGCTACGGGCACTCATTTTGCACCAGTTAAACCACTGCTCACGTACGGGCAGATGCACTCACCCTGTTAAACTGTAGCTCAGCTATGGGCACATCTGGCATTTTTTATTCTTTTGTTACCTCACATTTCTTCAATATAAATGGGCTATTTCATTACATTTTACATAAAATATGATTTTATGTGTACATATTTGTCAGGGACTTGTTTCATGCTTATTTTGCTAAAAATAAAAGTTGGTGTTGTGGGGGCTCTAACCATGAATGCCTGCTCTTCAGCCAACATCTCTACCGCTACGCTATTGCTTCTTGGCTTATTTTGCATATTTAGTTTTTATATGCTTTCCCACTGACTGCTAACTGTAGCTGCGCTACGGGCACGCCCGTGCAAACGAGCGCACTCACGGTTAAACATTTTTACAATTTAAAAAAAATATATAACATGTTTATTTATATATTTTCTGTTCATAGTCTGTGGGGGCATGTGTTGTGTTGTGTTTATTCACATTTCCGTGGACTCTGTAGTGGGTGTTTACTTTGGGCACTTACTCTTCTGGGGGCGTGTCTGCTTACAGGGCTCGGCCTACGGACATGCCCCCTACTGTCTTACACGGACCTTGTTAGCCTTAGGTGTGATTCAGCATGCTCTCATGAATATGCAAAGCATGCTGACATCACTTATGCAGCCTCCGTGTAAGAGTTATAACTCTTACACGGAGGCTTCGTGAATCCTGCCCATTATCTTATCTTAGTAATATATTTTAATAGTTAATTGAATTAATATCAATTGTGTGGTATTTATATCTTTAGCCATGAGCTGGCAGTGTGGTATTAATGTATTTAAGGAAGATGAGTGAGGGAGATTTTGTCTGATGAATAGTTAATTGAATTAATATCAATTGTGTGGTATTTACAGTGGATATGAAAAGTGTACACACCCCTGTGAAAATGCCAGGTTTTTGTGATATAAAAAAGTGAGACCACAGTAAATCATTTCAAAACTTGTCCCACCTTTAATGTGACCTATAGCTTGTACAAATTCAGTTGAAAAACAAACAAATATGTTAGGGAAAAATATAAAAAATAAAAAACATACAATACGCTGGTTGCATAAGTGTGCACACCCTTAAACGAATACTTTGTTGAAGCACCTTTTGATTTAATTACAACATTCAGTCTTCTTGGGTGCACACTTGCCATCAATTAAAGTGACTCTGATTAACCCCAAATAAATTTCAGCTGTCCTAGTAGAACATTTACATTTACTCAGTTGCTTGCTACAACAAAGGCCATGGTTCACAGAGAGCTTACAAAGCACCAAAGGGATCTCATTGTTGAAAGATATCAGTCAGGAGAAGGGTACAAAAACATTTCCACACCATTGGATGTACCGTGGAACACAATGAAGACAGTCATAAAAAAGTGGAGAAAATATAGGACAACATTGACGTTGCAAAGAACTGGATGTCCCTCCAAAATTGATGAAAAGACAAGATGAAAACTGGTCAGGGAGGCTGCTAAGAGACCTACAGCAACACTGAAGGAGCTGCAGGAATGTCTGGCAAGTACTGGTTGTGTACTACATGTCACAACAATCTCTTGTATTCTCCATATGTCTGGGCTATGGGGTAGGGTTGCAAGATGGAAGCCTTTTCTTGCACAGAAAAACATCCAGGCTCAGCTAAAATTTGCAAAACAATACATCAAGTCTCCCAAAAGCATGTGGGAAAATGTGTTATGGTCTGATGAGACCAAGGTTGAACTGTTCGGCCACAATTCCAAAAGGTACATTTGGCACAAAAACAACACTTCGCATCACCAGAAGAATACCATCCCCATAATGAAGCATGGTGGTGGCAGTATCATGCTTTGAGGTTGCTTTTCTTCAGCTGGAACTGGGGCTTTAGTCAAGGTGGAGGGAATTATGAACAGTTCCAAATACCAGTCACATTTGGCCAAAAACCTTCAGGCATCTGCTAGAAAGCTGAAGATGAAGAGGAATTTCACCTTTCAACATGACAGTGACCCCAAGCATACATCCAAATCAACAAAAGAATGGCTTCACCAGAAGAAAATTAAAGTTTTGGAATGGCCCAGCCAGAGCCAAGACCTAAATCCAATAGAAAATCTGTAAGGTGACCTGAAGAGGGCTGTGCACAAGAGATGCCCCCGCAATCTGACAGATTTAGAGTGCTTTTGCAAGGAAGAGTGGGCAAATATTGCCAAGTCAAGATGTGCCATGCTGATAGACTCCTACTCAAGAAGACTAAATGCTGTAGTTAAATCAAAAGGTGCTTCAACAAAGTATTAGTTTAAGGGTGTGCACACTTATACAAGCAGCTTATTGTACGTTTTTTATTTTTTTATATTTTTACCCTAACAGATTTGTTTTTCAATTGAATTGTACAGGTTATAGGTCACATTAAAGGTGGGAAACATTTTGAAATGATTTATAGTGGTCTCATTTTTTTTATATCACAAAAACCTGGTGTTTTAACAGGGGTGTGTGCACTTTTTGTATCCACTGTATATCTTTAGCCATGAGCTGGCGGTGTGGTATTAATGTATTTTAGGAAGATGGGTGAGGGCGATTTTATCCGATGAAGTTCACATTGCAATTTGGTGGATGAAAGTCCTCATTAAAGTAACATTTTGAGAAATGAGGTGGAATTGGGGAGAAAAACTAAATTTCAGCCAATAAAGGGACAAAAAATTAGTAACAACATTATAGAAAATAACATTACTTATGGCGAGAAAGAATCAAGATATGAACAGGCTTTGACTATGGAATACAATGTGTCCAACATTAGAGTTAGTGAGATATTTAGAAATGAATGGACCAAATTTTTGGCCCTATCTGACATAAATGGTATAAATAATTTGGTACCAAAAATTGTATATAGAAACTCTAGGAGTATAAAGAATATTCTTGAATCCCAAACTAAACAGAATAGAACAAGTTATGGGATAGATGGACAAAAAAAGAAAGGTAGTTATAAGTGTGGTCACTGTAACCAATGTGAACACATGTTAAATGCTACAGAAATAATTATCCCCAGTAGGAATAATAAAATAATAAAAAGTAATGGTTTTTACAATTGTGAGACTAAGGGAGTAATTTATATAAGTATTTGTAACAAATGTAATTCCTTCTATATAGGAAAGACCGAACGTGTCTTGAGGAGAAGAATATACGAACATTATTATGAGATTTCTAAGGCTAAAGATACTAATGCCTTATATAGGCATACAAAAGAATGTGAAGAGGCTAGATTTGACTTTTTTGTTATTGAGCAGGTGAAAAAGGATTTAAGAGGAGGTTTATGGGAAGAAAGGGTAGCTTATAGGGAGCTATGGTGGCAAATTTATCTTAATGCCACTAAAAAACCTGGCTTAAATGAAAGTGTATCCATAACCCCAGTACTCAAATTGAAAGCTGCGGATATTTAAAAACAACAAAAACATACATAATTTCTCTGCTTGTAATATCCATAATGGTCACCAGATGGTGGTGTTTACTTACAAAAAGTAATGAATTGTAATGGATTTAAGTGTTGTATTACTTCAATAGTAAAGCTGCTTATATGTATTTTAAATTTCCTTCCTGCACTCTATAAATTTTATGAAATCAGTTGTAGTTTTAGAAACCTGATACATTTTATATTTTTTATATTTAATATATTTAATTTTTTATTAAAACTAAGAATACCTGTTGTATTATATGTATTACTGTGCATGTTTAATATTTATGATGGTTAGTAACAGATTGGCTGCTTCTTGATGCACTGTGACTGATTGGACAACTTTTTGAAAAGTTTTAGTATTTAATAGTTCAATTAATCAATTTAGCATTATCTGATGAAGTCATTGTTAGTGAAGACGAAAACGCAATTTTGCCAAGAGCGTTAATTTGTGTATTTTTACAACGTTTTGTCCTACTTGGTGTCATTAAACAGTGGAACCTTTGCTGGTGTGTTTCCTGCCTTCAACTTGGCTGCTTTGGACTTATTACTTGGTTTTGGTTCGATTATTTGTAGTTCTTATTATTTTTTTCTACTGTCCTGGCGACTGCAGTAATGTATTGTACAAATCTAAGAAGGCATAAGCCGAGATGCTTGTTGTTTTACTGAATAGTAAAGAATTAGTACTGCTTTAAGAGTTGCCAGACCATGTTTCTTATAATTTTATTTTTAAAGTGTAAATGTAAGAGTGTTCAATCTTGCCGTTTGTTCTTACACACTGGTTCGGAGCCGATCCTCGGCTCTGAGTCGGCCGAATTGCAAAGCTCTGAATCTCAGAGAAGCTCGAGACCAGCCCATATCCCACAATCCTCCCTGCCATTACTCAGATCTAGTTTGCCGCTGCAACAGATCGGATCGAGGAGAGCTCGGACCAGATAGAGAATTGAGATGTTATTATTATTTTCAGATAAGATACTGATTTTTTTTCTGATATTTCCTTATAGTTATTAGATTATTATAGAAGTGCTGTGTGTGTGTGTGTTATATATATATATATATATATATATATATATATACCTTTTTTTTCTTCAGGCACCCTTTGTGGCCTAACCCTTTTTCTTTGGGTGTGGTTTTTGTGAGTGTCTTCTGTATATAGCCTTTTTCATATATATATATATATATATATATATATATATATATATATATATATATATATATATATTCTTATAGGATTAGTATTTTTTTCTATTCTCATAGTTATTGTTGTTATTATTGTACTATGTCAGAAAAAGCTAAATCTGGCTTTAAAAGATGTCAGTGTGGGCAGAAAATGTCCATTACTGACAACCATGCTTCCTGCGTCTACTGTCTTGATATTAACTCAGCACAGCTCCTCATGGTGTTCTGCAGAGTGATTCAAGCAGCAGAAAGCAAAAGAGTGACTTTTTCCTGATATAAGTATAATTTTTGTGGCTTTTATACTGTTTACTATCTAGCGACTGCATTTTCGCCTGTTTGCTACTGCATTTAAACTGATTTATTGTGTCTAAACTGTTTTTTGCACTTTAAGTCTCTAATTGTTGCAAATTGTATCTGTAGGCTACACACTCAAGTGCGCTAGCCGATTTATAGCATTTAAAGCATTTATTGACTGCTTTTCTTCTCTGTTTCTGAAAAAAACAAAAAAAAACAAAAAAATATCTCCTGTTTCCCACCTTACTGAACTAGAACAGTCCAGTATCAGAGTTTGCTGATCCCTGGGCTTTGTCTTGGTTCCTGAAACTGTTCCATATCCTTATTTGGAAAAAGGAAGCTTCTTTGTTTACCAGTGGGAGTGGGAAGCACTGAGCAGCCTATTTGTCCATTTCGGAGTGGTATCAGCCAGAAACTAGTAGTCCATTGGCCATTTTGGGTCAATTCCTAGCTCTTTTCAACCCCCTGCTATAAAGCATGCTAAAGCGCGCCTTTTTAGCTTGATATTAACTCAGCACAGCTCCTCGTGGTGTTCTGCAGAGTGATTCAAGCAGCAGAGAGCAAAAGAGTGACTTTTTCCTGATATAAGTATAATTTTTGTGGCTTTTCTACTGTTTACTATCTAGCGACTTTATTTTCGCCTGTTTGCTACTGCATTTAAACTGATTTATTGTGTCTAAACTGTTTTTTTGCACTTTAAGTCTCTAATTGTTGCAAATTGTATCTGTAGGCTACACACTCAAGTGCGCTAGCCGATTTATAGCATTTAAAGCATTTATTGACTGTTTTTCTTCTCTGTTTCTGAAAAAAACAAAAAAAAAAAAAAAAATATCTCCTGTTTCCCGCCTTACTGAACTAGAATAGTCCAGTATCAGAGTTTGCTGATCCCTGGGCTTTGTCTTGGTTCCTGAAACTGTTCCATATCCTTATTTGGAAAAAGGAAGCTTCTTTGTTTACCAGTGGGAGTGAGAAGCACTGAGCAGCCTATTTGTCCATTTCAGAGTGGTATCAGCCAGAAACTAGTAGTCCATTGGCCATTTTGGGTCAATTCCTAGCTCTTTTCAACCCCCTGCTATAAAGCACGCTAAAGCGTGCCTTTTTAGCTTGATATTAACTCAGCACAGCTCCTCGTGGTGTCCTGCAGAGTGATTCAAGCAGCAGAGAGCAAAAGAGTGACTTTTTCGTGATATAAGTATAATTTTTGTGGCTTTTCTACTGTTTACTATCTAGCGACTTTATTTTCGCCTGTTTGCTACGGCATTTAAACTGATTTATTGTGTCTAAACTGTTTTTTGCACTTTAAGTCTCTAATTGTTGCAAATTGTATCTGTAGGCTGCACACTCAAGTGCGCTAGCCGATTTATAGCATTTAAAGCATTTATTGACTGTTTTTCTTCTCTGTTTCTGAAATAAAAAAAACAAAAAATATCTCCTGTTTCCCACCTTACTGAACTAGAATAGTCCAGTATCAGAGTTTGCTGATCCCTGGGCTTTGTCTTGGTTCCTGAAACTGTTCCATATCCTTATTTGGAAAAAGGAAGCTTCTTTGTTTACCAGTGGGAGTGGGAAGCACTGAGCAGCCTATTTGTCCATTTCGGAGAGGTATCAGCCAGAAACTAGTAGTCCATCTGCCATTTTGGGTCAATTCCTAGCTCTTTTCAACCCCCTGCTATAAAGCACGCTAAAGCTCGCGTTAGTGCGATTTAGCGCGGAGTTGCCACAGGAGCACACAAGAGCAGCGGCGGTTAATTGGGGTTAAACTATTCAGGCTACCTAAAGTCAACTCTTCATTTTTTCCCTTAGAACAGCTTCTCTTGAACTCTACTTCTAACCAAACAGCCTTTTCTCTATCTGAAAGATCCAGTTATACTAGACTCCTAAGGAGACTATTCTCTAGCTGGGAAGCTTGCACTTGCTCCTAAAGTACTTTCTACTCTGATATAGCACTTTTTTATTATACATAGCACCCCACCAGCCTAGAACCCCTCTTTCAATCACCCACATCCCTCGAAGTCTTTTCAAACTCAATTAACAGAAAGTTCTTTGTCCTCTCCTTCTAGCATGTCGAGGGGTCAGTTGCTAGTGTCCTCTCCTGCCCAGCTGGTGAATCTGAGAATATTGAGGCAATGTTACAATTGCCTCATGTACAGAGACAACCCTCTCCTTCTCCCACAAAACACAAATACATGCGAGAGATGCAACTATATAGCCAAACTGGAGGCCGAGCTCTCTCAGCATAAGTCTGGCAAGATCAGACAGGAGGAGAAGGGAACCACACACACCACAAACCCAGTCTCACATAGTACTATCACAACTTCAAATCATACACATAAACACACAAAGACATACTCGGAGGCTCTGATCAAAAATCTACCAAAACAGCAGAGGCCACCAAAGCAGACACCCAAACAACTGCCACCTCATGACACAACACATGCAACACATAGACCACAAAGTCAGTGTGCCAAACAGTCACATTCCTTAAGGCCAAACACAATGCCAGACACACTTGTCATAGGTGACTCCATAGTCAGACACACTGACATCCCACTCACTAGATTGAGTAAGGAGAAGGTCACAGTAAGCTGCCTGTCGGGCGCTAGAATCCGCCACATAACACAAGCACTCAGGTCACTCAACAGCAAGTGCAAGTATGACTCAGTCATTGTCCATGCTGGCGTGAATGACCTGAGACGTACCTCCCTGGACTACATGAAAAGAGACATTGAGGAGCTCTCTGATTATGTAGCCCAGGCAGGTATGACCCTGACCCTGAGCAGTATCCTACCTTCACCAAGAATGATGCCACAATACAGAGACAAGATGATCAGCTTTAATAATTGGCTTAATCTCTGGTGTCATTCAAAGGGGATCCAATGTCTGTCTGCCTGGGATGACATGCTGGACAAGCCACGATGCTTCACTAGGGATGGCTTGCACCTGTCACCCCTGGGCTTCCGGATATTGGCAAAGGCTCTTGCCACCCCCATAGTGCCTTTTTTAGGCAAGGCTCAAATTCTAAACCTACCACCCTAGAACACAAAAAAGAAAATAAACTAAGGGTAATGCTGCTCAATGCCAGAAGTCTAAACCTCAAGATGCACGCACTCGAGGCCCTTCTCAGTATGGAGAACATCGATGTCTGTGCTGTGACTGAAACCTGGTTCAAGGCTCCTGAGAGCACCCCAGCACTATCAGGTTATACCTCATATCATGCGTTCCGGCCCCAAAATCCGGACCACACCAAGAAAGGAGGGGGGGTATCCATATTCATCAAGGATACCCACACCTCCAGGTTGGTGGCAACGTACGAAGCATCGGAGACCATCCAGGTGCAAGTAACCATAGGAAAGACTGCTCTGCAATTTGTAGCATGTTACAGGCCACCCTCTCAAACTCAGGAACATCACACAGCTTTCCTGAAAACACTCGAGGGGATAAATGCATCTCCAAACACCATCATATTAGGTGATTTCAACTACCCGAATATAGACTGGGATCATTACTCATGCCCCAACACTCTAGCCCAAAGGTTCCTGGAGTTCATAAACTCAAATGCCATGGGACAACTAGTCACCATCCCCACGAGAGGAGAAAACATACTAGATCTCATCATCACGAACATGGGGACACAATGTTCAGCACCAGAGGTGTACCCCTCATTGGTGAGATCAGATCATAAACTAATCTCACTGGAAGTCCACATCCCGCCCCCACCCCAGATAAAAAAGACCACAGTGAAGAACTTCTCAAAAGCCAACTTCACACTTCTTAAGACTGGTGTAGTTTCCTTCAAGGCCCCCGAGCCAGCGGAAACCATTACCCAAACAGCTGAATCACTTACAGATGCCTTCTATCAGCACCTCCAGGACTGCATGGATCAGGCAATCCCAAACAAAACAAAGACTCTTTTCACCAAAGGCAAGCGCCCAGTCTGGTGGACCCCAGCCATTAACAAACTCTACAATAAAAGGAGAAAGCTACTACAAGATAGAGCAAAATCCTTAAAAGGGAAGACACCCTTGATCACTATAAGTAAAAAACTACGATCGCTCATAAAATCATCCAAGGCAAATTTTGAAAGAAAAATCGCTAGGGACTCAAAAGACAATCATAAGGCCTTTTTTAGCTATGTTAGAAACCTGGGAGGAAACTCCCAGATATGCTCAGAATTAGTTCAAAATGATGTCAAAATCACTGAACCAACAGAGATTGCCAACATACTGGCTGACAGGTTCAGTGCAAATTTCTCTCCCTCCCCCAAAAGGAGAGATATCTATCCCAGCGGATTGTAGCCTCCCACACATCTCAAATGCTCAGGTGAAAACTGCTCTCTCCAAGGCAAAAAACACAGCATCTATGGGACCAGATGGTGTCCCCGGTTGTGTGCTCCACGAACTCAATGAGGAATTAAACCCGCTGTTAGGGCAGCTGTTTAATCTTAGCCTCACCTCAGGATACGTACCCAAGGAGTGGCGTACGGCAACTGTGGTCCCACTTCACAAAGGCGGTGCCTCCACTGACCCTGGTAATTACTGCCCCATCATCTTGACAAGCCTAGTCTGCAAAGCTGTGGAGAGGATCATAATGGAACTCATAAATAAAGACATAGGGGACTTACAGACATTGGATCCAACCCAGTTTGGCTTTGTCAAGGGCAGATCATGCCTTTTAAACTTGGTTGATTTTTTTGAAACAGTCACCAAGGCCATTGATGAGGGCAAGGTAGTCCACACAGCCTACCTTGACCTTGCAAAAGCTTTCGACACAATACCCCACTCGGGTATCATAGAAAAACTCACCAACTTAAATGTAAACCCATACGTCACAAGATGGGTTGCAAACTGGCTAAGTGACAGAACCCACAGGGTCAGAGTGGCTGGCACCATGTCAGACTCCAAGCCGGTCACAAGTGGTGTCCCACAGGGCTCAGTCCTAGGCCCCCTCTTGTTCGGCATCTACTTTTCAGAAGTATAGGCAAACACAGGACGATTATGGCTCACTAAGTTTGCAGAAGACTGCAAACTGGGCGCCATAGTTGAAAACACATCAGACACAGATATCCTTCAGAAGAGTCTCATAGAAACGGATAACTGGTGCCAGAGCCATGGCCTAAAATTAAACGCCAAAAAATGCATAGTCATACCCTTCGGGAAAAACAAGATTACCCCTAGCTACCATATAGGTGGCAATCCACTAAGCACAGAAGAGGTTATCAGGGATCTGGGGACCCAGGTTGACAGTAACCTCTCATTTGACACCCACGTTGCCAAGGTAGTTAGGAAAACCTTCTACATTGCCCACCTGATCATGAAGGGATTCACATCTAGATCAAGGGAGGTCATTGTTCCCCTGTACTCATCACTCATCAGACCAATGATTGAGTACAATGCCCCATTCGGAATGCATCTTACCCGACATCTGCAGCAATTGGAAAGGCCCCAAAAGTTCCTCACCAAGAGGATAAAGGGTCTCAAAAATATGTCTTATGCTGCCCGACTGAAGGAACTCCAGCTCTATTCGGTCGCATACCGTTTGCTCAGAGGTGACCTGTGCCTAACATACAAGGCCATGTCAAACCCAGAATTGATGGACATGCTCCACCTCAAAAAATCTAAATCCATAAGAAATACAAGAGGAAGGGACTTAAACCTTAACACAGTTATAAATAGGATGTGCTGGAGGGACAGATTCATCACCCAGATACTCCCTATGCTGTGGAACAAGATCCCAGTACATGTGAGGCAGAGCACCTCGCTGGCCCTGTTCAAAAGAAATCTTAACATATGGATGGGAGATCGCAGGTTTACCCCGGGGATCACCTCAGTGTCACTGCTAGACAGAGGCACGGTAAACTAATGGGCACAATACCTTTCAAACTTAAGGGGTGGTGAAAGCCACAAAACTATGGGCTAGGCTTATAAATGCCCTAGGGCAGATAGCCTAGTATGAACCTATGAACCTATGAACCTAAGAGGATTGCTCTATTTGCCATTCCTTTAGCGGGAGGGTCATGACAGATAGAAGCAGGAAGCTCATAGACAGAGGATTGCTGAAGCCTGCCTTTCAAGAGGCTTTGGACAAGTCGGATCAGGCTTCTAAATCCTCGAAGGGGTCGAAGATGTCGGAGCCCATGTCATCGGCTCCGAGTTCATCTTCTCGGGTTTGTTCGCCGGTTCCACAGATCTCGGGGCCGAGCGTCGAACATTTATCTTTTCCTGAGCCCCAGATCTTGGAACCGGTGTCGGAACTGCCACCACCGTCCATTCTTCGGTTAGTGCCATCTTCGGCTCCTTTGACCCATTCTTCCAGACCCTTGTCTGAGACAGATGTGGATCGTGTCGTGCAGAAACTCATGGAAAACACTGCCCTTTCCAAGTTAATTGCAGTTTCCTCCCAGTTGGTGTCGAAACTAGAAGGCCTCCCCATATCTCCAACAGGTCCTCCTTCGAGACCCATCCAGATCTCGGAGCTGGGAGAAGATGACCTGATGATAGTGGAGCCCTCGGTGCCGAAACTGTCCATTGCACGATCGACACCTTTGACTTCGACTCCTTTGGAACTGTTAGGGGAGTCGCGGAGCCGACGGTCTTTGCTCGGTTCCGGGACCGAGAGTCGTACCGACCTGTCGGTGCCAAATCTCCCTCTTGAGGCCTCGGCACAGACTGGCTCGGCTCCGTCCTCGGGGTCGGAGCCCACAGCACCTGGTTCTGGGATGCTTCCGTGTTCTTCAGAACCGGGGGAGCCCTCGGCCAGGGGTTCGGGGGCCTTTGACCTTATGAGGAAGGTATTGTCTGCGCAGACAACCACATCATCAGAGGAATCTTCTCCTTCCCCAAAAGGGCCACTTTCTGTTTCTGCTCCCACGATCCATCCCAAGCGTCGAGCCCAATTGCCTCAGCCACCCCCAGAGGGTTCCCCCTGTTCCTTGGAGGCCTCACCAGAAGCCCCCTCTGATGAGGTCCCAAGGAAACGGTTGTGCAAGAGGAGGCACATAGATTCCCCACAGGAATCTCTAACGTCTGACACTGACTTGGATGAGGCAGAGGCATCCCCTAAATCACCCTCAGAGGATGTGTCATTTGCAGACATCCTGGAGATCTTGAAACAGAGGGGTGATTGGCAGTCCCTAGCCCCCTCTGAGGACAAGTCGGTGCTGCTGAAGGGTTTTGGGGCTCAACTTTCTACCTCCTGGGTGACTCCGCCCTTCGATGAATTAATGGATTTGATTGCTCGAAGGGCGTGGGAGACACCTGACACAGTGGAACCAGTCCCTAGGAAACCAAACAAGTTCATCACTACCCCCCAAGATAAATCTTATCTCACCAAGGGAGTCCCTGTCGACGCTATGGTGGTGGCGGCAGCCGCAAAAAAGGAGATGTCTGAGTCTTCCTCATCTGTTCATCCTCCTAATAAGGATTCTAGGACTATGGACAGATATGGGAAGCGCATTTTTAGTTCAGCGACTTTTTCCATGCGTTCGCTAAACTACCTGACCCATTTCACACGTTTGCAGAGGGATCTCATCAATGAGCTGGCAGATATAACACAGATGCTGCTGTTTCAGAAAAGGTAACAGCACAACTTAACACCCTCACCTCCATAGTGAACTCATCCATGAGGCTCATCTCGTATGCAGCCGAGGGATCGAGTAGAGCTGCAGCTTCAGCGATTGCTCTTCGAAGACAATCATGAATGCAGCTGTGCTCCTTTGCGGAAGCCTTCAAGTCTTCCTTTGCCAATGCCCCTTTTGATGTTGCCACACTTTTCGGGCCTAAGGTTAAGGAGACTCTCACTCGGTGCGAGCAATAGGGAAAGACCCTGTCTGCTGTCGGGGTCCGTTTTTCCGCTCCTACTAGACCGTACCCCAAAGGGCAACGAGGCAGAAAAATGTGGTTTTGTAAGAATCAGGGATCTTTCCAGACCACACAGAGTGCTACTCCCTCCAGAGGCAGAGGAGGGGGTAGAAATGGAAGACGCCACCCCGGCGGCAGAGGGGGTCCGCATAACCAAGGCGACAGGGATTCCGTCCCTGGGAAGCCTTTCCAGCACTCCTGAAGGGAGGCCCGGCTGTCCTGCTGTGGAGGCAGTCGGGGGTCGCTTAGCTTTATACCCACTGGCCTGGCTAAACATTACTTCAGATTCTTGGGTAAAAAGCATTATAACCACAGGGTACAAAATCCCCTACATTTCAACACCACCTCTACAAAGAAAGTTTCCAGACATGCCACCCCGTCTGCGAAAGCTAGCAGCTGTAGAAATTTCAAAGCTGCTCGAAAACAGAGTCATCCAACCAGTCCCAGCGGACCAAAGAGAATTCGGAACTTACTCAAGGTTCTTTTTAGTTCCAAAAAAGACAGGGGACTGGAGACCGATCTTAGATCTCAGCCATCTCAACAACTTCGTGAAGAAGGAAAAGTTCCGGATGGTCACGCTTCAATCGATCCTTCCATTCTTACAGAAGGACGATTGGATGTGCTCTATAGATCTCAAAGACAAGTACTACCACATCAAAATGGCCAGACCGTCCAGAGATCATCTGCGCTTCTGGCTGGGGGCCCGTCACTTTCAGTTTCGAGCTCTGCCCTTTGGACTCACCTCAGCCCCCAGGGTATTCACCAAATGCATGGCAGTAGTTGCGGCTCACTTGAGACGACAAGGATTCCGGGTGTTTCCCTATCTGGACGACTGGCTCCTCACCGCCACCACCGAGCGTCGCCTATTGCAAGCCAGAGACTATACAATCGACCTTTGTTCCCACTTAGGGATATCCATAAACTTCGAAAAGTCTTGCTTATCGCCCTCACAGTGTATTTCCTTCATTGGAGCAGATCTAAATACATGATCGACACTACTGAAACTCCCCCCCAGTAAGAGCTTCAACACTCAAACAGCAGGTCCTTCTTCTTCTGGTCAGCAAGAAAGCCCCAGCCAAACTGGTGTTAAAAGTGTTGGGACTGATGGCAGCCACACTAATTGCAGTCCCTATGGGAAGGTTACACATGAGGATTCTTCAATGGCTGCTCTTCGCGCAGTGATCGTTCCAACACCTACCCCTAGCGCACGAGATCAGGATAACAGAATCTTGCAGACGGGACCTCTCATGGTGGGTGCGCGATCAGAACCTCACTGTGGGTCGTCCGTTCGTTCTACCCAGTCCAACAGCCACAGTAACCACAGACGCTTCCCTGATAGGGTGGGGGGGCCTTTTTCAGGGAAGAACAGTCCAAGGAGAATGGTCCAGCACGGAGTACACTCTACATATAAATGTTCTGGAGTTGAGGGTGGTGTTCCTGGTGTTGCAACACTTCCAAGCCCTCTTACCTCTAGAAACAGTAGCAGTTCAGACAGACAATATGTCTGTAGTCTGGTACATAAACAAACAAGGGGGAACCAGGTCTTACCCGTTATGCAGAGAGGCCATGAGAATTTGGCAATGGGCAGAGTCCACGGGTCACTTTCTGATAGCAACGCACATCCCAGGGTTTTCCAACGTCATTGCGGACAGGTTGAGCAGAGCCATCCTGTTACCTCACGAGTGGTCCCTCAATTCACAGATGGCGGGAAAGACCTTCCGCAAATGGGGCCAGCCTTGCTGCAATCTGTTTGCTTCCCCATTGAATGCAAAATGCAGAAGCTACTTTCCCCTTCTACCCCCTCCAGGGGATGTCCCCAGGGACGCACTGATACACGACTGGCCCCCGGGTCTCCTATATGCATTCCCACCGACTCCATTGATTCCCAGATTTCTACAGAAAGCCAGGAACTTGGAAAGGACTATAATACTCATAGCCCCATTCTGGCCTCGTCAAATATGGTTTCCCTTTCTTCGAGTCCATCAAATAGAGGAACCATGGATTCTGGACCCAGTACCAGATCTGCTGACACATTCGTCGGGAGTTCCTCACCCGTCTCTACAGTCCCTCAAATTAGCAGCTTGGCTGCTCCGCTTCCCTGCCTAGCCAGGTCTCATCTACTCCCTCCGGCAGTTCAACACATCCTGGTTGCTTCTCATAAAGCTTCCACTACTAAGCTCTATACGAGTAAGTGGAAACGCTTTGTATATTGGGCATCTAGTCAAAACTTAGACCCCTTGGTAGCTCCTCTACATAAAATTTTAGAATTCTTATCCATCCTTTTTCACGTAGGAGCTTCTACTTCCACTCTAAGAGTACAGCTGGCGGCCATATCAAACTTCCATATTGGTGAGGAAGGTTCTCCCATTATGTCTCACAGACGTTGTAAAGCCTTTATGAAAGGAACCTTCCATCTTAGACCGCCTGTCAGAAAACCTTTCTTTCCATGGAGCCTGAATTTGCTGCTGTCGCAACTCATGTTGCCACCTTTTGAACCTGCTTCATCATGCCTCCTAAAGTTCTTATCATGGAAGACGCTGTTTCTCGTCTCCGTGACCTCAGCTCGTAGAGTCTCAGAGCTGCAGGCATTATCGGTCAGACCACCTTACTTGATATTCCATCCAGACAGGGTCTCTTTGCGTACAAATCCATCTTTCCTTCCAAAAGTATGCTCAGTTACGAATATTAACCAGTCTATAGAACTCCCTACCTTTTTCAAAAACCATACTAACAAACTGGAGTATATGTTGCACAAGTTGGATGTTCACAGGCAATTAAGATTTTATTTAGATAGGACCAAAGCTTACAGGAAAACGGATCAGCTCTTCGTCGCATTTGCAGACAATAAAAAGGGCATGGCAATTACTAAATGTACACTATCTAAATGGCTTGCTGACTGTATAACATTTGTATACTCTAAATCAAAGCAATCCTTACCCACCAAACCTAAGGCCCATTCTACCAGATCCGTTTCCACTTCCTTAGCTCATGCGGCTCGCTTGCCTTTGGACACTATTTGTGCAGCAGCCACGTGGTCTAAACCACATACTTTCATCACTCATTATAGAGTGGACAAGGTCTCCAAGGATAGGACATCATTTGTTTCCACTGTGCTTAGGAACGTTCTTCCATGAGTCACTCGGGGTCACGGAGCTAGGGACGCTACCCGTGTGTAAGAACAAACGGCGAGATTGAACACTCTTACATAAAGAAGTTATGTCCTTACCATAATGTTCCATGTAGAGTGTTCATCTCGCCTTTGTTCTTACATTCCCTCCCTTTCCCCCCCCATGTGTTTGGAAGAACTGGTAGGATTAGAGTCTGATCGACGTGTCTTGACCCTTTGCGGGGTATATGGTCCCGTGTGTCATGGGATATGTGCTTAGACCATTAGTTATTGCTATGGTGAGAGAGTGTCTCTGAATGGCTGAAGAGAGTGTATGCTTCTAGCACCGCAGGTGTTGGATCCTTTGGTCTGGTTTGTTTGCAAACTAGATCTGAGTAATGGCAGGGAGGATTGTGGGATATGGGCTGGTCTCGAGCTTCTCTGAGATTCAGAGCTTTGCAATTCGGCCTACTCGGAGCCGAGGATCGGCTCCGAACCTGTGTGTAAGAACAAAGGTGAGATGAACACTCTACATGGAATGTTATGGTAAGGACATAACTTTTTGTTGTGTTCAGGCGGAAAGGTGTATAAGAATTATGTAATGGACTCCCCCAGCCCCAACCCTTGGTGTCCCTTTCCCCTTCCAAAAAGTCTGAATCTGCATCTCTCTCTCTCTCTCTCTCTCTCTCTCTGTCTTGGATAAGATTGTTTCAAACAAATGGGTTCTGAGACTGATTCAGCAGGGCTACAAAAATCCTTCCTTTCTCATGAGGGTAATAGAAACAGTTCTTTCCCAGCGGGGAAAAGATTTTTACTTGAGAATGTTTCTGGTGCCAAAGAAAGAAGAAAAATGTCTAGAGACCAGTGCTGGACCTTTCTTTCCTAAACCAGTATGCTATACTGCCTTAGTTCAAAATGTTTTCATTTCACAACTTGTGACTCCTCCTTCCTCATTTGAATTTTTTGGTAACCTTAGATTTAAAAGATGCTCATCATCACATTCCCATTCATTCAAACTTCAGCTGTTTCTTACTGTTTTGTGTGTCTGGATTATAGCAGTACTCTGCCTTACTCTTTGAACTATTCACTGCTCTAGGAGTGTTCACAGAGTGTCCAGCACCATTTATAGCCCTTTGCAGCTATATGGTATCCACATTTCCTTATTTAGACAACTTGCTTATAGGTTCATAGGTAGATACTGGGCTATCTGCCCGAAGGCATATATTAGCCCAGCCACATTGTGCGGTATTCACTGCCCCTTTGGTTAGTTCCGTAGGCCCTTGATCTAGCAGCTAGTATCCTTGGCCCCTATCTAGTAGAGCTGTTGGTATGATCCCTGGTGTGAACTTTCTGTTACCCATCCACTCATCAAGGTTCCTCTTGAAGAGTGATAGTGAGGGGCTCTGTCTTATGTAGATCGGGACCTTGTTCCATAGCAAGGGAAGTCTTTGCGAAGGGAATCTATCTCTCCAGCATGTTCTATTCATTGTTGTGCTGAGGTTTATATCCCTAGAGCGTGTAGCTCGAGTGGATTTGGTTTTGCTAAGATGGAGCATGTTCAACAGTTCTGGGTTGGACATGGCTCTGTATGTTAGACAGAGATCGCCTCTGAGAAGGCAGTATGCAACAGAGAAAAGCCTTAGTTTTTTCAATCGTGCTGCATAGGGCAACTGTTTGAGGCCAGTAATCCTCTTAGTGAGGTACCTCTGTGGTCTCTCCAGCTGCTGGAGATGCCTAGCCAGGTACATTCCAATTGGTGCATTGTACTCAATAATGGGTCTGATGAGGGAAGAGTAGAGGGGCACCACTACATCCTTAGATCTTGATGCAAACCCTTTCGTGATCAGATGAGTCACATAGAAGGATTTTCTAACCACCTTGGCAACATGGTTATCAAAGGAAAGCTGACTATCTACTTGGGTCCCTAGATCCCTTATTACTACTTCAGATTTCAGGGGTTACCTCCTGTGTGGTAGTTCGCAGGTACTCTGTTTTTTCCAAAGGGGATTACTACGTATTTTTTAGTATTTAGCATGGCTTTGACACTATGCATCAATCTTGTTAAGGCCCTTCTGGAGGATATCCATGTCGGCCGGAGACTCTATTATAGCACCCAGTTTGCAGTTGTCCGCAAACTTGGTCAGCCACAGCCCATCAGTGCTTGCCTATACTTCTGAGAAGTATATGCCAAACAGGAGGGGCCCCAGGACAGAGCCCTGAAGGCACTCCACTCGTTACTGGTCTGGATTCGGACATAGATCCCACTACTCTTACTTTGTGGGATCTGTCTGAGAGCCAGTTTGTGATCCATCTTGTGACGTAAGGGTTTATGCCCAGGTTGGTGAGTTTATCAATAATACCCAAATGGGGAATGGTGTCAAATGCTTTAGCAAGGTCAAGGTAAGCCGTGTGTACCTCCTTTCCCTTATCTATAGCCTGAGTAACTGTCTCAAAGAAGTCCACCAGGTTCAGGAGATATGTTCTGCCCTTGATGAAGCTGAACTGTGTGGGGTCAAGTGTTTGGAGGTTCCCAATCTCTCCATTTATGAGTTCCATAATGATTCGCTCCATTGCCTTACAGATCAGGCTGGTTAGGCTTATTGGTCAGTAGTTCCCAGGGTCGGTTGTAGGCCCACCCTTGTGTAGCAGAACTACTGTTGCTGTGCGCCATTCTATGGGCACATATCCTGTCGAGAGGCTGAGACTGAACAGGGTATTCAGATGCGGGGTTAATTCATTTTGGAGCTCACGTATGACACAGCCCGGGACACCATCTGGTCCCATGGAGGCAGTGTTTTTAGCTTTAGATAGAGCCTTATTAACCAACGTATCAGTAATAACTGGAGTTACACAATCCCCTGGAATAGTAATAGGCCCTGTAGGTGGTCAGGGGGGGATTTGCACTGAACCTGTCAGCCAAGATGTTGGCAATGTCAGTGGGGTCAGTGTATTTTGTTCCATTTTGTACTAGCTCAGAACAGACCTGAGCGTTGCCATTTAGGTTTTTGACGTAATCATAGAAGGCCTTATGGTTATCCTTGGCATCCTTGGCAACTTTCTTTTCGAAATTGGCTTTAGTTGACTTGATGAGGGCCCTCAATTTCTTACTAAAGCTGATCAGGGAAGATTTTTCTACTTGAGATTTGGCCTTTTTTTGTATAAGTCTCCTCCTTTTATTGTATAGTTTGCTTAAGACCGGGGTCCACCAGACTGGTTTCTTCTTGCTTTGTAGAGTCTTTTTCGAAGTGTCAGGAATTCCTCACTTGGGTGATAGATGTCCTATATAGGCTGGGATTCCAAGAAATCATTCAAAAGTCTTTTTTGAGTCCCTGACACAGGTATGTGTTCCTGGGGTGTCTGCTAAACACCTCAGTACAAACAACTTTTCTTCCACAGAAAAAAATAGATCCATATTTATATCTTTTCCAGGAGGTTTCCAATCATAGACTTCAGACACTGAGAGAATACCTCAGGATTCTGAGTCTCATAGCATCTGTGATTGTCATGATTCCTCTGGCAAGACTCCCTATGAAAAAGATACTATGGAATTTGAAGTCTCTATTCCCAGCACCAATTTTATCTTTTCAGATTCTAGTTCCAAGATCTGTAAAAAGAGAAACCAGTTGGTGTAGATATCACATATTCCTGAATCGAGGTCTACCGTTTCTCCTCCTACTCCAAAGCAGTTAGTCACACAGACGCATCAGACTTTCCATGGGAAGCATTTTCAGGAGGGATATGTGCCACATCACCTTGGTATTATCTATAACAACTTGAAGAGGTCCTGAAAACCAAAGGTGATTCAGAGAGTGTTGAGTACCTTGACAAGAGCAAGCATCTTTTTTATGTTTATCCATAGGTTCATAGGTACCCTAACTTAGTACACACCTCTGAACACCTATGAACCTTTGGATTAAAGTGCAAGATATCAGGGATGATAAAGACAGACACAAGCACATAAACATAAACATAAACAAGCAAAATGGAACCTGGTCTTACCCCCCTATGCAGAATAGCCATGTCACCATGTGATATAGCTTTACAGCACAGTCTTACTCTACAGGTATCCTTCATTTCAAAACTGTGTGTCAGACAACCTGAGGACAAAGGCCATCTTCACAAATGGAAACTAGATCAGGGGTCCAAGATTTGAGCCATCTGTTGGAAGTTCCTCAAATATAAATGTTTGTCTCTGTGAACAATCAGCTGGCAAAATTCTGCTCCAGGACTCCATATAGGAAGACCTGGAAGACAGGTGCCTTTTCTTTTCCTCGGACAGGTATTCTTGTATGCTTTTCCATCCTTTCCACTGATATTCAGGGTACTTCTGAAGATTCTAAAGGAAACCCCCAAGATCATTGTTGTGACTCCCCTCTGGCCCATGCAGCAGTGGTTCTCTCTTCTTTTGGTATTGGCCAGGGAAATTACCACAAGCTTCCTCTCAGAGTGGATCTGTTGGCATAAAAACAGGGATGTTTGATACATCCCAAAATGAACAACTTCAGTTCACTGCCTGGATGGTAGGGTCCTAATTGCATTTAGGTCACTGTTTACTGAGGACATGCAGCAGGTACTAATAGACTCAAGAAAGCCTGCTACTAGAAAATCATATATAAGCAAATGGAAAAGGTTTTCTAATTGGTGCCAACAACATAAACAGCACCTATTCAGGGCTAGCATTTCTCTGGTTTTACAATATTTATGTGATGGCCTGTCTCACTCCACTGTCAAGGTTCGTCAGTCATTTCAGCATGTATGTCCATGGATCACTCTTTTTAAGACATAGTGTTATGAAAACGTTTTTGATAGGAGTATTGTATAAGAAACCTCCAAGAAAACTGGTGGCATCTCCTTAGAATATTAATTTTGTGTGTGAGAGAGGCTAACACTTTCTCCATTTGAACCAGCTCATCTGGCTGACTTGAGATTCTTAATATGGAAAACTGTTTTACTGATTGCTCTAACCTCTGCAAAAAGAGTATCTGAGCTGCAAACTCTTATGGTGGGTAAACCTTATACCCTTTCCTCAGAGACAGGGTTTCTTTGAGAATTAATCTGTCTTTTAAGCCATAAGTGGTACCATAGTTAACTTTAAGCCAAAGTGTCCATTCCCTCATTTTCTTTACTGATCTTAAAAATGAGGGGGAAATACAAAATGCAGGTTACCTATTGTGGAGTAGGTCCCATTATAGACTCTCCAAACCTTCTAAAGTCTTTGAAGTTATCCACTGTTCTATTCCTCTATGTATTTTGCAGACAGACAGCTTACCATAGTAGAATGTACCCATTCTCAAAATCAAGCAATAAAAACATGAAGCAATCTGTCTTTGGCCTTAAAGTTGTTGGTTTATTCAAAGTAATGAGAGCTTTCATCAGTCAGACTTAATCAGATGCAATGTTTCTTCCTGAAAACCCATTATAATTCCAGTTGTTTAAATATGGCTAATAGCTAGCCTACATTTTGAATTGGTTTGCCATACAGAATGTTTGAATTCAAAGGGACTCCCCTGGAATTCATTGAACCCGAAGGTTTGGCACCAGGAGGCAACCCAATACTTCCACACCCCAGTACGGATACCACCACAGCTGCTGGGTTCCACAAGGAAGCAAACAACACAAAGTCATTCTTCAGTGACTTACTTCAAGCCCCCAAATGATTACTGAGGCAATATGAGGAAGAATGGGACCCCACTGCACCCTCCCAAAAACAGGGACACACTAACCAAACATTTTTTTTTCTTTTTGGGAAAAAAACTCAGAAAACTTAAAAGCTTCCATTAAGAGGAAATGTATTTCACTACATCACTGGAAAATTCCACAGTGCCCAGGGGTCTAAGAATAGATAAAAAGCCATCTATAATAACTTGCATGAAGGACTGACACAGGAATGGACGAACACATTAGAGGAAGCAGGACTTAAGATAGTCAGAATTCAACTGGAATATAATAAGGAGACTAAATCCACCATGGTAAAGATCCATTGGGACCAGAATGACTAAAGGAACAGACACACCAACCAACAGGGCATAAGCCATACCATATGAATAGCAAGAGACCTCCACCTGCAAAAAGGCCATATGCATGAAGAAACATGCAGAACCCACTCTGGAATCAAATCACACGAGAAATTGCAGCCTGCATTGAAACACTGGATTCTACACTCAAAATTTTGGAAAATATAAAGCAGGATTTTTTGAGAGGCAAAAGTTTCCTAGGGCCAGACAAAACTCTCATAGACCCCATAGACTCCCAACCAGAAAACCGATGTAGACAAGGGACAGATCAAATGGGGACCCCAGAACTTACAAAACACCAGCCACAATACGATAGGAATAAGGAAAAAGTGTCATCAAAAACATTCAGGAATACTACCAAAAAGGACACCAAATGAACTCCACACAAAGGTCTGGAACAACAACAAGAAGCCACTCACAGAAGTGGAACTAAAAATATTGGAAAAAGGTCTTAACATTTATTCCCCACAGTAGAAATGATCCAGTAAAGACCATTACATACCTCAAACTCTACATTAGAAAATTAAACAAAGTGTTTTTCCATGAAAAAGAAACGAGAAAAAATGACAACACTGCATTGGCCTTTATAACTACCTGAAAATGGAAAGAAAACAAAAAATAGTGACTTTTGCCCCAGTGAAGCCAACTCCTGGAGCATATGAAGCAAAATGGGAAACTGACATAAGGAAAATTCTTAGGAAAAAAAGTACGAGAAAGTACTACAATATTTCTAATAAAGAAAGGCTAGCTCTTGAAGAACTTTTCAAATACAAAACTACAAGGGAGGGACATCTTAGTAATGGACACTGCAGCATACACTAGCAAGATTGATGGTATGTTAAATAACCCCAATTACTACAGCAACGTTGATTTGGGCACTACTGAATTTGCTTATGACAATATCTGTGGAATAATGGAAATGATGTGCAATATGGAACTTATAGGCAATAAACTACATGATTTTCTCTCAGTCACACTCCTTAAGATACCATCTTTTTTGGTATCCCAAAACCATATAAAACATCAAGGACCCATCTTCCTTACTACTCCAGAGCTTATCCAAACAATCCTGTCTTGGTTTGTGATTTACTGTGGCGTTGACTGGTAAGAGAAATTTTCATAGGTGTGTACTAGGCTAATGGCTCTAGGGCCTTTACAAGCCTAGCCATAGGATTACCCTGGCATCGTGCCACCCAACCTTAGTTCTCAGTGCCTCTGTCGAGTAGAGCCAATGGAGTTATCCCAGGGGTGAATTTTCTATTTCCCATCCACTCATCGAGATTTCTCTTGAAGAGGGTCAACGAGGTGCAATGCTTGACATGTATGGGAAGTCTATTCCATAGCATGGGCAGTCACTGGGCTATGAACATGTCACTCCAGTATGTTCTGTTGATTGTGATAATGAGGTTGAGGTCTCTGGAGTGTGTGGTGCGGAGGGATTGGGATTTCTTTAGATGTAGCATTTCTAACAGAGCTGGGTCAGACATGGCTTTGTAAGTCAAGCAGATATCACCTCTAAGTAGGCGATATGAGACAGAGAATAGTTGGAGTTTT
Source organism: Protopterus annectens (assembly GCF_019279795.1). Lineage (NCBI taxonomy): Eukaryota > Metazoa > Chordata > Ceratodontiformes > Protopteridae > Protopterus > Protopterus annectens. Next base: position 1,512,611,272 of record NC_056746.1, read on the forward strand.
TTGAGTCTGTCCATATAGGACAAGTGTTTAAGGCCTAGGATCCTCTTTGTGAGATACTTTTGTGGCCTCTCCAGTTGTTGCAGGTGTCTAGTGAGGTACATGCCAAATGGGGAATTGTACTCGATGATTGGCCTAATGAGGGAGGAGTAGAGGGAGACAATGACCTCTTTCTTCCTGGATGCAAAACCCTTAGTAATGAGATGTGCCACATAGAAGGACTTTCTGACCACAGTGGCAATGTGGTGATCAAAAGAGAGGTTGCTGTCAACCTGTGTTCCCAGATCTCTTATAATGCCTTCTGCATTCAGTGGACTACCATCAATGTGGTAATTCATAGGAACTGGCTTTTTCTCAAAGGGGATAATGACACATTTTTTGGCATTGAACTTAAGGCCTTGGTTCTGACACCAGTCGTTGGTCTCAGTGAGGTCATTCTGCAGGATGTCAGCATCACTTTGGGAGTTAATAGCTCCCAACTTGCAATCGTCTGCGAACTTTGTCAGAGTCCCTTTGTGTTGGCCTGGACTTCAGAGAAGTAGATACCAAACAGGAGCGGACCCAGGACCAAACCCTGTGGGACTCCACTCGTGACTAGTCGGCAGTCTGACTTGGAGTCAGCTACTTTCACACTGTGGGTTCTATCTGTGAGCCAGTTTGCAATCCACGTAGTGATATAGGGGTTGATGCCTAGCTTAGTGAGTTTTTCTATGATTGAGGGGGGGAATGGTATTAAAGGCCTTGGCCAGATCAAGGTAGGCTGTATGAACCACCTTGCCTTCATCCACAGCTCTGGTGACTGACTCAAAGAAGTCGACCAAGTTGAGCAGGCATGATCTACCCTTCACAAAACCAAACTGTGTGGGATTCAGAGTTTGGAGATTCCCTATATTCTTGTTTATTAGGTCCATGATGATGCGTTCCATAGCTTTGCATATCAGACTCTTCAGGCTAATGGGGTGATAGTTCCCACGGTCTGTAGTTGCTCCTCCTTTGTGGAGAAGGATGACTGTAGCAGTGGTGCCATTCAGTAGGGACAAAGCCTGAGGGCGAGGCTGTGATTGAACATGGCACACAGGTGAGGTGCCAGTTCACTCTGTAGTTCATGCAGAACACAGCCAGGGATATTGTCAGGCCCCATAGAAGCTGTATTCTTGGCCTTGGACAGTGCTGTTTTAACCTGTGCAGCAGTAATACTGGGTGCCTGCAATCTACTGGTATTGTGGTTGGTCCTTTGGGGGGGGTAAAGTTGGCACTGAATCTGTCGGCCAGTATACTGGCAATATCTGTTGGCTTGGTATAGGAGGTACCATTGTACAGTAGCTTGGAGCAAATCTGGGTATTGCCATGGAGATTCTTTACATAACTATAGAAGGCCTTGTGGTTGTCTTTACTATCTGCTGCAATTCTGTTTTCATAGCTAGCTTTTATTTGAATTTATATTTTATTTACCACTGTTTTTCACTATTTGTAGGAAGGAAGGGATAGCTTGTAGACAAGATTTACTTTGATTTATATTTTGTTGTTTTACCTTTAATTTTCACTGTTGTTTGTTAGAAAGGGATAGCTTTTTGATAGGCAAGCTGTAGTCATCCCAAGGGGCCTAGTCAATTATAAATTCACACAGACTGCAGAGAGGACAATCCAGAGCTTATGTAAAAAATCCTATATTGGTTTGTGATTTACTGTGGAGTTGACTGGTAAGAGAAGTTTTATTTGAATTTATATTTTATTTTTTACCACTGTTTTTCATTGTTTGAGGGAAGGGATAGCTTGCAGTAAAGAATATTTACTTTAGATTTATATTTTGTTGTTTTACCTTTAAGTTTCACTGTTGTTTGTTAGAAAGGGATAGGTTTTACACAGGCAAGCTCTAGGCATCCCATGGGGCCTAGCCATATGTTCGTAGGTTCATAGGACAATACTAGGCTATTGGCCCAGAAGCCCTTATAAGCTTAGCCAAGAATTGTGACCATGTTCCCACAAAGTCAGCACCTGTCTCCCCTATCCAGCAGGGACACAGGTGGGATTCCAGGGGTGTATTTTCTGTTTCCCATCCAGTTGTCCAGGTTCATCTTAAAGAGGGCTAGTGAGGTACTCTACTTGACATGGAGAGGGAGATCCACAGATGGGGAGTCTTTGGGAAACAAATCTGTCCTGCCAACAAGTTCCATTAATGTCACACACCAGGTTGAGGCCTTGCGTGTGGGCTGCACGGGTGGAGTTTGACTTACGGATATGCAGCAACTCCACGAAGGCTGGGTCTGAGATGGCCTTGTATGCCAGCCACCTGTGAGCAGTCTGTACAAGACTGAGTAGAGGGACAGGGCTTTTAGCCAATCTGTATAGGATAGGTGTTTGAGACCCTGGATTTTCCTGGTCAGGAGCCTCTGTGATCTCTCCAGCTGCTGCATGTGCTTAGCAAGGTACATGCCAAAGGGGGCATTGTACTCGATAATGAGTCTGATAAGGGAGGAGTACAGGGATGTCATGACCTCCTTGTTCCTGGATGAAATACCCTTACTTATGAGATGGGCTATGTAGAAAGCCTTCTGTACAAAGGAAGCAACATGGTGGTCAAAATTCAGGTTGCTATCAACCTGGGTGCCCAAGTCCCTCACTACTGATTGCATGCTTAGTACGTTGTTATTAATGTGATGGTTAGTGGGGGCACCATTTTCCCCATAGGGGATAATGATGCATTTCTTGGCATTCAATTTCAGGCACTGCTTTTGGCACCAGTCAGTAGTTTGGGTAAGGCCCTCTTGGAGGATGCTCACATCACTAGAGGAATTTAAGACAGCACCCAGCTTGCAGTCGTCTGCAAACTTGGTCAGCCACAGACCACTGGTTTTGGCTTGCACCTCAGAAAAGTATATACCAAACAGTAGAGGCCCCAAGACTGATCCTTTGGGTACACTGCTCATTATGGGTCTACTACTAGAGGGGGCTTACCCTAGTTTGACTGAGTGGGTTCTATCAGTGAGCTAGTTAGCTACCCATCTGGTAACATATGGGTTGATGCTTAGCTGGGACAGTTTATTTATTATGCCAGAGTGGAGAATAGCTTTGAAGGCTTTGGCTAGGTTAAGGTAGGTGGTGTGCACAGTCTTCCCATCATCCATGGCTTTGGTGACTGTTTCAAGGAAGTCAACCAAGTTTAACAGGCATGATCTCCCTTTGACAAAACCAAACTGTGTGGGGTCAAGCGTTTGGTGGTGGCCAATGTCCTTGCTTATAAGTCATGATAATGCGTTCCATGACCTTGCAGATCAGGCCAGTTTGGCTGATGGGCCTGTAATTACCTAGATCAGTGGACACTGCACCTTTGTATAGAGGGATGACAGTGGCTGTCCTGCATTCAGCTGGGACAAAGCCGGTGCTCAGGCTTTGGTCGAATAGGGTGCCTAATGGTGCCGAGAACTCATGCCTGAGTTTATGTAGGGTGTTGCCAGGTCCCATGGAGGCTATATTTTATGCCTTTGAGAGGGCATTAAAGACCTGCTTCCTGGTGATGAGAGGAGAGGGGGCCGTGCTGGGAATGTCCTTGTTTACTGATGGGGAGATGGTGGGTGATGTTTTCACTGAATCTGTCTGCCAGCAGGTTGGCTATATCTATGACGTTTGTGTATGTGGTGTTCTTGTCCACCATTTTAGAGCAGATTTGGGTGTTATCTTTGAGATTGAAGATGTATGTGAAGAAGGCCTTGTGATAGTCCACTGTGGATGAGGGCAATTTGGACTCGGAATTAGGCTTAGAGGATTTCACCAGTGAACTTATTTACTTGTTCCAACAAAAGAGAGATTGCTTCCAGCTTGGCACCTGCTCCTTCTTGGTCCTGGACAGTAATTGTTTTCCTTTTATTATGGAGCTTGTTTATTGAAAGATTTATTCTTCCTTGATGAAGATTATTTGAACCTGTTAGGTATTGCTGAGTCCATGCAACTATGTAGGTGATCATACAGTTTTTTGATGTAGTCTTGAACATTAATGCTATTTCCATCTGAAGGGACAGTGGCTGTGAAGTTGCTTAAGTCCAGAGAGGTGGAGTGGGTGTCCTGAGTCATTTGAATAGGTGTTTTGTCAAGAGTTAACTGCACTTGGAGTGTCTCCTGTGAGAGTCATACTGTTTGATCAGCCTGGAGGTGTGTATGTCTTTAATAAATATTGAAACTCCACATTCTTTGGCTTTGTAGCCCTCCATTTAGGGTCTGAAAGTATGGTAGGATGAGTAACCTGGTAAGGCTGGGGTGCTCTCCGCAGCTTTGAACCAGGTTTCAGTGACTGCACAAATGTCAGCATCCTCTAAGGTGAGGAATGCTTGCAATGAGTGCAGTTTTATGCTAAGACTCCTAGTGTTTAGCAGCATGACCTTTAAATTCTGTTTAGAATAATGTTTCATGTTGGTGCTTCTGTGTCATAACTTTGCCTAATTAAGGCACTATGGGGGAGGCAAGAGCCTTTGCCAGAAGCCTGAAGCCCAGGGGAGACAGATGAAGGCCATCTCTGACAAAGCGCCATGGTCTGTCAGTCCTGTCCTTCCAGGCTGTCAGGTACTGGATCCCCTTGGACTGACATCAGAAACTAAGCCAATTGTTAAGGTCAGTCATTTTCTGTTTGTATTGAGGCATCATTCTGGGTGACGGTAGGATGCTGTTTAAGGCTAGGGACATACCAGCCAGGGACACGTATTCAGTGAGCTCAGTCTTGTCTGTCTTGATATAGTCCAGAGAGGTACGTCTCAAGTCATTCACACCAACATGGACTGTGACAGAGTCATAACAGTACGTGTTGTTAAGAGACTTGAGCGCATGATTAATATGGTGGATTCTAGCACCTGACAAGCAGCTTACCATGACTTTCTCTTTGTCTAGCCTGGTGAGGAGAACATCTGTGTGTCTCATGATAGAGTCTCCTGTGACTAGTATGTTGGGTTTGTGGCTGGGCCTTAGAGGCTGTGAGACACAGGAGTGTGTACTATGTGTAGTGCTTGGTGCTGTGGGTTGTGATATGTGTGTGTGTGTGTGTTTTTGCTTCAGAGGTCTCTTTTGTTTAGGTATGTTTTTGTTGAGAACCTCCGCATATGTAGGAGGTTGTTGTGCAGGTGTGGGTGGTGTTAGAGGTGTGGTGTTTGTAGTGTTTGTGCAGACAACCTTCTCAGTGCCAGATATACTGGCTTGTGATTGAGACAGCAAGGATTCTAGGTTCTTAAAAGATTCATAGATTCATAGATTAGTACTAAGTTAACTGCCCTTTTGGGCCATTTTAAGCCTAGCCAATTATCCCTTGTGAGACTCAAACCCTGCACCTTGTGTTTGTAAGGCAAACACCTTAACCATTAGGCCACCCTCCCAACCCTTGTAATGTAATTGCATCTTTCACATATTGTGTTCCTAGTTGGTAATAGTAGAGGTTGTCCGTGTACATGAGGCAGTTGCCACACTGTCTCTGGATGCCCATATCAGCCAGACTATCAGGAGAAACCGTAAGGAATTGTCTGTCTATGTTTGTCAGAATCTGTGGAAGAGATGTCAGGGATAGTCGAGTGGGTACTATCTAAGGAAAGTACCTATAGGTGTGAGTAGGTCTGGATAAAATCAATACAGTAGCTGCAAGAGAGGGTCTCACTTACACAGGAGTGCTTGTAAGGGAAAAAATGCAGCTGAGTTACTTCGCAAAGGGTTAAAACGGTGCAGCAGTGGGGCGCAACATGAAAACAAGCACAAACACAAGGTTTAAATACTACAAAAATGAAAGTAAACTAGAAACACTGGAATTGACCAATCAACCCTTGTCCCTTCAGCTCTTAGCTAAACACCCTATGCTACACCAGTTTCAACCAGTTCATTTACTCCCACTAAGTGCAGGCAGGCCCCAGCCAACACAAGATGGTGTAGCAGGAAACACAGAAATCACACAAACAGATCTGGATACAGTAAAACCTGTAACCAGACTATGCTTAAGATATTTAAACTCTGTTTAGGTCGATTTAAAACAAGAGAACAGGTACACACTTAAATATATAATAGTAGTAAACAAGAGCAAAATGATTTAAACAAATTCACAGTTAACCAGTAAATAAGCTCAAAACAGAGCCTGTTCCAGCAACCTTAAATCAGACGAGTTTTAACTGCACAATCCTGCAACTAGGGTTTAGGGGAACCCTCTCCAACAAAAGATGGCCTGGTTTAGTGTTCGAGTTATACAAGCATAGCTAGATTCAGCAGCAAACAAATTGCACCAAACTCAGAAAGAAACCATTCAAATAAGCAGGCAAAGTAAGCCTTCAGCCAGGAATTCCCAGCTTAGAAGGGCAGAATCTACCCTCTCCTCCCACAAGAATGCAGACCGCAAACCTTCTTAATCTAAAATAACTCAACTGGAGCCCAAGTGCTTAAATCAGGACTAAGACACTTTTAGAATAACAGATACAGTAAGTCTTCAACCAGCAATTCCCAACTTAGAAGGATGTAAGCTACCCCCGGTGCCACAATAGTGTAGACCACAAACCTTCCTAATGTAAAACAACTACCCTGAAGCCCAAGTGCTTAAACCAAAAGGCTTAGAATAACAGTTACAATTTAATCAATAAATGCAATTGAATACTTTTAAGAACAAGCAGCAAAATAAAAATAAAGTAATAGTAGGAAGGAACACAAATTCAGTAAAAGCAGATGAATGAAGTGCAAGTTTTTTATTTATTTATTTTTAGGTTAAGTGGGAAGGAAGGAAACAAACTAATTCAAGGCTGAGAAATTAAGGGGGTGGGCTTTCCCAAATGATCTCTCTGTACTCGGTAGAATGAGCTGATGAGAAGGGCTGGGCGGAGTGTCCAAAATGAGATTTATAGTGGAGGCAGGCAACTCAAAAGCCACCAAATTTAAGAACACAACAATAATTGGGCTGGAGTGGTGGAGATGCAGCCAGAGATCAGCAATATTCAGAGCAAGCAGGCCAAACACTTCAGCTAAACAGAAATATTTCTAAATAAAAGAGCAATGCTGTTTCTCAGCTCCCCCCACTAATTAACTGATGTTATTCACAGTTTACAAAGGAATTATTTGCTAACTGTTAAAACTGACCCTAGCCAAGAACTCTTAAAACTCCAACAGAACAGAAAACTTAAAACAAATGTAATACTGGAATAAGATACAAAATAGAAGTGATCAAACTTTAAATAAAGAGATTCATTTCAAAATAAAATGCAGCCAGAGATCAGCAATATACAGATCCCTTTTTTTAACTGACCCTAGCCAAGAATTCAGCAATAAACGTATACAGACTGCAGAGAGGACAATCCAGAGCTTATATAAACAATCCTATGTTGATGTTTGATTTATTATGGAATTACCAGTAAGAGAAGTTTGATTTGAATTTATATTTTATCTTTTACTACTGTTTTTCACTCTTTGTAGGAAGGAAGGGATAGCTTGTAGACAAGAAGATTTACTTTGATTTATATTTTGTTGTCTTACTGTTAATTTTCACTGTTAGTTGTTATAAAGGGACAGGTTTTAGACAGGTAAACTCTAGCCATCCCAAGGGGCCTAATCAGCTATAAATTCACACAAACTGCAGAGAGGACAATCCAGAGCTTATCTAAACAATCCTAGCTTGGTTTGTGATTTATTGATCTTTACTGTTTAGAAGAAGTACGATTGCAAGAGATAAGTCAGCCATTACAGCTTTTGTCTGACTTTCAGAACTTGTACGATCAGAATAACAACTTTACTGTACTTACATCAGTGTTTAGGTGTATATTACTTGTGTGAGTTTTCTCACAGAGTTTTGTTTAAGTTCTCTTTGAACTCTGTGTTACTGAGTTTGATTATTCTTTTATTTTATAATTTTTATTAGTTTGAAGTTGAATATGGATTCCTTAATTGAGTACGCTATTATTGATTTGCTAAAGCACAAATATGTTGAAAGGAATCCTCCCCAGTGACCTCCTTGATTCTAATCCTCCTCCTTGATTTCCCCTTTGAGCCAGCTGCCTTTGTTCTTTTCTTCTCTTTCTTTGGAAAACTTTATTTTTAAAGCTTATATGAAGTGGCCAGGGGTGGCTCAACTTCATGCTCTTCTATTTAATGTTAAGACCCTCTATTTTTTTTTCAAATTTTCTTTGAGAACTAACTTATTTTTTAACCTAAGGTTAACCAAAAAGAACATCCAAAGATTTTCAATTAACAATCAATCATTCCCATTGATATTCATTTTTATTTACCTAAAGCTGCCCCAAATTAACTTAGATACCATAGCTTAGATAATCTGATATTAAATAGATATTAAATTTTTGTTTCCCCTGCAACTTTTAAAAAGGCCTTCCTGTTTTAAAGTCTACTTGTTTTTAAAAGCTTTCTCTTCGTCTGGCCCTGCTTTATCTCTTTGAAGCAAGCTGCTCTCCAAAAAAAAAACTGCTCAAACCCAAAAGCTACTTCTACTAGAGCTTAGCTACTTCACTACAGCTTTTAAGACTAGACTGTGCAGCCACAGCCCACCATACGGGCCACTTTTGTTTCCCATTACAAATTGGACTTCTACTCTGACTTGGCAGCCAGCAACTCTTGCAGTTTGGCTCCTCTCCAGTCAAGAGTCATTGAGCCACCCAGGATAGAGGTGCTAGGGACGCTGTCTCCCATCAAGAAAGAATGAAGGCGAGATTAACTTAACATTTAGAAGTTATGTACCTACCATATGGCCTGACAAGACCATTCAGACCTGGTCCTTCCCTCATTCATCTTCTTTCTTCTTCTTTGGAAGTATTTTAGTTTTGGTGCTATTGCCCCTTGTCCTTTGTCATCAAACGAGATCTTGGTACTTAGTGCATCCATCATGGGATATGGGGCTGCCCGAGAGCTGGTAAAAGTGACTCCTTTTACAGTGTAGTAAATGCTATACGTATTTAAAGGTAACACCTGATAACACTGGTGGTGATCTGTGTTCCTCATGTAAAAAGTTAGATGATTTGCTTACCATTATTAGTAAATCTAGACTTACTGATGATGATTGCACTTCTGCAGTTGGCAGAGTTTGGAGAACTGTTACAAATATTCATGACTGGACTGCTAATATAAATAATGTTTGACAAAGAGCAAATAGAACACATTTAGGAAATGATGTGTCTATTATTTTTAAAGATCATTCAACCCCTATGAAACAAGACAATGCTCCTGACAACTTTGGAATTCTGGATGCAAGTATTTAGCAATCTGAGGATTCAGAGTGTTTAGAAGGGAACAAAAAAAGAAAGGGAGGAAGAAATTCACAACAAATAACAAGGAAGAAAAAGAAACTGAAAAATGTCTGTGAAGTACACAGAATACATACTAAAAAGGACGCTGCTTTGTTATGTAATGCACAGATTACAGGGAATTATAACATTTTCTATCAGAAAACCTTCAGTCTACAGAAAAAGGCATAGTTTTTCCAAAAGATATGGTAGAAAAAAGAGGTAAGGTGCAGGTGAAAAGGAAGGAATCAAAATGGAGCATGGAAGGATTGAAGAACATTACTGTAAGAAAAAAGAAGAGAAAGATAGATGCTGACTACATGGCTCAAACTGTGTATGTACAAAGCCAGCTGGATGAGAATTGTATACTTGCAAATTCGATACGCTATGAAAACAGCGGGATTAATAGGACTAATGATGAAGATCATTCCTTTGTAACAATTGATAGAGCAGGTATTACTGTATTAGAAGTTGAAGATTCTTCAAATCTGGTCAGAAAACATATTCTTGTAACTGGCAATTCTGTTATTAGAGGAACTAATACCTACATTTCCAGAGAAGATAATGAACACCGAATAGTGTTATGCTTACAGGGAGCAAAAATAGAAGATGTGAGACAAGCCTTGGAATGTCTTAATATAAGGAAGTATGGATCTGTTTTTATTCATGTTGGTGCAAATACTCTCATCTGCAAGGACTCTGACGGTTAGTAAGGAACTTACAGCCCTTTTAGATAGTATAACTTGTAAGTATTAAGACGTATTTTTCAGAAAGCACATATAGAAAGGATAGTCAGGTCACCGTGAATGAAAAGATTTTTTGGGGTAAATATCTACATGGAAAAAATGTTCTGTTTAAAAAAATGGAAATGTGTAGAGCATCCAAGCCTAGTGTTGGACACACATTTGTTCAGATAAGATGGCGTGCATTTGTCAAGATCAAGGAAGAGAATTTTTGTAGAAGATATTTTGCAATATTTGACAAACACTAGGCAGGATTTTTGCTAGGTCGAAAATTTAACATTTCACAGATAGCAACATTTGATGCATCTCTAATGATTGTTAATGCTAGGAGCATTGGACAATTTGCTACATTTCCACAAGGTTGATGATGTTATTGTTTGAGAAACATGGTTAAATAACAATGATTAGAAAACAGTTTTGTCAGGGTATAAATGTTTTTACTGCAACAGACATTCTAACAAAAAATCAGGTGGAGGTGTTATGATAGGGATTAAAGATAGTTATGTGACCTGTGATTATTACATGTTCAGGGATAACACCAATATTATAGACTGTGCAACTGTGACAGTAAAGACAACCCTGGAACATATAACAATTGTTGGAGTGTATAGACGATGGGTTCCCAAAGTGTGAGTGGGAGCCGCGGGTTCCTCACAGGGGTGCCGCAAACTAATAAGCTTAGCCACAAAATAAACCGCAAACTAATAAGCTTAGTTACTAAGCTTATTAGTTTGTGGTTTATTTTGTGGCCGCTAGACTAAGCTAAATCACAGGGTCTCTGTTTCTGCTAGTTTTAAACTAAAACCTGCTACGTCACCCAGGAGACTAGGATGGATAAGTGATTTGTTCAATCAAACAGTATGCAAGTGGAGAGTTACAAATCTGAATTTGTGCCTACATGATAAAGTTCTCACAAATTAACTTACTGCCAAAGTGCTGGTCATCTTCCATCTGACATGGGAGATGCAACACATTTTAAACAGATTCTTTCCTAAGAAAAACTTCAGAAGTTTTTGCTCAAGTTTAAAATGTACAAAAATCAAAAACAATTGCAATAGTGTCTGAAAGAAAAAAAACAAAGTGCTACCAATGATGCCCTTTAAAGAACTCTCTGAGATTATAACATAAGCTATATAGAACCCTAGGGGTGTTCCCTTGGCCACCAGAACAGAGGGTTTTGCTGGACAGAATGTAGGCAGCAGGGAGGGCAGCACCGAGCATGCAATGAAAGGGAAAATTGCATAGTCAGGCACAAAAAAGTTCACTCCTATAAGTTTTCTTCCCTTCCCATAACTTTCTCAGAAGGCTGCGCTGGGCAGTTCCATTGTGACCACTTGCAGAATAAGCCAAGGTCCCTGCCTAGAACATTAAATCACCTGCCAGAAAGGCCAGTTGTAAAGTGCACCTTTAATCAACAACAGGGCCATCAGAGATCCTCATGAGCATGCTGCAGGTGCAAAACTACGTAGCACAAGCACACCCCCCCCAAACAAAACGTTGAGGAAAAATGTTTGGCTGCACAGTGCCTTAAGGAGCAGTCAGTAACTTCTGCTGCTGATGATGAGCACAGCTGCTTTTCATTGGAATGACTGCAATTAGTGAAGAAAAAGTGATACCAAAGAACAGTGAAAAAACGGGACACCTGGATGACTGGAAACAGCACACTTAAGGGTGCTATAATGCCTCACAGAAAAGGTAAGCTTGTCTTCTGTGTACCTACCTGTTTTGGGATAAGATCCATTACTCCAGGTGAGTGCTGCGCAGTGCACCTGTAGTGAGTAAGAACTAGTGCATGCCCTTTCTGCAGGGTAAGTCGAACTGGAGTTAGATTTTGAGTTTGTTTTTTCATGTAAATAAACAATTTGAAGTTTGCCCAACAGCACATGGTACAAGCAGGCACCAGTTTCCCACCTACTGGCATGTATGGAGCAAGCACATTCAATAAAACTGCAATTTCCTCCCTAGAATTTGTTGATGTAGTTTGCACTTTCTTAGTACATAGTATTCTTTATTTTATTGCTTCGTGGTATTCTTTTTTTTATTTTTTCGTGGTACAGGATTGGGGGGGGGGTGGTATGGTTTTGTTTTGTCAGTTCCAGTCTTATTTGTATAACAAACTTTTATGTACGCACACACACGCATACTTGCAGTTGATCAAAATGCTGAAGGATGGAAACACAAAAAAAAACAAAAACTTAAAAATCAAAAGATCCAAACAGGAAACGCCCACTTTCAGTTAAACTTGCCACTAACTATATTAGCGAAAAAAATTTAACTAAGATATAAAAATAATAATGATAGAAAACAAAACTGATCACAGAACGGAAACTGTAATAGCCTTTAAAAGTCATACCAGTGGGCCCTAAGGAGGATGATTTTCTTACTTTTTGGAATAGATGGCTTTCATATAGTAGTTATATAGCAAACATCTTATAGTTAGCTATAAGTAAACTGTGTATAGGCTTATTTCAGTTATTAAATAACATATATGGACTAGTTCGAATTTGACGGGGGGCGGTCCTTGGGAAAACCTGAATTCAACAAGGGAGCTGAGAATCGAAAAAGTTTGGGAACCACTGGTATAGACCATCAAAGTCAAGTGCTGATGACCTAGAGTAATTCATACATTTCTTGCAGGAAACACAGGGGGAAAGAATTATATTAACTGGGGACTTAAATTTATTGGAAACAGATTTGGAGTAATATTGATACAAGATTAGTAAGGAAATTATTTACAACGTATGTTCAGGAACAACAGTTGCTTCAGACTGTTAAAAAAAAGAAAAAAAAACTACTAGGGAACGGAACATACTAGACATTGTTTGTGTTCCTAAAGAAATTACTATTAGCTGAAGTCAAGTTTTACCACTGTGCAGAGCCCATGGGGTTATAAAGGCTAATTTGTTGCTAGATAATTCTGCCAAACTGAAATCTAAACCAATGTACAGAAGATTAATTACAGATTATATGGAAGCAAAACAGTCACTATAGAAAACTAAATGGAATGATGTGTTCAGTGGAAAAACTGCAGATGGAATGTGGAAAGTTTTGAAAGAGAAATTGTTTGAGTGCAAAAAAAAAGGTTTAACATCAGGATTTGCACATACAATGTCAGAGAGATATATTTCCATAAGAACGAGATATCTGATTAAGGTGAGAGACAAAAAATATAAAAAAATTGAAGAGATGTTGAACTACAACTTTGAAAACTGAAATAAACAACCTGTACAAACAACTTAAGCATAGTGTGAGACAAGATCAAGAAAATTTTGAAGAAAATTTATATAATGGTATTGAGAAAAATAGTAATTTTTTTTATAGCTACATAAGATGTGGAAGGACTAAAGACATACAAATTAATAAACTGTGTGTAGACTTTAAAATTTATTCTCAGACATAACAGATTATAGATATATTTACAAAATCTTATGCAAAACAGTTTGGCTCCACAAAGGGGGTGATAAGTTACCACAGAAACTAGATTATATTGAAAAAAAACTGTGCAAACTGAATCCAAACAACACACAGGGAAGGGAAAGAATTAGTAATAATGACCTGCGAACACTCCAGCAAGAACTTACAGAATCATTACATCTATTTACTAGGTCATATAACTATGGGGAGATTCCTCAAGATTGGAGACATGCACTTATTAAACCCATCTTTAAGAGAAAGGGAAGTAGGCCAAACCCAGAGTCATATAGACCTTTAAGTCTACTTTCATGTTGTGGAAAATAATGGAGAAGGTAATATTGTCAGAATTGGATAGGTTGGGACTTAAAACTATATATCAGCATGCATATGTTGAAATTAGCTCTGTTATCACCTGTAACATGATGTTCTATAACAATATAATAACAGCTATGAATGAAGAATTGTGCTGTGATGTAATTTATATAGATTTAACTTCAGTATTTGACATGGCTGTGCACAAGACACTGATCAATTAGAACAACTAGGTATCGATGTACTATTGGTAAGATGGATAGCCGCATGGCTTACAAATAGGACATGACAAGTATCGTATAGAAATTGGACAGGTGAAATTCTTGGTTATAGTCAGGGTGTCCCACAGGCCTCTAGGCCCTTACATATTTAAATTTTATCTTTCAGATCTAACTTTTTCATTTGAGGTGTTCTACTGCCTATATGCAGATGACCTAAAATTGGGTAACCTGATTACATTTGTTACAGATAAGGCTTGTCTGCAAAATAACTTGTCTAAATTGATCATTTGGGCACAAGAGAATAATATGCTGATAAATACATCAAAAACTAAGCATAAGAGATTTGGAAGACATATACTGAAAGGTGAATATTTAACATAGCACACAGTGATTGAAACTGTAGATTAATTTAAGGACCTGGGTATATGGGTAGATCCAGCTTTGAATTTTTTCTAATCATATCAACCAATTGGTTAATGATAGTTATAAAAGTATAGGTTGTATAAAAAGATTTATAAAATCTAGGAAATCAGAAATAATGAATACATTGTTTGTTAGTTACATTAGACCCAAACTTAAGTATGGAATGAAAATATGGAAACCGTATAAGAAAACAACCATGAGTAAACTGGAAAGAGTACAGCAGAAATATATCAAAGGCATCCATGGATGTGAAAATGTAGGTTATTATGAAAGACTAAAATATCTGAACTTGTACAATGTCTCTTATTGATATCTAAGAGAAGATCTTATTCAGGTATATAGGACATTTTGAGGTAACTATCTGTGGGAGTGTTTGGGGTTATCAAAAAGTACTAGAGAATCAACAGACAATGTATATAGAAAACTGGGGTCTGACTGGAAAGGGGTCCTAATAAAGAGATGATAAATCAGCAAGCAAAGGAGGGTAGTATTGCTGGAATTGAATCCATCCTCAAGTTTTGATGAGACCTTCACGAGGTGGACCCTGTTTTACACAAAATCTCACCAAGACAACACTGATATATAGACTGCATTTTATATAGCCTATATCATGGACAGTAGGTTAAAAAGTAAAAAAGATAGCTAGGAGCACAAGACCCAGAATAAAAAAGTGCCAAATCCTGGTAGGCACATTGGTGCCAGGACAGGAAAAATGACAGTGTAGTATCCTCAAGACACAGAAACATTCCTAGAATGGGGCTAGGCCAGGCCTATGGGGATAATGGTACTCCTGTTGTAGAAGGAAGTAGTAGGCCACAAAAATTGATAGGCCAAAAAAAGAGCCATAAAGATGATTGAGTGAACAATTGAGAATAAGAAATATATTATGTATTGTTATGCAAGAAGCCTATAATTTAAGACAGAATATATAAAAAATATTAAGAGAGAGTAATTAGAGGAAAGAAAAATACTTGCACAAGAAAAACTGACAGAAACTTCAAATAAAAAATGTGTGCTCATTAATGCAATAGATTTTTGAAAAACAGTATATAGACCAAGAAACCTTAGGCCTTTTGGATAAAGACGTGACTAAGAAAGTATGAAAATATAAAGAACAAAATCTAGACATTTTGAAAGGTATAAAAAAGAAATATGGACATGGGAAAGAAAGGGAGGTTTGATATGGTGCAATATTTATGCAAAGGAGAAATCCAAATGAATTAATACAAAAAAAAGCAGCCCAAAAGATATTCAAAGAGATATGTAGGCAAAGTTGAAGTTATAGAATACCTGCAAAGTGAAGGATTTAATGTAGGAAGTCTAACACAGGATCTGATGTTGTCAATCTTCATTCATGTTTGAATTGACGGAATCAAGACCCAACACTTCAAGAATGAATGAAGATCGATAACAGAGATGGAATGTTATGGTAAGAACATAACTTATTTTTATATCACAGTATGATGGAACAACAAATCCCCTAAGTAAAGAGACATGAGAGGAGCAGGAGATATCTGAAGAAGAAATATGGACATGGGAAAGTGAAAGAGATTTAATATGCTGTAATATTTATACAATGGAGAAAGCAAAACTCATCAATACAAAAAGTGCAGCATCAAAGATATTTGAAGAGAAATACAAGGAAAGGCATTTGGATATGGAAAATTTTACAATATAAAAAATAAGAAAGCAAAGAGGAATAGTAGAAAAGAGGATTAGTAATGGAGAAGTTAAAGAAACAGAATGTGAGGTTATGGACTACCTGTGAAGTGAAGGATTTGGTGTAGAAAATCTCAATTTGATAACATCATAGCAGGACAGATCAGTGGATCCCCAAATTATGGAGAAACCAGTGCAACAGAAAATATCTGATCAGTTGCCATATAAAGATACTTGGAGTCTTCCATAGGAAACCAGTACAAACGTTCAGTTGGAGTTGCACAGCAAGGGAAGGAACAGGTGACTGTGGCAACTCTGACACAGTCAATGTTGTGGGGTGATAGGCTAGTGAGCTCTTGTATGAAAGAGCAACGGATGACACAGGATGAAACTGAAGACTGTATGGCATGGAAGATGCTGTGGAACTTTCTCTAGAATGCCTGCAGGAAATGGAGAACAAAGAATGTGCCCTCTGTTTAGAAGAAAATGATCTAAGAGAAGAGTTGCTTGAGGTAATAGAGATGGGCAGATATATTATCATCTATGAAAGAAATAGACTATAGAAAGTTAATAAAACCTAAAAGTTAGAAGTTTGATAAAACAAATGAACACAGTAATAAGAACTGTTCATAGAGATTCATGAGATAGAAGTTTGTTTGTGTCTTTCGGCTTTTCCCAGTTAGGGGTCGCCACAGCGGAACTCCAAACAGGATATATTATTGTGCAGCTAAATTAATAACAGATAAAGCCTTACCACAAAAACACAGGACAGTAAGGGAAAGGAAGGAGAGAAATCAAATGCCATCATGGAAGTATTGAATAGAGAAAACTATAAAGCAATTATGACAAGAGGTGTCACTGTTAGAAGAGTATAGAAGAGGGAACAGATTGACAAAAATGCTCACAGTATCAGAACAGCTCAAAATAAGCAATTTATTGATGACCCAAAAAAGTTTTTTTTTTTAGAGAATTGGGAAACAAGGCAAAGGGAATTGAAACACCACATAAAACAGAATAAATAGATGCATTTTGGAGAAATATCTATGAATATCCTGTGAAACATAACAAAAATGCTAAATGGATAGAAGAAGTAAAAGAAAGAATAAGAAGTTCAAATGTACAGTATATGAAATGGGATGAAGCAACAGCCAGAGAGATTGAAACAAAGTTAAAAAAGCCCCTTACTTGAAAATGCCAGGCAAAGATGTAGTACCTAACTTCTGGCTAAACGTATTAACGTCTTTATATGAAGATTTAGCCATGAATAAGAACTGTTTGTATGCACACCCCAAACAGACTCCAATCTGATTAACAACAGGAAAAACAATGCTCCTACTTAAGAGCACTCCTGCAAGCTATCCTAAAAACTATAAACCAATAACCTGTCTTCTGACGATGTATAAACTATACAATGGAACTGATGCCGACAGAGTTTATAGTCATTTAGAAGAAAACTCAGTCATGGCAATAGAACAAAAGGGTAACAAAAGAAAGTCATATGGAACAAAGGATCATTTGTTGTTAAAGTCATAATGGAGAACTGTAAAAAGAGGAAGAATCTAAATATGGCATGGATAAACTACAGAAAACGTTTGACAGTATCCCACATTCATGGCTAAACTTAAAAATGTATAAGATATACCCTACACCGATTGATTACATTACAGCAACCATGAAGTGGCAAACCACTTTGCAGTTGTGCCATGATAAAGGACAAATTGTCATTCCAGGGATAACATTTCAAAAGGGAATATTCCAGATGGCTTAAAGGTTAAGGCCTTTGCCTCCCATGCACAAGGTACAAGGTTCGATCCTGACCTCCGACCAATGCCTTTTTGGAGTTTGCATGTTCTCCCTGTGTCTCTGTGGGGTTTCTTCCATGTCCCAAAAGCATGCTGTGTGTTTCCATCTTAAACTCACCAATGAATGGAGCTGTGGGCTGCAGCACAGACTCTATAAGGTGCCCTATAAGGGGAAGAGTTGTACAGACCAACCGGTTTGGGCATCTACTGTGGTGTGCAGTATCCTCAAGATAGGAGAACACGGATCACAGACTGCGTGCAGTGGTAGGGATAGCCACTCAACGGTGTAAAATATGGCTCTAGGTGATTCGGTCATGTTGACTAATGTCGCCAAAAATGGGCATGGGTAGTTACCGGTGATAAGTGGGTTGAAGACCCTGCCTATTCTGACCAACACCAGGGACCCGTGCTTATGGTGGGAGGGGTATGTGTGCCCCAGTTGGCCAGTGTGTACCTGCCATAAAAAGTCCAACAGCCCTGGGTCAATAAGCTACTGGCTGGTGTCTAGTTGCCCAACCTGGGTTACTTGGGATAGCTCTGTTGAGCGAAAGGTGGACGTAAAACCAACCAACCTGCCAAACATGAACTGAGAATTTCTACGCTTAATGTAGTTTCATTGACAGGATGCAGCTTGGAGGTGGATGACATGATGATAGGGAGGAGGCTGGACATCCTATGTATCCAGGTGACTAGATGGAAGGGCAGTGCAGCAAAGCCACTTGGCTTGGGATCCAAAGTCTACTACTCAGGTGTTGGGCAGGCTAGAAATGGTGTTGGAATTGTGAGAGAGCAGCTTCAGAAGGCGGTAAGGGATATCATCAGAATTAATGACAGACTCATGGTAGTCAGACTCCAGTGTAATGATACAGCAGTATTCATAATCTCAGCCTATGCCCCACAATAAGGTTGTGATATTGAGGAAAAGAGTGCATTCAGACAGCAGTTGCAGGACCTACTAGATAAAGCAGGACAACATGAATTGGTGTTGATAATGGGTGACTTGAATGCACATATCGGGACAGATCAGGATATGAGGACTGCCTGGATCCACATGGGTGGGGAAACAGGAATAAAGAAGGAGAAGCCATTCTAGACTTCTGTCTGACAAATGGCTAGATAGTAGCCAACACATGGTTCAGAAAGAGAGACAGTCACAAGATCATATACAAGAGTAGTCAACATGCAACTAGTTGCCACAGTCAGCTGCAAGCAGTGGTCAGAGAAGGCTCTAAGGTCAACAGAGACTGGGCTGAAAACCTGGAAGTTGACTGGAGAGAAAGTACAACAGTTCAAGGAATTACTCAGGGCTCTAGCACCCCAAGAAGAGGAGGAAATAGGTGGAGTTGAAGAATGGCAGCGCCTAAAAACAGCATGTGTTAGGACTACAGAAAAGATATGCGACCGAGCCAGGTATGGAAATAAGGTACATAAGGAAAGCTGGTGGTAGAATGCAGAAGTCCAGGAGATCATCAAAAGAAAAAAGGAGTGCAGGAAGAAGTGGGAGATAGAAAAGACTGACCAGGCTAGGAAGGACTGCTGGTTGGCTAACAAAGAGGCTAAGAAAGGAGTTGCAATAGCAAAGAATAGGGCATCTGAGGCACTGTACCAACTTCTGGAAAGTGACTCAGTAAGGGGCAAAAAAGAAACTATATCAGGTTGCAAGGCAAAGACAGAAAGATAAAGAAGATAGTCAGACACTTTTCATAAGGGATGCCAGCAGCAACCTGTTTACCAGCCCAGAGAACATCAAAGACAGATGGAAGGAGTATTTCCAGTAGTGTCTGAATGACAAAAACCCCACAGAAGCTGTACTGCCCCAGAAACAGCCTACGATGAGAGAAGCAGAGGAGCCCACCCTAGAAGAAGTAAGAACAGCACTAAGGAAGATGAAGTCAGGGAAAGCAGTGGGCTCAGATGAGGTCACAGCAGATATGATAAAGATGCTGGGTGAGATATGGCTCCTGAGGGTAGTAGTAGCAGTGTGGAGAGAAAGGCGTATCCCAGATGACTGGAGAATAAGCATACTCATGCCAGTGTACAAGAAAAAAAGGGGACATCCACAACTGTGGGTAGTACAGAGGCATCAAACTCCTATCACATTGCATGAAAGTTCTGGAGAGGGTGATTGATAATCGGATACTCAGAGTAGTAGAATGTAAGATGGGAGATGAGCAGTTGTGATTCAGATCAGGATGCAGCACAACTGACCTGATGTTTGCATTGAGACAGATACTTGAGTAGAAGCTAGAGATGAGGAGAGAGTCCAACTGGGCATTCCTAGACTTGGAGAAAGCATATGACAAGGTCCCAAGAAAGCTGATCTGGGCAGTATTGCGTTGGTTTGAAGTCCCAGAAAATTTGGTAAAATTAGTGCAGGCTATGTACAAGGACCTAGTAACTCAAGTACGTACAGTGTTCGGCCTCACAGAGGGGTTTCCAGTGGGTGTGGGTGTACATCAGGGTTCAGCACCGAGCCCACTGCTGTTCATACTGGTGATGGACTACATTAGCAAACAGGTTAGAGGGGACAGATCAGCAAAGCTGCTGTATGCAGATGATGTGGCAGTACTGGCAGACTCTGAGCTAGAACTTCAGCAAAGGATAGGAGAATGGAATGGAATGGAATGCAAATCTGAAGGCACATGGGATGAAACTAAGCAAAGATAAGACGGTGGTAATGGCAGCAAATTGGGGAAATCAGAAGAAGATGAGAACAGAGATAGAAGGGAAGATAGTGGAACAGGTAAACAGCTTCAACTATCTGGGAGGAGTAGTTGAGAAGGGTAGTCTGAATCAAGAGGTCAAAGCTAGAATCAGAAGGGCTGTAGCCAGCTTGCATAGAGTATCAGGTGTAGTCTATGATAGAAGAATGCCAAAGAAGCTGAAAAGTAAGGTATGCAAGACAGTGGTGTGACCAGTAGTACTGTATGGTACAGAAACTTGGGCAGTAAAGGCAGAATAGTTGAAGAAGCTAGAGTTGATGGAAATGAAGTGCCTGAGAAAGGTGATAGGATGCACACTATGGGACAGACGAAGAAATGAGGACATAAGAGCAGAAGCCAAAGTAGCTCCAATTGCAGAAAAGATCAAAGAGAACAGATTACGGTGGTCTGGGCACATGTGTAGAAAAGCAGAAGAAAATCTGGTGAGGAAGATTTGGGACAGACAGGAAGCAGGTAAGAGGAAGCGAGGACCTCCAGCAAAGAGGTGGATGGATTGTGTGAAAGAAGTTCTGCGACAGTCAAGCATGAATGTTGAAGAAGGCAGAAGTATGGCACTGAATTGAGAAAGTTGGCGACAGTTAACACAATACCTTGACATAATGTAGACAAATGGGAAAAAGGGGGCTGATGATGATGATGATGAATATTCCAGGGTGACTTTCTGTTACCACTGCTGTTTTGTCTTGCCTTTAACCCATTAAGCTACTTAACAGATTAGGTCATGGCCACAATTTGGCTCCAAGAAGACAACAAAGTGTAAAGAATTATCTTTTTGTAGATGATTTAAAGTTGTACATTTCATCAGATGATGAACTGAAAGCAGAACTGCAAATGGCCAAAACTTTTTCAGATGATATAAGAATGTCATTTGGCCTTGATAAATGTGCAAAAGCAACCTTTAAGGCAGGAAAGCTGCAACACCAGGAAAACATTTTGGGACAGGAATATGATATAAAAGAACTTGAGCAAGAAGGAATGTATAAATATTTGGGAATTGAAGGATCGACAATAAAACCAGAACAAATGTGAATAAAACTTAGTAAGGAATATTTGAGAAGACTAAAATTAATACTGAAAATAGTGTTGACTTCTAGGAACAAAGTCCAAGCTGTAAACCTGTTGACTTCTAGGAACAAAGTCCAAGCTGTAAACCAATTTGCTCTTCATGTCATAACTTACAGTTTTGGAGTGACTGACTGATCACAAAAGGTGTTGGATTGGTTGGACAGGAAAACAAAAAGAATGGTTCTTGTTCATTAAATGATTTATAAAAATCAGTGTATTCCAAACTATATATTCCCCATTCTGAAGGAGTTATGGGCTTCCTCGAAATTCATTACATGTGTAGATCTACAGTCATGGGACTACATAGATATCTGACCTCACAAGACCCAAACATAGTGAAAGTTTTGAACTTGAGGAGAATACATCTAAGATGGCTTCCCTGCTTAGTTTACCAGAAGCCTATCGGTGTCAAGTGGGAATGGAAATCAAATCAGAAGTAGAGAAAAATTAGACAGCAACTGAATGTGCCAAAAAAAAACAAAAGAAAGAATATAAAGTGAAGGATCAGATAAGAATACAAGAAATGCTGAACATGCATACATGCAATTTCAAGTATAGAAAACTCTTGGAACAACCTCATGTTGATCAGGATCGAACACAGGAATGGTTAAAGAGAGGTGAATTTAAACCAAAAGTTGAAAGAGTAATATTGACTGCCCAAGATAGTGGACTACATACACATTGGTTTACAAAGTCCAATGAACATGTGGGAGAAACAGACAAATGTAGGTTTTGTAAAACAGAATTGGAAACAGTCATGCATCTTGTTGCTGGTTGTGATATACTAATGGCAGAAGTACTGTATACTGAAAGGCAAAATAATGTGGCAAGACGGTTGCATTGGGGATTGTGCAAACATTATAATATTGAAGTAACTGAAAAACAGGGGAAACATGAGCCACAAAGAATCATAAAAAATAATAGTTTATATCACATGGGATCACCCACTACCAACAGTTCAAAAAATAGATGTGAGAAAACCAGATATAGTCGTCCATGAAAAGAAGACAGAAGTAGCATTGATCATTGAAATTCCTATACCTAGTGACTACAGTGTCTTACATACAGTGAGGCACAAAGTCATACTTTACCAGGATTTGCAGGCAGAAATGAGGGCAGTGTGGAAGAAGGATACCCAGATGGTTCCAATAGTAGTAGTAAGAGCAATGTGTCTTATAAAAAAAGAATTTACAATCATACTTATATATGTTATCAACACATGTAACTCCATATGAATGGAAGAGTCATTATAGGGCACACTGCGGGTGAGGCAAAGCGCACTTCCGGCTAACATCAAAGGCTGAAACAATATTGATTTCATGAACTTCAGTCATACCTTGACTTAGGAAAGGGGTCCATTCCCGTCATGGTATTAGAAACCCAAAAGAATTGGAAAATTAAAAAGAATCTATAGGAATGAGAAGTGTACTAATTGGTTCTCTGAGAAAGCAGCTGATGCATGGAACAGTCTACCAAATTACATTAAAGCAAGTACTGGTTTAGATATTTTTAAGAACAGCCTGGTCACTTATTATGGAACACTTGTGTTGGTGTATTGGTAGGTTAGAAGGGCATTAATGCCCATGCTGAAAGATTTGTATGTATGTATGTATGTATGTATTTATGTGTACAGGCCAGTGGTGGGGCCATCACTGACCTCATTTCCATATATTTAGAAGTCACTGTCAAGCCACTAGCAGCCAGCACTAAATCATTTGTGCTAGAAACAATGGATTTCTTACAAAAATCAAGGAAATCAGTATTCAACAAGATCCTATGGACAGGCAAACAGACACCACTTGGGGTTTTCCATCCTTTACAAAACCCCCAAAAATGAAGCAAGAAAATAGGACATGGGTCATTACCTTCACTCTTGACCATTTATCTATCTGTAAAATTATGAAGGAAAACTGGGACATTATTAACAGTAACAAACAAACTGCCAAAAACTTAGAAGCAGGACCTAGGTTTATTTAAAAAAAAAAGCAGAACTATCAGGGACTATCTCAAGTCTAACGAGGACACAGTAGAACCCACAGAAAATAGGATTTTCAGATGTGAAGCTCAGAAATGCTCCTTCTATGAACACATGAGCAACACAAACCATTTCACTTGTCCGTTTACTAAGTAAAAATGCTTACCAGAGGTGTAAAGCTGTCTGTAACACAGAAATTATTGTTTACAGTGCTCAGTGTGCAAAATGTGATTTAATGTTGAGAAAACCATTAACAGACTAGAAATATGTATGTTAAACCATTTTTCTGATATTAGACATAAGATTATAAGAAATGCTGTAGCAAAACATTCCATTGAGATGACAAATGTGTGGACTTGCTACTGGATGGGAATAAAAATATGCTCTTAGAAAAAAAGAGTTGGAATGGCAAGTCAGGTTTAGTGCATCCACTAAACCAGGTCTCAGTTTCAGATGCTAGATCAAGTATGTCCTTCAGCTAAATAAAATTAACTAAAGGACCTTCTGTAAATTCAGATGAGAAGGGACAGGGTCTGGAGTGGTTGTCTTACATTTTTGATCTAATCCCAAACACTTGCATTTAAGACAGGATTGCTCACAGACAGGAAGCTGGCGCCCTGGGTATCCGGCATGGTAAGCAGGTTTCTGGCACAAGGAAAGGTGAGATTGACCACCACCATATACTGGCTACTTGTTATGAGGTGAAGATGAAATCAACCCCTTCAGGTTACCTCAAGCAACTGCCACAGTGACAATCATTGCTGAAATTGTGCTATATGAGGTCTAAGGTTGATTTAAATTTCTTCCAAATTTCTACTGGGACCCTGTCCCATCCCACATCTTCCTTAGCCTGTGCTTGAATCTGTTCCTGTATTTCATGCATTGGGATCATCAACTTCCTAGCTATGTCTTTCTTTAGCCTGAGCGGGGCTAGATCATTCATAAAATCTTCTACTGCTGACACTTCACCTATTTCACTTGGTTCTCTCATTATTTTCCCTGCTTTTATATCTCATATTTTTAGAATACTTCTGTTATTTTTTTTGTTGCATTACCCTACATGCCAAGTATCTTTGTTGCTTTAGGGTATTTCCAAAATATTTTTCTTTGATCGCTAAATTGTTTCTGCTTCAACATTTCCTCCTGGTAACTTTGCCGGGTATCTTCAAGTTCTTTCAGTTCTTCCCCTAATAGTTGATTCCTTCTGTTTTGCAGCATTTTAATTCTTTCTAATCATAGTGTTTCCATACTTCTCTTTTTGTCCCATTCCCCTTTTTCAAGCTATTTCCTAATTTTTTTTTCAGTTTGTCTTTCTTCTGCTTCCACCATTCATCTTCAAATATATTATTCTCCCAGTGTCTATGATCTCACTGATCTTTTCCTCTAGTCTTTCAACTTTCTGCAGGTTCCCTAGCCAGCTCATTTGTAACCTCCACTGCCTTTCACATACCTCTGATGTTGGATTATCTAATTCTATTTTCACCAGCTAATGGTCTCTCAATAATACAGGGAGTGTCTGCATCCATCTCAATCAATATTAATGCTTTTTACTGACTTACAATTTATCCAGGAGGGATTCAGTCCCATATTTTCCATTTTTGCTCCAAATCAACTCACCTTCACATCTACCATATCAAAACTACTTTTGCCATGATATTTTCTGCCACTGCTGTCCTGTGCTATTGCTCATCTTACACACACACACACACACACACACACACACACACACACACACACACACACACACACACACACACACACACTCAACTTTTTTGACCTCAGGTTCTGCTCTGAGTGACACTTTTCTCCACTGCTGTACTGTGCCTTCATACTATTAATTACTTATCCTTCCAGAAACCTTTTTGCTTGCTTCTTTTGTAAATTCCAGTGCTCTGTTGTTGCCTGCTGTAGGTGCAACTGAGGCTGCTGTACTGGATAGCATCCTCTTTTTCGATCTTTGGCTCTACCAATGTGAAAACAGAAACTGAGAAACAACAGCCAGTGATATTGTCAGCATAAGTAAAATTCAGTTACTGGCTAGTAAGTACACTGCCTGGATGCCAGCAAAGAAGAAATTAGACCCTGAAAAAAAATCAATCACAAAAGGTGAAAGAAAATATTGTCTGTGAACAATCCTGAAGCAGTTCAGTGGAAAGCAGTTCAAGCTCCAGTTTTGGTACAAGAGATGGCTTCTGGTAATTTAGAGGAAAAATTAAGTCAGTAATGGTCAGAGATGATTAAAATAAATAAAATATTGAAGAAGTACATAAACTCAAATAAAAAAGGCTGAAAAAGTGAATGAAAAATTAAACAGCTATTCAGAAGAGCTGAAAAAACTGCAAAAATCAGAGGTTGAAACAAAAAAAGGCTGGCTGAGTATGAGACTGCTCAAAAGACTGTATTAATTTTATGAAAGCACAAATAATTAACTGGACTAGTATTCCACACCAGGATTTATTAACTGAAAGAGCACATCATGTGTATGCTTCAAACCTGGCCATGAGAAAGCAGCCAAGACCTGCACAGGTAAAGATGCAATCATACTAGCAGAAAGGGTTGATCCTGACAAAAATGTGGCAAAGGAGCAAAATATTAAAAATTGGATACAGCAGAATGGTTGTGGAAAATGGTTATTCACTGTACACTAGGTCTAAAGAGAAGCACATTTATCCCAGCAGTCAAGGGATGTCGAGGCATTTGTGAGATTCAAGCTGCTGTGTCCAGCTGTCATCAGAATATTTTTTTTCCTGGAGGATCAGTCATTTTTGTTGTTGAACAGGCTACGGGAGAAATATGAAAGTTTGTCCAACAAGGGGTGAGCCATCAAACAGAAGGTGATTCTGCTTCTCATTCTTCTGATGGCAAGACTCATAGAGAGACTTTGCCAGTGAAACCTTTTCCAGTGTGTTCCAAAAGAAAATACCTGACCGACAGAAAAAAAGCACAGAAGTTGACTAGAAGAATTTGGAGTACCTTGAACTTGATCCAGAGTCTGAGGTTGGGACATGGAGATAAATGGGAAGAAGACCAGCACTACTTAAATTAGTCAATAAACATGAGACTATAAAGAATCAATCACATTGTGAAATCTGGCTTTACAAGAAAAAGTGGCTGAGAAAGACTGGATTTTTGCTGACTTTGTTAAACTTGTTGGGGGACCGACAGGCATATGCCCCACTTTATGTCATTAATGTTTGGAAGGACATTAAAAGGGAAAAAAAAGTGTGTGTGGGGGAGGGGGGGAGTAACCCTAAGTAAAACACTTTTTGTTCTGAATTTGTATAAAATATTTTAGGATATAAATTGCATGTCATATAGTGAAGTATTTTACTGATTGTTTGGTAAAGATACTATAGTAAACGTGCTTTTTTCTTTCTTCTCTCTCTCTTTTTAGTTTTAGGAAATATAGGTGTTGCAATGTAAAAAGAGAAGAAAGACTGGACAAAAGCACATTTAAGACAATAGGTTTTAAATATGGGCTGTTGTGGTGGGGGGGTGTAAAAGTGCACTGATTATAATTTATGTAGAATTGAAATGTTTTCTTTTACTTTTGAATAAATGAATGTCTGGAAATCATGCCCTTGGCTTAAGCTAATGAAAGTGTTTTTGTGAATGCAAGAGGTTTTAAAAAATAAGAGACCACAATGTTATAAATTGTTTTCTTTAAGCAAGTAAATGTTCAGTGCTAGTCAGGGTTGCCAGATTTTCGACTGGACAGGTAGTGACAAAGTGAAGACTAAAAAAAAAAAGGTCTTTCATATATAAATGACTGACAAGGACTTATACTGCATACAGTCGCTTTTTTTAATTAGATGTATTAATCAAACCAAATATGCAAATAAGTACGTACAATACAGTAGTGCTGAAGCAGGAATCACAGTTATTGTACATTACAACATTACAAACAGTCACATATTGATTAGATACCATCTAAACATTTTAGTTAAATTCTAATTATAAACATATAATCAAACCACATACATGGAATTAACTACATATACATAATAGTCACACAGTAACAATAACAATAACAATAGTACAGTAGTACACTTTGAACATTCGCAGGAATCACAGTTATTATGCATTACAAACAGTCACATATTGATTAGATACCTTCTAAACATTTTAATTAAATTCTAATTATAAACATGTATAATCAAACCACATACATGGAATTAACTACATATACATAATAGTCACACAGTAACAATAATAATAACAATAGTACAGTAGTACACTTTGAACATTTGCAGGAATCACAGTTATGCATTACAAACAGTCACATATTCATTAGATACCTTGTAAACATTGTAGTTACATTCTAATTATAAACATGTATAATCAAACCATATATATGCAAATAACTACATATGCAGAATACTCACACAATAATAATGATAACAACAATAAGAGCAATACAGTAGTACTTTGAATGAATATTTTGATTTAAATCCACAAAGTTATATAATAACAACAGTTTTATTACAAATACTTTTCACAGCTTTTAGCTTGTTTCAAAACATATTCACCATCTTTAGTCGATAAAAATTTTCTAAAGTCTTTACAAGTGTAATTAAAATTTTGTTTGACCATTAATTCAGCTTCCATAGTCTTTAACAATAATCTGTTTCTCTCCTTTCTCCAGGCTGCACTCATTAGACTAAATATTCTCTCACAAATTGCATTGGAATGTGGAATTGAGAGTATGTGGGCCACGATTTTGTACAAATTATTGCAAGCAGGATGATCTTTAAAAAATATTATCCATTTCTCATCTATTGTTTTTTTCTCATTTGCTTCAGTCATACTCAGTACAAACTTGTTTAATAAACAGACATCTTCATATAGAAGGTCAGTATTGCAAGTAATATTAAATAATTTTGTTAATTCTTCAATTGACGGGAATTCGATTTTTACATTTGGTTTTAAGGACAAGACATTAATGCATTGAAATTTGTTACTTTCAAAGTCAAACCATTTCTGTAGGTATTTTATCACTTTGTCAAAAAATGTCTGTGCGTCATTTTTGAAATGGGTTTTTTTGGCATCGTCACTGCATTGTAGTAACATTGTTCTAGCAATGTTTCCATGAAAGGCATCATCTTTTTTTTGACTGAGTGAATGCAATACGCCATTCATTATTTCAAAAACATCAATTATTAAAACATTGCTTTAAAGTTTTGTTAACGCATTCTGAATAGTAGTGCATGCATTTGCAACAAACCCCAGGTATGCTAATGCCAATTCATCACTGAAAAACAATTCAAGAATTTCAGATTTGGATTTTTGACTCAGAAAGTACAATCGTATTGGCTCAAAAATTTTTATTATCCGCTCAATTGCGGGCATCAAAGTGAGCCATCGAGTCGGCACATGGCATAACATTTCAGACCACTCTACTTCTAGCCATTCGAATAATTCTTTCAGATGTACGACTCTTTTTGTTGACTAACTAAATTCATTATAAATTTTTATAACGATCGACTCTATATCAAAAGTTAAAGTTTGTGCAGCTTTTTTAGCAGTATTATGTAGTATGTGACAATTACACCCAATTCCAATTATATTTGAATTAAGGTCTTTTAATTCGGTAAAGATGCTTTGTTTTTTTTACCAAAATTGACGTTAACATTGTCGGTGCTGAAATCTGTTGCATTTTGTATTTTTAAATTATCTTTTAAAGCCGTTGTTATAGAATCTGCTATACTAACTGATGTCTCGCTTTCCAGTGAGTAGAAGGTTAATAATTTTGTTTGAATGCCCTGTTCTTTGTGAAAATACCGTACAATTAATGGGAAGGTTTTTATATTGCCTTTATTTGAGGCGTTGGTACTCACAGAAAATGGCTGGTCATCTTGCAATTCTTTCAAAATAATTCTTTTTGATTCAGGTGCAAGCACATGTGTAATAATTTTTGTTGCTTTAGTTTTACCACAACAATATTTTTTTGATATTGTTGAATCTGGGAACAAACAAGAAAAGAGCAATCCTGCACAGTCACTGGAAATGTAACTGTGTGAATGCTTCACAGTGTGAAAACAAAAAGCTGTTTCTGCAGCAATAATATCATCTTCTTCCTTTGAATTTTTTGTCATGAAAAATGTTCTTATTTTGGTGGACGTCAAAGCTGCTGAAATATTGCTGGTGTGTGCAGTAGACTTCATATGTCATTTGATGTCATTTTCGCCACCATGTCCAATTGAAAACAACATATTATTGCACATCGAGCATATAGCATATCCTTCTCGTCCTTCTCGTAACCAGGAATATTTTTTCATCCAATCAGTGTTAAATTTCACAAGCCTTTTTATTTTCTTTGAAGGAGTATTATCAACATCTTCGGAAGTACTCATCTATATAATGATGAAAAGTTTTTACATGTTAAGATATTTTTAATAGAATGTAGAAATCGACTATGAACAAGCAACAAATACCAGGCTGGGTGTTGTAAACTCAACAAAAAAGTCGTAAAATAACACCACTAAGCACAGAGACAGAGTCCAAGTTGATTTTACTTTTTAGTGTAGTTAAACTGAAATAGTCGCTATTCTATGTTTCTTAATGTAAAACTGGTTTTGAGAGCTCAAGTGTAGTACCAGATGCTTTACAACAAAAGGCAGAACTCCTGCAGTATCTTGATCCTTAGAAATAAGTTCACAGAATTCTACATAGAAAAACTTTGCAAAACTCAGAACAGCTTTTGCAGTATCAGAGGAGGTTAGGATGTACCTCACCAGATTTGTATAACTGGAGCTGTAAACACCCTAGAGGCTTCCAACAAAGAGAATTCTACATTTAAAATCCCTAAGCTACCAGAAAAGACTAAAAGCACTGTCTCCCTTGAGTGTCTTACAGACTCTTCAGAGGAAATCAATGCCTTGCCTTCCACACAGTCAGGTGACCCAGCAGTCAAAGACCTTTTGTACCTTCACAAATCAAACAATCCCAAGAATATCAGGACATCAGATCTAAACCAGCTTTAACAGAGCAGTAACACAAGGTGGAGAGACAAATTAGTTACTCAGAATTTTCAAAACCTCTGGAATAGACTCGCTCTTCAGATAAAGCAGTGTAATACACTACCTTCTTTCAAATGGGACCTGGATAATTGAATGAGTATTCACAAATTCAACCTAGGCATGACTGGCACAAGACAACCCTCCTTGAAAAGGGGGTTACAACAGTCTAGGGTGGGGAACTGACATGACATAATGGTTGTAAGACTCAGTAGCCTTAAACTTCTTGTGATAACATTAAATGCACTTAAATGGGGAAGACATCCCTGATCAGTATCAGCAAGAAACTACGTTCTCTTGTAAAATATCCAAGTCTAGCTTCGAAAGAAAAATTGCCATGGACTCCAAAGATAACCACAAGGCATTCTTTAGTTATGTCAAGAATCTAAGTGGCAATTCTCAGATCTGCTCAGAGTTGGTGCAGAATGGCACAAAATACACTGAACCGACCGATATAGCCAACATCTTGGCATACAGGTTCAGTGCAAACTTCACCCCCCTCACCCCAAAAGGGCCAATAACTATACCAGAAGAATGTAGTGCCCCTGAAATCACAGACACTCAGGTTAAACAGCCCTCTCTAAAGCCAAAAACACAGCATCAATGGGACCGGATGGTGTCCCAGGCTGCATCCTACACGAGCTCAAAGATGAACTAACCTCTCACCTAAACAAACTGTTTAAACTCAGCCTCTCCACAGGCTACATGCCCACAGAGTGGCGCACAGCAATGGTTATTCCGCTCCACAAAAGGTGGAGTCACAACGAACCCTGGGAACTATCGCCCTATAAGCCTGACTAGCTTGGTATGCAAAGCTATGGAGTGCATCATCATGGATCTCATTAACAGAGACATTGGGAACCTCCAAACACTGGACCCTACCCAGTTTGTCTTTGTTAAGGGCAGATCATGCCTCCTAATCCTGGTGGACGTCTTTGAGACAGTTACCAAGGCTATAGACGAGGGAAGGGTGGTCCACACAGCCTACCTAGAGTTCACAAAGGCTTTCAACACCATTCCAAACTCAGGTATTATAGACAAACTCACCAGCCTGAACATAAACCCCTACGTCACGAGATGGGTTGCCATCTGGCTCACGGACACAGAACCCACATGGTAAGAGTTTGGGAGCTAGGTCTGACTCTAAACCGGTTACAAGTGGCATTCCCCAGGGCTCAGTCTTAGGACCCCTCCTGTTTGGCATATACTTCTCAGAGGTACAGGCAAGCATAGGAGGATTATGGCTGACCAAGTTCACAGACGACTGCAAACTAGGGGCTATAATTGACTCTCCGGCTGACACAGACATCCTCCAAAAGGGTCTCACTGAGACGGACACCTGGTGTCAAAACTATGGCCTCAAGCTAAATGCCAAAAAATGCATAGTCACCCCCTTTGGAAAAAACAAAGTAACCACAAACTACCACATAGGTGGTAGCCCCCTAAATACGGAAAATGTAATAAGGGATCTGGGGACCCAATTAGATGGTAACCTCTCCTTTTGATAATGGTTATAAAATCCTTCTATGTGGCCCACCTAATCACAAAAGGGTTTTCATCCAGATCGAAAGAGGTCATTGAGCCCCTCTACGCATCACTCATCATCAGACCCATGTCACTCATCATAGAGTACAATGCCCCATTTGGGATGATCATGTACCTTAGTTACAACAAGACACCTACAACTGCAAAGACCACAGAAGTACCTCACCAAGAGGATCACTGGCCTCAAGTAGATGCCCTATGCAGCTCGAATGACCCAAACCAATAAGCAAACAGCACAATATAAATTTAACATACACAGATGTAAAATACATTTCAATACTTAATCAAAATTAAATAAATAAAATACATAATGTTCCACAGAACATAAAAATAGATAGTGAATCTAACGGAGTTACGGAGATAAAGGATTCGTAGTTAAAGCATAATGTAAATACTTTAAGAGTGGAATCATATAGCATAAATCAAATAATTAACACTTACATCCACCTAAATTTGACCTATACAAGTAACTACAGCAACAACTTTGTAACACCCTCCATATTTCATCCTTTCCTGTACTTTTTTTCAAGGTACTCCATCCTTCGAATGCTTTAACAATCCCTATGTCTACTATTCCTTTCCTTTCTCCAGTCTAAGAAGCCATTTAAATAAGAATTGTATGTCATGTCACAATGTGTTGTCATATAGAGTAATGTTTCATGTGCAAATTGGTTCTGAGTTGACCTACTTTATCACATAGTGGCTTATTAAGGTTAACATATTTAAACAAGAGTATTGAGCTCTATGTTAAGTCACAGTTCTTTACTTTTTTTTTTTTTGCTGGTTCAGTGGTTAAGCAATCATTATTTCATGACTGACAGTCTGAGTAAGTTTCTCTTAGCGATGTTTCTTAGATGGGTAGAAATCTTACTGTGTGCATTTCTAAGTTATGTATTAGGATATTATCAGCTTTTTTTTATATAACGCTGGCACGCTGCTTAAGTTATCAATTAGCCTATTAAGAGGAGATATAATATATATATATACTTAAATTACAACCATCTGCTTGCCTCTGTGACATTATCACATATACAATCGTAAACAGTTATTATTTCTCTGGCTGGCTGCATGCTCAGCCTCAGCCTCTAATACTGTTGTCTTTGGGCTGAAAAGCCTGAACATGAGAATTGGGCATTTGGATCTGTGCTCCCGAGCCTGATTAACAGTTTAACACACAAATAAATAAATAAATAGTCTCTCCATTGAATAACGCAACGCAATACTACAAATACAATATGTAAGGTTTTACTCAACTCACTGTGTAAGTGGGTAGCTCCCTCGTAGTAGCTAGCATCGATTCGCATCATCACATGACACAGCAGAGCAGAACGGAACATGTAGCCTTATCATGCCCACCCACGCACAGGATGATGAGAAACTTGTGGAAAAAGGGTACGTATGTACGTACAAGACAAGCGCACAGCCAGGCAACATACAGGAAGTCACACACACTTCATCGCCAAATTCGCCATCGGGATTTTTACAGCTTAAACGGGACCCGGGATTTCTGTGTTGATCTCGGGAAAATCCCGCTGAAATAGGGACGTCTGGCAACCCTGGTGCCAGTTGAGAAGTCTGGAGCTTATAGCAGCTCTATATTTTGATCTTATGTTTCCATGGGAACAAGCTGACTAAAGGTGAAAGCAATAAATCAAGAAGTCTGGACAATGTTTACTGAGAAACATAACATTAAAAGGTACTAGGGCAAGCAGTTCAGTAAAAAATAAAATTTGAAATTACTGGAAGTGAATAAAACAAAGCAGATTTTCTAACTAAATACTTCAATGCATTTACTAGAAATTTTGTTAAAAGATAGCCAATGCACTTTTCCCTCAAGGCTAAAAGTGAATGTTTTCTGGAAACATACAAGTTGTTTTTCACATCTGTGAAGGGAATAAAGACAAGGCAAAAATAGACAGCAATTAGTGTAGGTAGAGACACAGGTTGTAAAATGTTATTATAATGGATAATATTAATTTTAGAGTTTTGGCTATGTGTGCAACTGTTGATTTTGGAGAATTGTTCCTATCACAAGGGTTAGTTAAACTTCATTATTTGAAGATGTACATATTTTTTTGTGTTTTAAGTTAATAGATTATGGGTGTATTCTGGGGGTGTTTTTTGACAGTTTTCATTAAAGAAAATGTCTTGTAAAATGTGACCTAAGTTGAAATGGAGATTTGTATAAAAGATCAACCTGTCAAACATTAGTGGGTGCCTGTCAGAAAACTTGAAATAGGCATTTATAAAATGTGTCACATACAATAGGTGGGACTACTTACTTATCATCATAAGGGCTATACTAAAACTATTGTTTTGGAACATAAATGGCCTCATAGATATAGCCAAAAAGAAAGAATATTGAATTAAAGGAAGGAATACAGAGTGCAAAAGACCCACTTGGAAACAAATGTTCATGTAAATTTGATAAAGAAAGGATTTCAGGAAGGATTTTCAGGGACAAAGGAAAAGGGTGACCGTGTATGTATACTAATTGTTATAGGAACTCCAATAGTGATGAGGAGAAAAACGATAGTAATGGTAGAGTTTTGGTAGTATGGGGCTACTGGATAATATGCACAAGTTTAGAAAGATTGCTGTTAAGCAACTATGTTTTTTTTTAATGACAACTAAAGAGCACAAAAACTTTTAGGACAGTGACTTCGGACAGTGGTTGGCAACCCATGGCTCTGGAGCTGCATGTGGTTCTTCCACCCCTCTGTAGTGGCTCCCTGTAGCTTTGAAAAAAAAATAATGTGGAAATAAATAATAGCTATTTTTATTTTATTTTTTCTTTCAAGCGAGCACCTCTTTTTTTGGAGCATGAGGTGATACTGTGACACTAAAATAAAAAAGTGATGTTAGGTAGTCCGATCTCACCTTCATTTTTACATATGGGTTCGGAGCCGATCCTCGGCTCCAACTCGGCCAATTTACAAGCTGGAAGACTTCTGGTTGGCTTGTGGCTAAGCAGGTATTCCATGGTGCACCAGTACAATCCCCAGATCTTGTTTGCCATGTCGACGAGTTCGGTTGTGCTTCTCTTGATTCTGGCTAGGTTTTTCAAATTCTTTATATTCAATATTGTATTTCAATGCTTTATTAGAACTTTTGTATATTTAGTGTTGCTAATATATTAGGCAGTGGTAATGCTTGCCCTTTTTGAGTGCAACTTAGTTTACTAGGGTTATTGGTATCCTGTGTGCCAGTTAGTTTTAGGCGCCGTTGCGCATTTTTTTTTGATTATTAGGTAGAGTATTAGTTTTTGGCGGTTTTCCGCTCTTAGTCAACAGGGGCTCCTGTTGTCTTGTCTGTTGTTATTCTGACCTTTTTTGGTCACCGTTGGCAGTTAGTTTTCTGCTATATTGAGATTGTTTGTTTTTGGCGGGGATCCACTTGTGAATTTACTAGGATTGCAGCCTCCCTAGTATACTACCTGTTATTAGAAATATAGAAATATAGAAATTTATTGTGTCATTTACAGTTTCTCTTGTGTGAGTGGGCTTTCCATTCTGGTCTGTTTAAATTAGAAGACCTAGATTTCTCTACACCAGGGTAGGCCTGTTTAAGTTAGAGGACCTAGTCCTCGTGTAACTCCTTTAGAAGACCTAGCTTTCTCTACACCGGGCTAGGCCTGTTTAAGTTAGAGGACCTAGTCCTCGTGTAACTCCTTCTTAGGGCTAGGCCCGTTTTAGTTAGAGGACCTAGTCCTCCTTCTTTTTCTCTCTTTCAATCTCTCTGGGTTTTGTGTGTGTAATAATGTCTAAGGAAAGTAAGGAGGAAGCACTATCCAGTTCTTCGGATTCCTCTAAGTCTGGGAAATCAAAATCCTCAAAAAGGCCTTCTCCAGCACCGGCTGGTGTCTTGGAGCCACCTCCTAAACAGTCAAAACAGTCCAAATCTGCCTCCTCGACTCCTCAGCCCTAGGAGCCGAAGGAGAGCATCATGGTGGTGTCAGAGTCAGTTACAGGTGTTTCAGAGCCGATCTCTGAACCTATTGATACAGCAGCTGACTCTGCTATTCGGAGCCGGTCTGTAAGCTCCCTACCGGTTTCCATAACAATTAAGTCTCCAGTGCCCCACAGGTCAAGATCCCCTACTGTGTCTTCCAGGAGCCTCTCAGAAGAAGATGTGGAGAGGGTAGTGCTGAGACTCCTAAATTCGTCTGCCTTACCAAAATTATTGTTGGCTCTGACCCAGTCGGCTCCAGTGCCACTTGGCCCAGCTTTGCCCTTGTCTGCTTTTCCTCCTCCAAGCCATACTGGCCTTTCGGAGCAGGAGTGCTTGGTGCCAATGGAGGAAATGCCAGCTGCAGTTCACTTGGTTATTGCCTTGGAGCCATCGTGTCCAGGGGCCGAAGCTCTCCTGTCGGCACCGACAGGGAGGGTTGGAATCAATCTTCTTCAGTTCCGAGCCTTCCTCTCGGTGCTTCGGCCAGGGTGAGCTCAGACCCTGCATCTATCTTGGAGCTGACAGCTCTGGCGCCGATCCTCGTCTCTTCGGAGCAGGAGAGGTCTTCGGAGCTGGAGAGGTCAGCGTTTGAGATGATGAGGAGTGTGCTGTCTCATTCTCCAGCCCCTGCCAGTGGTACCAGCACTCTTCCCTTGACAGCATCCACTTCAGTCTCAGCCCCTACTCTCTCTGGAGACAGCAGAGACCCGCAGCCTCTGGAGCCATCAGCTGGTGGCCCCCACTCTTCTGAGGCTTTCCCGGAATGTCCTTCCGAGGAGCCTCCCCGGAAGAGGTTATGTAAGAGGAAACACGTTGACTCCCAGGATGAGCCTTTGACATCGGACACTGACCTCGAGGAGTCGGAAGGGTCCCCCAATTATTCCTCTGATGATGTCTCCTTTGTGGATATTTTAGAGATCCTTAGGCAGAGGTGCGACTGGCCCACTTTTAACCCTTCTGATGAGGAGTCGGTGTACCTGAAGGCTTTCAGGTCTCAACCTTCTGCCTCTTGGGTGTCTCCACCTTTTGACAAACTGATGGATCTAGTTAGTCGAAAGGTGTGGGATACTCCTGACACCATGGAGCCAGTCCCCAGGAGACTGAACAAGTTCTTGTCTGCCCCTCCTGGTAAAGAGTTCTTGTTCAAGGGCATTCCCGTAGATGCCATGGTGGTGGCGGCGGCCACGAAGAAGGAATTGGCAGAGACTTCTTCATCTGTTCATCTGACAAACAAGGAGTCTCGACAGATGGACAGATTTGGGAAGTGTGTCTTTAGTTCAGCGGCCTTTAATGATCGCTGAACTATCTCACACACTTCACGAGGTTGCAGAAGGATCTCCTCAAGGAGTTAGGAGATTCCATACAAGGTGCGTGTACTGAGGGAGTTCCTGACAAGATTTCTACTCAGTTGTCCACCTTAAATTCTGTGGTTAACTCCTCCATGTGACTTATCTCTTATGCTGCGGATGGAGCGAGTAGAGCAGCGGGTACCGGAGTTGCCTTGATGTGCCACTCCTGGATGCGCTTATGTAATTTTGTAGAACTGTTCAAGTCTGCTTTTACCAACGTCCTGTTTGATGTTTCCTCATTGTTTGGTTCCAAGGTGAAGGATACAGTCACTCAGTGTGAGCAAGAAGGAAAGACGCTTTCTGCTGTGGGAGTTCGTTTTACTGTCCCTTCCAGACTATACCCCAAGGGTCAAAAGGGCGGTAAAATGTGGTTCAAGAAGTCCCAGAGGGTCTTTCCTGGCACACAGGGTGAATCCTCCTTCAGAGGTAGAGGAGGAGGAAATGGCAGATGTTGCCCTAGAGGCAGGGGCGGTCCGCAATACCAACAAGGCCGTGATTCCTTTCAAGGATGGCCTTATCAGTGCTCCTGATGTGGAGCCCGACTGCACTTCTCTGGGGCCGGTCAGGGGTCACATTTCTTTGTACCAAGAAGCCTGGCTAAATATCACCCAAGACAAGTGGTTACAAAGAGTTGTTACCAGAGGCTATATCATACCCTTTTTCCAATCACCGTTTGTTCCCAAAAGGATGCCAGATGTACCACCCAATCATCAGGGATCAGGCAACTGTGGAGATCAACAAGTTGCTCTTAAAAAGAGTCATCCAGCCAGTCCCAGTAGTCCAGATAGGATCCGGAACTTACTCCAGGTTCTTTTTAGTTCCAAAACGAACCGGAGATTGGAGGCCAATATTGGACCTCAGCAGATTGAACAAATCAGTGAAGAAGGACAAGTTTCGGATGGTAACACTGCAGTCTATACTCCCGTTGTTAGGGAAAGACTTTTGGATGTGCTCTCTGGATCTTCAGGACGCCTACTTCCACATAAAAATGGACAAGGTGTCCAGAAGCCATCTATGCTTCCAGCTGGGAGCCAGTCACTATCAGTTTCGCACTCTGCCTTTTGGTCTCACCACAGCCCCCAGGGTGTTCAAATGCATGGCAGTAGTGACAGCTCACCTGAGACGTCAGGGATTCCAGGTGTTTCTGTATTTGGACAACTGGCTCCTGACCGCCCCCACCAGGCATCTACTCCTCCAAAACAGGGATGCCATGATTCAACTTTGTGCTCAGTTAGAGATCTCCATAAATTGGAAAAAATCTGCATTATTGCCCTCTCAGTCTGTGATTTTTATAGGCACAGAGGTAGACCCAGTGAACATGACAGCTCATCTCCCCGCCAAAAGGGCACAGAACTTAATCTCTCAAGTTCACCGTTTTCTTCCGTTGCGAAAAGTCAAAGAGAAGTGGGCTCTTCAGCTCCTCGGGACTATGGCATCCACAATTCTATTAGTACCATTAGCCAGGTTGCACATGAGAATTCTCCAGTGGCTTCTGTCTTCCCAATGGTCCTTCCAATATCTCCCACTGAGTCATCCTATCCTGCTGACGGAATCATGC
This sequence comes from Protopterus annectens, assembly GCF_019279795.1. Lineage (NCBI taxonomy): Eukaryota > Metazoa > Chordata > Ceratodontiformes > Protopteridae > Protopterus > Protopterus annectens. The sequence continues at coordinate 1,512,650,255 of NC_056746.1, forward strand.
AAGAAGGACCTTCTTTGGTGGATAGCTCCCAAACAACTTATCACGGGTGCCCCCTTTGTTCCGGCTCAACCCGTTGCCACTGTGACGACGGATGCCTCCCATATCGGGTGGGGGGGGCATTATCTCGGCAGGACTGTCCAAGGCACATGGCAAGAACACAAGGCTCATCTGCATATCAAGTGTTCTAGAGATGAGGGTGGTGCTTCTGGCGTTGCAAGCACTTCAAGACCTTCTTCCTCTAGGGACAATTGCGATACAATCAGACAACATGTCGGTGCTTTGGTTTATCAACAAACAGGGCGGTACCAGATCATACCCACTCTGTCGAGAGGCCATGTGTGTTTGGGAATGGGCGATTTCTTCCCAGTGCTTTCTGGTTGCAACGCACATTCCAGGGACGACCAACGTGATAGCTGACAAGCTCAGCCGGGCAATCCTAATGCTTCAAGAGTGGTCTCTGAAACAGGAAACAGTGGATCAGATTTTCCAGAAATGGGGACAGCCTTGCATCGTCCTTTTTGCCAGCCCAGTCAATACCAAATGCAGCAGCTATTTTCCCTTATTCCCCCTCCGGGGGAAACACCCAGAGATGCTCTGGCTTTGATTGGCCCATGGGACTTCTGTATTCCTTTCCTCCAATCCCTCTCATTTCCAAAGTGATTCAGAAAGCCAGTCGGCTGGGAAGCAAGTTGATCCTCATTGCTGCTTACTGGCCTCATCAGGTCTGGTTCCCCTTCCTCGAGCCTCTCCTCCTGGACGATCCTTGGATTCTGGACCCAGCTCCAGATCTATTGACTCACATGTTGGGTTCGCTACACCCCTCAATCCACACCCTGAAATTGAAAGCATGGCTGCTCCAGTTCCATCCCTAGTCAGGCTTCATGATGTATCATCCTCAGTGTCACATATTCTTATGTCCTCCCATAAACCTTCTACTAGGAGGCTGTATGGCAGTAAATGGAAAAGATTTTCTATTTGGGCACAGAGAATGAATGTAGATCCATACACTGCTTCTGTCCCTGTGATTCTGGATTTTCTTTCTGAGCTTTTTCAGCAAGGATCTACCACTGCCACTATCAAGAGTCCATTTGGCGGAAATTTCTCATTTTCACTTAGGTTTTCCAGATTCCAATTTAATGTCTCATAAGCTATGCAAGACCTTTTTGAAAGGGGCCATTCTATTGAGACCACCTCTGCAGGAACCAGTGGCTTCTTGGGATTTAAATTTTGTGTTGTCCAAATTGACATCGTCCCCCTTTGAACCTTCCCACTCATCTTCTCTAAAATTTTTGTCTTGGAAGACCTTGGTAGCTATCACATCATCTAGATGGGTATTGGAGCTACAGGCCTTGTCTATTAAGCCCCCGTATTTGATTTTTGACAAAGACAGGGTGTCATTGCGTACTAATCCCTCCTTTATCCCCAAAGTTTGTTCTAATGCTACCTTAAACCAATCAATAGAACTCACAGTTTTCTTCCCTAACCACTGTAATGCAGCTGAGTACCGTTTTCATCAGCTAGACGTTCATACACAACTGCGTTTTTATCTACAGTGGACTAAGGTTTTTAGAAAATCAGATCAATTATTCATTTCCTTTTCTGACTCTAGATTGGGCTTACCAGTTTCTAAAGTGACACTATCTAATTGGATTTCCAGTTGTATAGCTTTTATCTATAGCTCGGAGGGCAAACCTTTACCCTGCAGGATCAAGGCTCATTTTACCAGGTCGCCGTCTACCTCTGCAGCCTTTCAAGCCAGGGTACCATTTGATCTGAAGTAGTTAACTTCATTTGTTCATCAACCTATGGGTATCGGATCCGAATCGGATCCGAGCCTGCAGCTTTATTCAGCTAAGATCCGAGCTCCAAGCTCCTCCCCTTACCCATAACCCCCTGCCATCCTTCTCTGTCCCCAGATCTCATTTGCCGCGGCTTATTCAACTACCTAGAACGAGTTCCAGGCATAGGGTTGTGTGAGTATTTGAAGAAAATTACTTCTTTTTCACCTAGTTTTCAGTTTAATTGTTAAACGAGTGAGTGTTACTCCCTTTGGTAGTTAATTTAGCTAGTTTTGTTGGTAAAATTTATATATTTTTTAGTTAGTCTAGTCTTCCCTCTTCCCGTGTGTGTGAAGGTGTGTTTGGGGTGGGCCTTTTTTATTTACTATGGCCGAGGCCCCTAAAGCCTTCTTTTCTAAATGCGAGTGTGGCCATAAGCTATCCCCGGCGGATGGCCACACTCAGTGTGTTATCTGCCTTGGGGTTGACCATCTTTCTTCGGGCTGCACAATTTGTGCAGCCTTCAACCCCAGGGCTTTGAGGGATAGGAAGTCTTAGTTGATTCTGGCGGGACTTCTGCCCCCGGACTCGGCTTCGTCCTCTTCTCCCTCGGTGGCACCGGCTGCTACCGCAGCGGTCCCGCCTTCTATCCCTGCTCCCCTGGCTGGGACTCACCCTCCCACTGTGGCTCAGGAGGAGAGGGAATCTAGGAGGGAGAAAAGAAAGGAGAAGCACCACAAGCGGTGGGCCAAAGCTTCCTCTTCGGCTCCGCCAGCGAAGCAGTTAGTCTCTCCTAGGGCCTCCGGGCCTTCTCCTTCCCGGCTCCATTCACCTCGCTTTTCCCCGGAGCCAGAGGAGGAGGAGACCCAGTTGTCTTCAAGGTCTTCGAGGCGTCACTCCAGGCCTGCCTCGGTGGCCTCGTCTAGATCAACATGAAGTTTATCAGATGCAAATATGGACCGGATGATGCGTAGGTTTCTCCAGGCCCAACTGCAGATGGGAGTGCTCCTGCCTCCCCCCCTCCGGGGGGGAGCTCAACCCCCTTTTTCGCCCCGATTGCTCCTTCTCCGATCCACTTCCGGGGTTCGGAGCCATCGGATCCAGGCAGCATCGAAGCCGGGGGAGGCTTGGCGCCGATAGTACACCCTTCTTCAGCTCCGACTGCACCCTCGAGTTTGTCAGGTCCCTTTTCTGATCCGAGCTCTCGGAGCCATGAGCTGAGCTTCGGATCTGGAGGTGTCAGTGTGTCTTCTGCTCTGTCTCGGTCGGAGCATACTGGCCCTTCGGATCCGATTGCATCGGCGCCGGCTCCGGTCCGCACCTCAGATCCGAAGGGGCTGCTCTCGGAGCTTAGAGAGAGCATTTCTCCTTCAGTGTTCGATGTTATGGAGAGGGTCTTGTCGAGGGACTCGAGGCCGCAGGTTCCTGCTGTGGTTCCACCCATCACTCCCTCTCATACAGGCCTACCTTCCATCACCCGATCCCAGGGACAGCCTGTGCTATGTCCTAGATGGTTCCCTTAGAGGAACAGGATGTGGTTGGTGAGGCATCTTCGGACAGCCCCCCCCCCCGAGGAGGTTACTCACAAATGTAAGTGCAAGAGGAGGCACTTGGACTCACCCAAGTCCCTGACAGAGGACACAGACTTAGAGGAAGGGGAAGGTTCCCCAAGGTCACCCCTCGAGGACGTCTCCTTCGGAGACATTATGGAAATGCTTCATATTAGAGGGGGGTGGTCAGCCCAAAAGCCTTCCTCTGATGAGTCTGTGTTTCTGGAGGTGTTTGACGCAGGCCCATCTACCTCTTGGGTGTCCCCTCCCACCGATCCCCTGGTAGATCTGATCACGACCAGGGCATGGAAGGAACCGAACACTGTGGAGCCCATACCAAAAAGACCAGGCATAGTTCTCAGTCCACCCACAGATAGGACGGTTTGGAGCAAGGGTGCTCCAGTAGATGCCATGTTGGTGGCGGCTGCCACCAAGAAGGAACTGGCCCAAGAGAGTTCCTCGGTCCACCCCCCCGACAAGGAGTCTCGGACGATGGACCGCATAGGGAAGCAGATGTTTGCTTCAGCCACCTTCTCGGTAAGGTCGCTGAACTACATGGCACATGTGATACGACTCCAGCGGGATCTCATCAAAGAATACGCAGGGTTGCCCCCAGAGTCCATGTCGGTCGAGGATAAGAAAATATTCTCAGCCCGAATGGCCACTCTTAAGTCCATTTCGAACTCTTCTATGTGACTTCTTTCCCATGCCAAGGAAGGAGCCGCTAGAGCTAGTGGAACGGGCATTGTCTTACGGCGGCATGCTTGGCTCCGCCTCTGCGACTTTGCGGAACCCTTCAAGGCGTCCTTCGCAAATGCCCCTTTTGACAGCTCTTCGGTATTTGGCAAGACCGTCCGCAACACGTTGGTCCAGAGTGAGAAAGACAGGAAGAGGTTGTCTGCCGTCGGGATCCGCTTCTCGGCTCCCCAGAGGTCCTTCTCCAGGAACCAAAGGGGACAAAAGAAGATGTGATTCCGGAAATCTCAACAGTCCCATTTTGCTCCGGGCCCCTCATCCTTCAGAGGCAGAGGAGGACAGGGTGGACACCGGCCCAGAGGCAGAGGGGAAATGAAGAATTTCGGGTCGAGAGAACCCTTTTCGGATTGGCCCGCGCAGCAACCCTGAGGGGTTACCCGACTGCTCCCCTCTGGAGGCAGTCGGGGGGTGTTTCTCGATGCATCTAGTAGTTTGGGAGTCCATTACAACAGATCGCTGGGTGCTTCGAATCATATCCAGAGGTTACCCTATCCCATTTCTGAATCTCCCTCTCAGACCCCGGAGCCTCCCCAATGTCCCACCCAATCAAAGGGAGGTAGCAGTCGCAGAAATAAAGCAGCTGCTAGAAAAAAGAGCAATCCAGCCCGTCCCTCAAGATCAGTCCGGATCAGGCTTCTACTCCAGGTTCTTTTTGGTGCCAAAAAAGACGGGGGACTTAAGACCAATCCTCAATCTGTCCACTCTGAATCTGTCGGTTGCCAAAGAAAAGTTCCGGATGGTCACCATTCAGTCCATTCTCCCACTCCTACAGGAGAACGACTGGATGTGCTCTATAGACCTCAAGGATGTGTACTACCACATTTTGCTGGACAGACGATCCATAAGGTTTCTCCGCTTCCGGTTGGGAGCCAGTCACTATCAGTTCAGGGTCCTTCCCTTTGGTCTCACCACAGCCCCCAGGGTGTTCGCCAAAGTGATGGCAGTTGTAGCGGCCCACCTGAGGCTTCAGGGAATACAGGTCTTTCTGTACCTAGACGACTGGCTCCTGACCACCCCCACCAGGCATCCACTCTGTTCAGCCATGAATTACTTCCTTCAGTTGGCTTCTCATCTGGGAATTTCAATCAATCTCAAGAAATCCTCCCTTCAACCAACTCAGACCTTAGATTTCATAGGGGCCAGGCTGGATGCAAACCTGTTGAGAGCCTTCCTAACTCCGGATAGGCTTTGAACTTTGACATTCAACGTGATGACCCTCTTGCAATCCCCGGCTCCCCCAGCGGAATTGGTCCTGAGGGCGCTAGGTTCCATGGCGGCTGCCATCAATCTGTCACCACTAGCTCATCTAAACATGAGGGTCCTGCAATGGACCTTGCAGGTCCAATGGTCCATCCTGCAACATCCGCTAAGTACAGCTATCCCCCTCAGCAAGGTTTGCAGGAAGTCCCTACTCTGGTGGATCTAATCCTCGGATCTCCAGGAAGGGCGCCCATTTTCTATGACCCCACCCCAAGCCATGGTGACCACGGACGCTTCTCGCCTCGGGTGGGGGGGGGCACTGCATGGGCAGAACCATCCAAGGTACGTGGACACAATCAGAGACCTTGTTGCACATCAGTGTCCTAGAAATGAGGGCGGTGCTTTTAGCTTTGCAAGCACTCCAGGCCCTTCTTCCCTTAGGGACAATTGCGATTCAATCAGACAACATGTCAGTAGTCTGGTATATCAACAAACAGGGGGGAGCCAGATCCTATCCGCTGTGTTGAGAGGCCATGAGAGTTTGGGAATGGGCGATCGCCACCAACCGCTTTCTCATAGCAACGCACATTCCGGGTCAGTCCAACATTTTGGCAGACAAGCTGAGTCGAACCATCCTCTCACCTTACGAGTGGTCTCTGAACCCGAGAGTAGCGAAGCAGATCTTCCTCAAGTGGGGCCAATCTTGCTGCGATCTTTTCGCGTCACCTTTGAATGCAAAGTGCAGCGAGTACTTCGCTCTGCTTCCCCCACCAGGGGAATCCCCCAGAGATGCTCTAGTCCATGTTTGGCCATCCGGTCTACTTTATGCTTATCCACCTCTCCCCCTCATGGTAAAATTCTTGCAGAAAGCTCGTCGGTTGGGGAGCAGAGTGATCCTCATAGCCCCATTCTGGCCTCATCAAACGTGGTTCCCTTGTCTATGGTCTCATCTGGTCAATCCTCCATGGATTTTGGATCCCACTCTGGATCTCATTTCTCACCCCCTGGAGTTGACAACTCCAAACCTGGACAGTCTCAAGCTCACAGCTTGTTTGATCCAGTTCCAATTATAGCTAGGACTCCCAGTATCTCCTCCTCCGTTAAAGCTATTTTAGTAGCCGCTCATAAACCTTCTACCAGAAAGGTCTATAAGAGCAAATGGAAACGTTTTTCGATCTGGGCAGAACATAGACATATGGATCCCTTTACAGCCCCTATACCAGCTGTATTAGAGTTTTTGTCACACTTATTTGATCAAGGTGCCAGCTCCCCCACCGTCAAAGTCCAATTAGCAGCAATTTCACACTTTCATGTGGGAAGTGATCTCGGTTCATTAGCTTCTTCCAAGCTCTGCAAAACTTTCGTAAAAGGTACTTTCCTGTTAAGGCCTCCTGTTAAGGATGCAGTTCCTCCGTGGGATTTAACTCTTGTTCTTCAGGCCCTTACTGGCCCCCCCCTTTGAGCCTGCAGCTTCAGTGGATCTTAAATATTTATCTTGGAAAACGGCCTTTCTCATTGCCATCACTTCAGCTAGAAGGGTTTCAGAGCTTCAAGCCCTTTGCGCCAAACCTCCTTATCTGGTCTTCCATAAAGATAGAGTTTCCCTCAGGACCACTCCCTCCTTCTTACCTAAAGTCACCCCTGAGTCCAACATTAAACAGTCTATCAACTTACCGGTGTTTTCCCAAATTATCAAAACAAAGGTGAATACAAATTACACTCTTTGGACGTGCACAGACAATTGAGGTTCTGTTTACACAGGACTGCTGATCATAGGAAATCTGAGCAACTCCTTGTATCCTTTGCTAAACCCTTTTTGGGTAAACCTGTGTCAAAAGCTACATTGTCCAGATGGATTTCACAATGTATACTTCTTGCATATAAGAGTTCTGGCCGAACAGAACCTGTCGGAGTTCACGCCCATTCTACTCGATCGATTTCCACTTCTGCTGCCTTTGGGTCAAGGGTGTCCTTGGATGACATTTGTTCAGCAGCCACTTGGGCTTCATCCCATACCTTTATTACCCATTACAAGCTGGATATAATTTCCAGAGGAAGGGCGTCCTTTGGCTCTGCAGTGCTCTGGAATATTCTTCCATGAGGACCTCCCAAGTTTTAGGTAGCTGGGACTCTGTCCCACAGGTTGATGAACAAATGAAGTTAACTACTTCAGATAAAGAAGTTATGTACTTACCATAACGTTCCATCTGAGTAGGTAACTTCATTTATCAGCAACCAACCCCTCCCTCCGTTCCCCTAACCTGAAGTTCGTCCCTTTTTAGGATCTTTGTGTTCTCTGTACCAGATGACATGAGGTTAGGATGTTTAGTTGGTCCTTTGATTGTAGTATTCTATAGTGCTAAGCAAACTCGATCTGAGGACAGAGAAGGATGGCAGGGGGCTATGGGTAAGGGGAGGAGCTTGGAGCTTGGATCTTAGCTGAATAAAGCTGCCGGCTCGGATCTGATTTGGATCCTATACCCATGGGTTGCTGACAAATGAAGTTACTCAGATGGAACGTTATGGTAAGTACATAACTTCTTTATAATATTTGTGCAGCAGCTACGTGGGCTACCCCTCACACTTTTATTACACATTACAAATTGGATTTGGCATCCAGGGGTACAGCATCCTTTGGCTCCACGGTGCTCAAGAGTATTTTCCAATGAGCCACCCAAGAATAAGGCGCTAGGGACGCTGTCCCGTATGTAAAAATGAAGGTGAGATCGGACTACCTAACATAAAGAAGTTATGTACTCACCATAACGTTTCATGTTGGTAGTCCATCTTACCCTTCATTTTTACCAACCCGCCCTCCTGCCCCCATCCTGGAAGATCTGGAAGTAATAACTTGGTTGCCCTTGGTTGGAGACCCTTTAGTATTGGTTGTTTTTATGGTTGTTATTCTAGTGAGCAGCAAACAAGATCTGGGGATTGTACTGGTGCACCATGGGATACCTGCTTAGCCACGAGCCAACCAGAAGTCTTCCAGCTTGTAAATTGGCCGAGTCAAACCCATGTGTAAAAATGAAGGGTGAGATGGACTACCAACATGGAACATTATGGTGAGTACATAACTTCTTTTTTTAATACTTTGTCAACCAAAATATGCATCACATTCTACAACGTCTACAGCTGACTGCCTTTCCCTGCCACATGGAGGTGGCTAATCTTGAGTTTTCCACCCCCTGTAAGCTAACCATGGATAAATCCAAAAAGAGAAAAGTTTTAGAGGAAAATAGAGTTTAATTCTGCGTGGACAAATTAATTTGATTTCACTGCCAACCATGCTGGCTTACCTGTATGCTTGATATATGGTGAGAAATTAGCAAACAGCAAAAAATGTAATTGCAGATAATCCCAAGAAACAGACTCAGCAAGAACAGTAAGTGATTCACCAAGCAATGCTGCAAAATAGAGCACAACACATAAATAATCCAATAGATGATAAGAAATTGCTGAACCAACCCGATAGAACAAATACATCCAAAAATCAGTCCAAAAGCATTTAAACGTTTATTGTGTGAGTGCTTTCAGTTCCTTAAAACTGCTTCATAAGACAACATTCTACTAATGCAATAGCCTATATAAAAGAAAAATCAACCAATGAAAACACTTATTCAATTAATCAATTTACAAATGAATCTAAAAGTAAACTTGCATAAAAAAATGTTGCATCAGACAGTGTTGAATGAGAATATCATATAAAACATCATAAAACCTTTATGTAAATACTTATAAGATCACATCTTTACCTATCCTATTGCACTTCCTAATAAATACATAAATAAATATAACAATATGTATATTTATTTATTTATTTGATTTTTACATTTGTTAACCGGGTAATTCTGACTGGATATAGGTCCATTTAAAGCGGAGGCCCAGGGAGAAAATCTCCAGACATACTTACATGGATACATACAGTGAAATATTACAAAATGGACATTTGTTCAACAATAGATAAATGCATATTCAAGATTTTCTAGAATACATACAAGAACTATTTAGAAATTATTAACTTTTAAGGGAGAAAACATACATTTTAAGTAGTATACATACATTTTAGTAGTACATGGTTGTGCCAAGTTATCCTTTCCTTAGTACTTTCTAGTAGGTAAGAGAAGTAATCAGTCTTCTAAATCAGTTAATGAATCAGAGTAATAACAATGAAAGTTTCTACATGTAATAAGGTTTTCATTTATAGATAGTGTTTGAGGAGGGATTAGTCAGGGTTTGTACAGGGACATAGCCAATGCATTTTTAGGTGTTTTTTTTAAGAGATATTGTGCAGGAAGTAAGTTCCAGGTTTTGCCAACAGAGTTGGTAAATAGTGATTCACCAGCTGAATTTTTGATTTAACGGTGGTGGTGCTGCGGTAGCATTGTTGCCTCACAGTTAGACGTTGCCCGTTCGATTATTAGTTAGAGCGTCTTCTGTGTGGCGCCATGCGTGAATGGGCATTCCTTCGTTGAAGGTTGTGCGTTAGGCCCGGCAAGCCAACATGTCAAAATCTACTGACAATCATTAGCGGACCGGAGTTCCGCTGTGGCGACCCCTAACTAGGAAAAGCCGAAAGAAACAAACAAACTAGCATTCTGTTGGAGGAGCGGAGTGTTTTTAGGTCACTGTAGGGGGTGATAACATGTTTCAGTAGGGGTGTGCTGTCTGGTTGGTAGGGAACTTTGTGAACAACTATTAATTGGTTATATTGAAGTTGGCAGGGTAGTTCCAGCCAGACTAGCGATTTAAGGTTTAGACAATGATGTGTTCTATATGCTGAACATGTGGCAAATCTGGCAGTATTATTGTAGCAGCTAGCGAGTTTATTGAGGTCAGATTTGCTTAGGTTTGTGAAGATAGGTGAGGCATAAAGAAGGGTTGATAGCAAATGTGTATGGGCAATCACAGTCCTAGCTGATGGGGTTAAGAATTGTTTAATCTTATATAAGGAGCCTAGTTTCTTATTAACTGTTTTAATAGTTTTGTCAACGTGAGCATCAAACTTAAGGTTGTTGTCGATTATTACACCTAGTAGTTTAGTACTTGGTTCTGGGGAAATTATTGTACCATTGTTATATTTTATGGTGAGTGATGGTAAAGGGACCTTACGAGTGCGGGTGAAGACTAACAGCTTAGTTTTATTTGGGTTTAATAGTAGACAGTGAGCCAGTTCTCTACTTTGTTGAAGGTGTTTTGGGATAAAAATTGGAAGTCTGTGGTGGAGGTGGCAGCACAGATTAGGGTCGAGTCATCTGCATACTGAATACAAGCTGCATTTGGGATGACTTTATACAGATCATTAATGAATATGGAGAATAGGAGGGGGCCTAATATAGACCCCTGGGGGACTCCAAGGGTGATTGGTAACAGGGAAGATAAGTTATCTTTTCATAGTACAGCTTGTTGTCTGCCACTTAGGCAGGAATGAAACCAGTTAATTGCTAGGTTATCTATGGAGAGTGTTTTTAGTGTCCCTAAGAGTAGCTGGTGGTTTACCATGTCGAATGCCTTGGGAAGGTCTAGGAAGAGGGCAGAAGAGAGCTTGTTGTTATTACGGTTTTGATTTATTGTGTGAGAGAAGGAAAGAAGGGCTGAGGTTGTACTATGGCAAGCTCTAAATCTGTGCTGGGAGGGGCTAGGAGATTGTTCAGATTAAGATAGGCTAGGAGTTGTTTATGGATACATTTTTCCATAATTTTAGCCAAGGGTGACAGGATGGCTATAAGCCTGTAATTTGAGAGTTCAGTGGAATTTCCCCCTTTATGAAGAAGAATAATGTGGGAGATTTTCCAGATAGAGGGGATATAAGATTCAACAATAGATCTATTGATTAGTATTAAAATGGGATATGCTATTTAATCAGCGGCTTTTTGGAGATACTCTGCGGGTAGCAGGTCTGCTGAACAGGTGGTGGGTTTCAATTTCTTGACTAGTGACCTAATAAAAGATGTTGGTACTGGTTGAAAGTTAAAGAGGGTATGATTATTGGGTGTGGGATCGGTAGAACTTGGGCTATTGGGAGCGAGTTTGTTGGCAAGGGATTGAACGGTTTCTGTAAAGAAAGTGTTAAAGGTGTTAGCAACAATTTTTGGAGGTTTTTGGAGGGTAGTCAAAAGGGTAGTGGTAGACGATTATGTTGGGTGGAGAAGTTTATTTATGCTAGACCAAAATATTTGTGGATGATTTTGGTGTTTTTGTTGCAGATGACAGTAATAGTTTTTTTTGTCTAGCATAATAGACTTCTTTGTATCCTTCCTTAGTTGTTTATATATAAGGTGGTCTTTTGGGGATTTAGTGGTTCTCCAGGAAGCCCACACTTTATTTCTGCAAATGATTTTTTGTCTGGTATCTTTTGACAGCCATGGTGCTATTTTATTATTGGTTCTGATAGTACGTTTGGGAACATGGCTATCCAGGATAGCAAGAAACTTAGAGTTAAAGTATGAAACTGCTTCATCTAGTGGAAGCAGTTTTAAGTCAGTCCAGTCACATGAGTTAATTTCATCTTGGAATTTAGTTTGATTAAAGTTCTTATTGCTCCTTATAGTTTTGAAGGTGGATAGTTGAGGGATGTCATTTTTTTGCCTGAGTATATAGGTGAGGAAGTGATTGCTTATGCCCTCAGGTCGGGTGCCTGCTTTATATATATGGGAGTGGTTGTTTATTAGAATCCAGTCTAGGATACTTTCTTTGTTGTTAGGCTTACTGATTCTAGTGGGGGAAGATATGACCTGGGTAAAGCCATGCAAATTTATATGGGTGGTGGGGAAGTCTGAGGAACAGGTGTTCCAGTCGATATTAAAGTCCTCGAGTACAATGGTTTCTTGGGGGCAATTTACAGATAGCCATTGGAGGATGCCCTCCAGGGTATTTGTGTTGTTACCTGGAGGAATATAGATGCACACAATGTTTATAGATTTGTGTTTATTGATCTGTAACTTAGTAATGAGTATTTCTTTATTATCAGTTAGTGAGGCATGTGGAGTTGGTTACTTCTAGTGTGAATTTATACAAAATGGATACCCACCCTCCCTTCCTAGAGATGCAATCTAGTCTTAATATATTATAACCTGGGGTATAACCTCATTATCAGTAGTAGTAGGTTTGAGACAGGTTTCGGTAAGGCACAGTACATCAGGGGAATGTACATCCAAGAGGGCATGCAAGTAATGAATTTTATTATTTATACTTCTAATGTTTAGGTGACAGACTAGGAGTGAGTTGGAGGGTTTGTTTGGGTTTTGCAGGCTAGTAGGGTTGTGATTTGTGGGGCTGGTAACATCAGGTGGGCCTGGGCCTGGGTTAGTGTGAATGTCCCAATCAGTTATGAGGTTAGGTTGTAATCTGATTGCGAGTCTCTGGAGTTTTATTACGAGTTTGTGATAATATTTAGTTCTAGGGTTAATGTATGTGGCTCAAATGGGATGTTGCATTTTTGCATTAGAGGAGTTAGATGAGAGGTGGGGTAGTAGTTGATTAAAGTTATTTGGTAGATTAAGAGTGCTGGTTTTGGATGTGGGGTAGTGAGAGCGTGGGAGGTATTGATATTCATAGGCTGTGAGAAGATAGAGAATTATCAGTGGGGGTATTAGGCAGTAAAAAGACTTTGATTTTGGAGGTGTGGTGAAGGTTTGTGGAGGCATTATAGAGGTATTTAAGTAATGCTTTTTTAAAAATAGAGTTGGGAGGGTTATTAACTAGTTTGTAGTAAGTGACTGGAGACAGTTTAAGTAATGGGATTGGGTCCTGTGAATGAATAGGGTAATGCTGATTGTTTCTGATGAGGGGGTGTGACAAAAAAAGCAAATTAAAAAAATATACATGTAGAAACACACAAATACACATAAAAAATAATAAATATGCAGTTAAAACGTGATACATTCTGTATAAAAGTTCAACCTGTCAAACATGCCTATTTGACAGCAATAAACTAGTTTCATGTCTATTCCTCGACCTCTCCAAAGCCTTTGACACTTTCTCCCATCCCCTCTTCTTGGACAAACTTTCCCATTTAAAATTTTCTCCTCCCACCATATCCTGGTTTTCTAGCTATCTCTCTAACTGCCAGCAAGCTGTTAAATGGCACTCTGTACAATCCCCCCCTTAACGTCCCAGTGGGAGTCCCCCAAGGATCCATACTTGGGCCACTGATCTTTAATATTTTCACTAACCTACTTTACACCTCTTGTCCTCACTCCACAATTGTACAATATGCAGATGATTCGACTGTCATCACCATTGCAGACAATCCATCTGACCTCCACTCTACTACCCAAGAATCGTTCAATACCATAGAGACATGGCTTTGTAATAACAAATTAATTCTTAACCCTAAGAAAACTAAGCTCCTACTCTTCTTCCCCAAAAACCTCATAAATCTCAAAACTGCATTTTCCATCCTATCAAGCAATAACACTATCATTACTGCTGAACCCAGCACTAAAATGCTCGGAGTGATAGTAGACGATCAGCTGAGATTTGATCTCCAAGTTGCCAATTCTATCAAAAAGACTCACCAGAAACTTGGGCTCCTTTATCGCAACAAAAGACATTTAACCAACACAGCCAGAATAACTCCCTCCCATGCATTTCTTCTTCCCCACCCTTCTTTATAGCTGTCAGTTATTCACTAACCTGAACACTGCACTCATTACTAAACTGGAAACTACCTGTAATAAGGTAGCCAGATTCGCTGCAAACCAAACCTACAAATCTCACCATTGCTTATCCCTTAAACAATTGGACTGGCTCAAATTACCTCATTTGCTCCTACTACATCAGCTACAAATTATCCACTCTACCCTCTATCAACCATCTTTCTGTCCTAGCCTTCTATTATATCTAAATATTCCCCAGCCAGGACACTACGTAACTCAGACCAAGGCTTCCTACAGATTTATAAACCCAAAACCAAAATAGGAAGTTTATTCTATAACTATAACCCTGCTGCAAATTGGAACCAACTCCCCCAAGAAATTAGATCCCTTGACCATACCAAGTATTTCAAGCTAGTCACTTGAAGCTACCTCACAAATAAATGGTCCTGTCACTGTAGTCACCCCCATTGAAACAACCCTACCCCCTATTTTCTTATATCTCCCCCTCTATCAGTCCTGTGCATGTCCTTATTCCCTATTTGTCTCTCTATAGCCTTCCCTTCTATTTTCCTTCTCCCTCATCTTCCTCTCCTACCTTGTCTATCCCATTAAACTTCTACCCTCTGTCCCACTTTTAAACATCTCATCCTCATTCTATTCTTTAGTACTTATACTGTATATAACCTAACAAGAATTATGATGCATTATTTCATTATTACATTGTACCTGAGTGTTTTTTTCTATATGATTTATTGAAAATGTTATCTTGCTACAGTTTGTTTAGTTCCCACTGATGATTTCTTAACTGTCTGTATGTCAAATTCTTAAACTCTCTGTGGAGCTTTTCTCCCCGGGTCTCCACTGAAAACGAGCCAACCTCTCAGCTGGACTAACCCGGTCAACAAATGTAAAATAAATAAATAAAAACATTAATGGGTGCTTGTCACAAAAACTCGAAATAGGCATTTATAAAATGTGTCAGATGTAATAGGTGGGAATACTTATGACTTATCATAAGGGCTATACTAAAACTATTGATGTTATGTGGTCCTATCTCGTCTACATTCTTTACTCACGGGTTCGGAGCCAAGAATCGGCTCCGACTCGGCCAACTTATTTCTCTAGCACGAAGTCTCTAATTGGCTGGGCTAACCAGGTATCCCAAGATGCACCTCGCCCTAGCCCCAGATCTCATTTGCCGATCATAGAGTTAGGACGTGGTCTCGCTTGGCTGTGGCTAAGTACCCTTTTCAAAACTTTTCATAAGTCTTTAGCAGTCTGTTCTCTTGTAAAAAGCTATTTTTTCATTGTGAGTGTACTGTGTAAGCAAGTGGTGTGTTTTGTGGGTATCCCTCTGTATTGGCAGGCTAGGCCCGTTTAAATTGTCTCCTGTGTTGTTTTTTTTGTGTAAACTTTTTTTGGTTGGTAGTTAGATTTTCCTTGCTGCACCAAAGAAACATTTAAATTAGAGTTTCCTTGGCTGTTCGTAGTTTGGTTTTTCCCGCCTTCCTCTTGTGTCTGTCGTTGTCGGTTGAGTGGGTGTTGTGAATTACTATGTCTAAAGAGCAGAAAGAGCATAAACCCTCTGGGTTTAAAAAAATGCTCAAAATGTGGCTACAAGATGTCCATTACAGATGGGCATTCTATCTGCATTTATTGTCTTGGTGCTATTCACCTGCAAGAGTCCTGCAGTTTTTGCCACGCCTTCAGCCTGAGGGTACTGCAGAAAAGAAAAAATAAGCTGATTTTGAAAGGCCTGGTTAAGCCTTCTTTTGAGGAGTCCTTAGACTCTTCTTCTAGTACAAATTCTAAGACTTCCAAGGCCAAGAAAAGATCTCCGGCTCCATCTGTCTCCTTGGAGCCCCCGGAGAAGGTTTCGAAAGTGGATACCTCCTCCTCGGCTCCCTTGTCCTCGGGGCCGCAGGAGGTATCTGTTGTGCTGAAGTCGACCTCGACCCCGATATTATTGGAGCCTATTCGGAGCCGGTCACCAATGTTAGGCAGGAGTCTCCGGGTAGGAGATCCCGATCTCCTTCTATTTCCTCTAAATCCTCTAGGCTGTCTGAGTTGGATGTGGATAGGGTAGTCCAGAGGCTCCTGCAGTCACCGGTGTTAGCAAAATTGTTCTCGGCTCCGACCCAGTCGGCTCCGGAGCCAGTCCCTA
The DNA here is from genome assembly GCF_019279795.1 of Protopterus annectens. Lineage (NCBI taxonomy): Eukaryota > Metazoa > Chordata > Ceratodontiformes > Protopteridae > Protopterus > Protopterus annectens. The sequence goes on from NC_056746.1 coordinate 1,512,666,303, forward strand.
TTCTTGTACCGATGATTCCTCCTCCGAGCACCCCTGTGTCGTAATAGCTGGAGTGCTGCACACCGAGTGATGTTCTCGTGTTGGCTCCGATACCCCATGCGAGTTTATCAGAGCTGACGTCGGCTCCAACCATGTCGGTTCTGTATTCTGGTTTCGGTACTTGGGTTTCCTCAGTCGGACCCGAGGGGATACCTCTGGACTCTTGTTGGTTCCGAGCCTCCCTCTCGGTGCATCGGCTCGGGGAACCCCAACTCCGGTTGTGGTCTCGGGGGATGGGCCGGTCCTCAGATTTGGGGGGGCCTGCCTTCGAGGCCATGAGGAGCACACTGGCCAGATCGTCAGTTACATCACCTGGATTGGTCGCTCCTTCCCCCTACACCCTGGCTAGAGCCTCTGACGCCCCCCTATCCATGGATGGCGGAGCCCGAAGGTCTGAGGATACCCCCATGAGCGGTCCCCAACTTTCTGAGGGCCCCTCAGAGTCGGTGCCTGAGGAGCCCCCTAGAAAGAAGTTGTGCAAGAGGAAGCACATAGACTCCCAGGATGAGTCCCTCACTTCTGAAACCGACCTCGAGGAGTCAGAGGGGTCCCCCAAGTCGTCCTCTGATGATGTCTCTTTCTCCGGCATCCTGGAGATCTTGAGGCAGAGAGGCGACTGGCCGTCCAAGACCCCCTCTGAGGAGGAGTCGGTATTCCTCAAGGCCTTCGGAGCTCAACCCTCCACTTCCTGGGTGTCTCCACCCTTCGATGAACTCCTGGATTTGATTTGTCGAAGGGTGTGGGAGAGCCCTGATTCTGTGGAACCGGTACCCAGACATCCAAATAAGTTTCTTTCTGCTCCCCCGGGGAAAGAGTTCCTGACCAAAGGGGTTTCCGTAGATGCCTTGGTGGTGGCTGCAGCCACTCAGCAGGAAGTTGCAGAGGCTTCTTCTTTTGTCTATCCTCCTAACAAGGAGTCCAGGAGTATGGACCAGTACAGGAAGCGTACCCTGTCTTCAGCGACCTTTACTTTGCGGTCGCTGAATTATCTTTGTCATTTTACTCAGCTCCAGAGAGATCTCTTTAAGGAGCTAGGAGACACTCTGACGGGTAACATGCCTGAGGCAGTAGTGCAGACTGTTAATGCCCAGTTGTTTACCCTTGGTTCCATTGTCAACTCGTCCATGAGGCTCATAGCCTATGCAGCCGAAGGGGTGAGTAGGGCAGCTAGCTCAGGTGTAGCTCTCAGAAGGCAAGCCTGGATGCGCCTGTGTCATTTCGCGGAAGCCTTTAAGTCTTCCTTCACTGATGCCCCCTTTGATGGGTCCTCACTCTTCGGGACCAAAGTGAAAGACACCCTCACCAGATGCGAACAGGAGGGGAAGACTCTATCTGCTGTAGGGGCCCATTTCTCTCTTCCTTCTAGGCCTTACCCCAAGGCTCAGAGAGGAGGGGAAATGTGGTTCAAGAAGTTACAGAAGTCTTTCCCTGCTGCTCAAGGTGAGTCCTCCTCCAGAGGCAGAGGAGAGGGAAATTATTCTGGAAGATGCCGTCCTAGAGGCAGAGGAGGCCCCCGCAACTTGGGAGACCGTGATTCCTTTAGCGAGTCTTCCTTTCAGCATTCTTGAGGTGTTGCCCGACTGTGCTGTTCCGGATCCAGTCGGGGGCCGAATTTTGTTGCATCCGGAAGCCTGGGAAAGCATCACCCAGGATCGTTGGGTGCTTCGAATAGTTACCGGGGGTTACACTATTCCCTTTTTATCAACACCCCCTCCAGTCAAAAGAATCCCGGACGCTCCACCCAGTCAATGGGATCAAGCAGCACTAGAAGTTTCAAAGATGCTAGAAAAAGGAGTCATCCAACCAGTCCCCTCAGATCATATTGGATCAGGAACTTACTCAAGACTCTTTTTGGTGCTGAAAAGAACAGGGGACCTGAGACCCATTCTGGATCTCAGCCGATTGAATCACTACGTTCTGAAGTCCAAGTTCCGACTGGTCACTCTTCAGTCCATTTTTCCCTTGCTGGAAAAAGGAGTATGGATGTGCTCCATCGATCTCAAGGATGCCTACTACCACATCAAGATGGACAAGGCATCCAGGAGTCACTTACGCTTCCGGCTGGGAGCCAGTCACTTCCAGTTTCGTGCCCTGCCCTTTGGTCTCACCACAGCCCACAGGGTGTTTACCAAGTGTTTGGCAGTGGTGACAGCTCACCTGAGATGTCGGGGACTCCAGGTGTTTTCATATCTGGACGACTGGCTTCTCACCGCCCCCACCAGGCATCTCCTCATTCAAGCCAGGGAGGCTACCATTACACTTTGTCAACAACTAGGAATTACCTTGAACTGGGAAAAGTCTGCCTTGCTGCCCTCACAGCGTGTTGTTTTTATAGGCGCAGAGCTAGACTCTATTCAAATGCGGGCCTTTCTGACACAAGAGAGGATAAGAGTGCTGCAGTCTCAGATTCACGCATTGTTGTCCCTCAAGAGAGTTCAGCCCAGGTTAGTTCTCCAGCTCCTGGGATCCATGGCTGCCACCATCATGCTGGTAAATCTAGCCAGGTTACACATGCGGATCTTACAGTGGCTCCTTTCGGCCCAATGGTCCTTTCAGAAACTTCCTCTTTCCCACTTGATACTTCTCACGGAACAGTGCAAACAGGACCTCCACTGGTGGCTATGTTCCACCAATCTGGACAAGGGGAGGAGTTTGATTCCTATGTTTCCAGGGGCCATGGTGACCACGGACGCCTCCCAGATGGGGTAGGGGGGGCATTATCTTGGCAGGATGGTCCAAGGCACGTGGCAAGATCACGAGGTACACCTGCACATCAGTGTTCTAGAGATGAGAGCGGTGTTACTAGTGTTGCGGGCACTCCAAAGCTCTCTTCCTCTGGGAACGATTGCAATCACTCGTCCGTGGTGTGATGCCTGAACAAGCAGGGGGGAACCAAGTCTTATCCCCTCTGCAGAGAGGCCATGCAAGTGTGGCATTGGGCAGTGTCTTCCCAAAAGGTTTTAGTGGCAACGCACATTCCGGGAAAGACCAACGTGATAGCGGACAGGCTGAGCAGAGCTATTCTGATGACTTACGAGTGGTCCCTGAGCAACCGAGTGGCGGTTCAAATTTTCAACAGGTGGGGTCAGCCTTGCTGCGATCTCTTCACCAGCCCTCTCAATGCTAAATGCAGCAAGTACTTCACACTGATCCCCCCACAGGGGGAGTCACCCAGGGACGCTCTAGTCCACGATTGGTCCCCCCCGGTCTGATCTATGCTTTCCCTCTGTTTCCTCTGTTACCAAGAGTGATTCAGAAAGCCATATCCTTGGGAAGCAGGATGATTCTAATTGCTCCACACTGGCCTCAACAAGTATGGTTTCCCTGTCTTCAGCGGTACACAGTGGACGGTCCTTGGACCCTGGACCCAGTGCCAGACCTACTGACTCACATGTCAGGACAGCTCCATCCCTCCCTTCGAACCCTCAGGTTGACAGCCTGGCTGCTCCACTTCCATCACTAGTTAGACGACATTCCTTTTCACCTGAAGGTGGTACACATCTTGTCTTCGTCTCATAAGTCTTCCACCAGAAGGATTTATTCCAGCAAATGGAAGAGATTCTCCATCTGGGCTCAGGCCCAAGGTTTGGACCCCTTCACAGTCCCAATTCCGTCGGTCTTAGATTTTTTAACCATGCTTTTCCGACAGGGCTCCGCGCCTGCTACCATTAAGGTGCAGCTGGCTGCAATTTCCAATTTTCATACATCTTACGAGCCTTCTCTTATGGGCCATAAGCTCTGTAAGGCCTTCTTGAAAGGTGCCTGGTTACTTCGCCCTCCTGTTTCAGAACCTGTCATGCCATGGGATCTAAACCTTGTGTTACAAGCCATCACTTCACCGCCCTTTGAACCGGCTGCCACCTGTGAATTAAAATTTCTATCTTGGAAGACGGCTTTCCTGATAGCCATTACATCGGCCAGAAGAGTATCAGAGATTCAAGCTTTGTTCATTAAACCTCCGTATTTGACCTTTCATAAGGACAGAGTTTCCCCGAGACTTAACCTGTCCTTCCTTCCTAAGGTGTCATCCACTGTTAATCTTCATCAGTCTATTGAGTTATCAGTGTTCTTTCCAAACTTTTCCAGTAAAGCAGAGTTTAGATTTCACCAGTTGGATGTGCACAGACAACTAAGATTCTACTTACACAGGACTAAGCATGTTAGGAAGTCTGATCAACTATTTGTGTCCTTCTCAGAAAACAGACCAGGTTGTCCTATTTGCAGGAGCACAATTTCTAAATGGATCAAAGATTGTATTTCCTTTATCTGTTCGTCAGCAGGCAGAAATTTGCCATTTCCCATCAAAGCTCACTCTACCAGGGCAGTGTCTACATCAATAGCTTACCTGCCAGGCTTTCATTGGATGATATTTGTGCTGCAGCCACCTGGGCCTCTCCTCACACCTTTATTACTCATTACAAGTTGGACATGGCTTCTAGGGGCCGGGCTTCCTTTGATTCCACGGTTCTCAGGAGTATTTTCCTATGAGCCGCCCAGGATAGAGGTGCTGGGGACGCTGTCCCGTGAGTAAAGAATGTAGGCGAGACAGGACCACATAACATCAGGTAGTTATGTACTCACCATAACGCTCGATGTATGTGGTCCATCTCGCCTCACATTATTACGTACCCTCCCACCTGCCCCCTTCCTGAAGGATTTGGAGGAAAATTGGCTCTAAGAACCCTTCAATGTCAGTTGTTTTTTCTTTCCTTTCTGGCTGGAGCTCCTTCCAGTGGTGGTTGTGTATGGGGTGTGACTGGAATGGCTGCAAACTAGATCTGGGGTAGGGCGAGGTGCATCTTGGGATACCTGGTTAGCCCAGCCAATTAGAGACTTTGTGCTAGAGAAATAAGTTGGCCGAGTCGGAACCGATTCTCGGCTCCAAACCCGTGAGTAAAGAATGTGAGGCGAGATGGACCACATACATCGAGCGTTATGGTGAGTACATAACTACCTGGTTTAGAACATGAATGCCCTCATAGATATAGCCAAAACAGAAAGAATACTGAATTATATGAAGGAATACAGAGTGCAAATGCTGCAGGAGATCCACTTGGAAACAAATGTTCATGTAAATTTGATAAAGAAAGGATTTCAGGAGGGATACTCAGGAGGCTATTTTTATTTTATTTTTTCTTTCAAAGCGAGCACCTCTTATTTTGGAGATCGAGGTGATACTGTGGCACTAAAATTAATAAAAAGTGTTTTAATACTTTGTCAACCAAAATATGCATCACATCCTACAATGTCTACAGCCGACCACCTTTCCCTGCCACCTGCAGGTGGTTAATCTTGAGCTTTCCACTACTGTAAGCTAACCATGGATAAATCCAAAAATAGAAAAGTTTTACAAGAAAATAGAGTTTAATTCTGTGTGGCCAGATTAATTTGCTTTCACTGCCAACCATGCTGGTTTACCTGTATGTTTGATATGTGGCGAGAAATTAGCAAATGACAAAAATGTAATGTTGAAAGACATTTCCTGAACAAACACACAGCATTTGCTGAAAAGTACCAAGCTGGAAATTAATTAAAAAGAATGATTTTGGAACTGCTGCGGAAAGCTGATCAGAGCAAATATACTTTCAAGAAGTGGCTCAAGTCTTTAAAACTCAAATACTTCTGCTACTAGTTTTGTGGCAGCTCAGGTGAGTAAGGTGCAGAAAGCTGTTCACCGATGGAGAATACATGAAAGAATCATTCATTAAAATATCAGAGCATCTATTCTCAGACTTCAGAAACAAATGTGAAATTGTTCAGAAAATTAGGGATATGCTTCTGTCGCTGAAAAGACCATCAAGGACAGTACCATTAAGATGGCAGCAAATATCACCAGCCAACAAAATTCAGCTCCAGTATACTCAATCGCCTGTGATGAGTCAAAAGATGCAAACAATACTTAGCAGACAGCACTGTTCTGCAGATATGTGAAATCTGATGGGCCGCAGGAAGAAATCATTGAGTTGATACGGCTAAAAGGCCAAACGTGGGGTTGGACATTTTTGAGGCTGTGGTGAATTATTTAAAAGACAAAGAAATAAACACTACCCACATGGTGTCAGTCACTACTGATGGGGCAGCTACTGTGAGATGAGCACAGAAAGGGTTGTGACTTCACTTCAGAAGTTGCTGGATTGAAAGTTGCTGACGTTTCACTGCATTCTGCAGCAAGAAGCACTGGCTCAAACATTTCCTCCTGAATGCATGGAGGTGATGAACCTTGTCATTCAAACAGTGAACAAAACAATGGCAAAAGGGTTAAACCACCAACAGTTCTGTTCATTGTTAGATAAGTCAACAGTGCATATTCGGATCTCTTGCTAAATAACAAAGTCTGATGGCATTCCATGATAGAGGTGCTGAAACGGTTTGCTGCATGTCTAGAACATGTGAAAACTTTTCTGGAAAGAAAGATATTCACCTATCCTGAACGGGAACATCCAGTTTGGTTGGAAAAACTGTACTTCATGGTGAATGTGATAGTGCACATCAACATGCTGAACAACAGTCTTCAGGGAAAAGGAAACACGTCCCTGCAGATGCTGAAAGATATTTTGGTGTTTGAGTGCAAGATGACAATGTTTGCCTCTCACTTCCCCGCCCTGAGAGAATTTACAGAAGCACACAATCACATAAATTGTGAGTATTTACATCATGCAATCACCATAATGCAAACTGTATTTGGGGAGAGATTCTGTGAGTTCAGAAAGGGAAAAACACATTATCCTTCCCTGTCACATCCTTGGACATCGACCCATGCCTGCTGAACATGTCCGCATTTACAGGAGTAAGTCAACTTGTTCTTGAAATTGAACTGGACGACATAGCTGATAAAGACTTATGGGTGTCTAAGTTTAAAAGCCTGACAGCTGATCTCGAAGATGTTTCCTGTCAGAAGGACATTCTCGCTCAGAAGCACAAATGTGCAATATTGAAAACCTCCCCAAAGCTGACAAACTTGTGTTTGAAACATGGAATGCCATTCCCAACACTTACGTGATTATGAAGAAGTATGCTTCAATGTATGCTACAATTAAGAAACTTTTTCTAAAACATAAACCCATAAAAAAAATGGCCTCTGACTCTCTATCTTACCCCATCTCCATCCTAATCAACCGCTCCATACAGGAATCCTATATTCCCAAACTCTGGAAAATATCTTATATTATTCCTCTTCATAAAGGGAGTAAATCCTTTGGCTTCTCAAACTACCGACCTATTGCCAACTTATGCCCCTTATCTAAAATTCTAGAGAAATGCATCCATTTGCAAGTCATGAAATTCCTGAACACACATCAGCTCCTCTGTACCACACAACATGGCTTCCGCCCTCATCACAGCACAACCACTGCTCTTCTTTCATTCTCTAATCTAGTTAACCTTCACAGGAAAGACAACAAATATACATCAGCCATTTTCTTGGACCTCTCAAAGGCATTTGACATGGTCTCTCACTCCATTCTGCTAGATTCTCTAGTCTCACTATCTTTCAACCCATCTGTCATAGCTTGGTTCAGAAGCTGCCTATCTGACAGGCAACAATCTGTCCAATGGCAAGGAGCACTATCCCCCCTAGTCCCATAAGGCTCTATACTGGGCCCACTTCTCTTTTGTATTTTCACAAACAACCTGAATAGCTCTACCCAGCATGGCACACTTATTCAATGCGCAGATGATTCAACCTTGATCTGCACTGCCTCATCTCCCACCATTCTACAGCAACTTACCCAGGAAACCTTTAACTCTGTAGAAAAATGGATCTCGGGTATCCAGCTAATCCTAAACCCCAATAAGACAAAACTACTACTATTTTCCCCTAACAAATCAAAAGCTCTCCTCTCCTTTTCCATCACCTCTAAAAACGGCACTACCATCTCCCCTTCTGACCACACCAAACTTCTTGGTATTGGAATTGGCAACAATCTTCAGTTTGATATCCACATCTCACAAACCATCAAATTGGTTCACAAAAAAATGGGCGCACTATATAGGCACAAAAACTTTCTCTTACACCAAGCAAGAGTCACCCTTGCCCAGAGTCACCTTCTGTTCACACTAAACTGAACTAAAATGGCTTGAGCTACCATAGCTACTTAACTATCACCAGCTGGGCACAGCTTACAATATTCTCAAATATCCTGAAAAAAAACCCTCATTATCCAGCTTACTTACTGTCTATACTGCAAACCGGTACCTAAGATCTAGTGAAAAATCTCTCCTCTTCTTCACCAAAGCAAACAATAATGCAGAGAAAGTGCTCTACTCCCACACCGTTGCCAGAAATTGGAACTCTCTTCCCCTATCCGTGTCCACTACCCCCTCCACATCCATATTCAAAAACTCCCACAAATCGCATCTTCTTAGTACCTGGTTATGCCCTTGTATTACATAAACCTACCCACACTGCTATTAACTCCCCAAACTCCTCTCTGATCACATGCTGGATCTCTGATCCCCTGTAGGCTTGGTCATCTGAAAGGGTACTTTTAACTGTAGAATCTTACTTGATATATTTTCTTCTCTTACCAATGTATAACTGACATTATATTTTTACCTATGTTCTATATCTTCTTTTACCTGGAATGTTTTATTAATTTCTTGTTATATTACTATGCTCAGCATACATGATGAAACCTGTTTTGTTTAGTATGCTGGATGTACTGTAACTGACATTGTCTTTTACCTGTGTTCTATATCTTCTTTTACCTGGAGTGTACTATTAATTTCTTGTTATATTACTATGCTCAGCATACATGATAGAACCTGTTTTGTGTATTATGCTGGATGTACTGTAACTGACATTGTCTTTGACCTATGTTCTATATCTTCTTTTACCTGGAGTGTTTTTCTCATTATATTACTATGCTCAGCATACATGATGTAACCTGTTTTGTGTATTATGCTGGATGTACTGTAACTGATATTGTCTTTGACCTATGTTCTATATCTTCTTTTACCTGGAGTGTTTTTCTCATTATATTACTATGCTCAGCATACATGATGTAACCTGTTTTGTGTATTATGCTGGATGTACTGTATTTGTATAACTTGATGCCGGAGCTTTTCTCCCCGGGCCTCCACTGAAAATGGACCTGGTCTAGGCGGAATTTCCCAGTTAACAAATGTAAAATAAATAAAATAAATAAACATTTTAACCCATATTAGAAAAAGTGACCTAAACAAGCTAGAATCCTGTTACAATAAGATAGCCAAGTTTGCTACAAACTCCAGTTACAGAACATATCACTGTGTTGCACTAAAAGAATTAAAATGGCTAAAGTTACCACAACTACTTAACTACCACCAGCTAGTTACTGCATATAACATCCTTAAGTTCTCTGAAAAAAAACATCTATATCCAATCTTCTTACCCATTACACTGCAAATCAGCATCTCCAATCTAGTGACAAATCTCTCCTCTGCATCTCCAGGGCAAACAATACTGCAGGCAAAGTGCTCTTTTTCCACACCGTTGCTAAAAAGTGGAATTCCCTCCCCCATTCTCTGACTACTGCCTCTACCACCCCACAATTCAAAAACACCCTCAAATGGCATCTACTAAACATCTGGTTATATCCTTGTATCACTTAACCTTTACTCTCCCATCTCCCCCCTTCTTTTTCCAACTTCCAAGCTACTCACTTTAACCCTCTGCAGTATTAAATCCAGCCAATAACTCTGGCTATTATGTAAACCACTTCTTAATAAATGAAGATATGATGAACCACAAATTCCAAACCAGTCATGGTGCAATTCTGTAGTGTATTTAATAAAACAAATCCAAAAAACTTTTTTCTCTAGCGCCTCGGCTTGATTCACCTTTATCAGAGTATACATTCACATGATCACATCCCCCCATTTTATACAGATTAAACTACCCAATTACATAATTAAACAATTAAAAATTAACCAATTCCCCATTAAAACACACATTACTGCTTTACAGCACACCTTTCCATACACATTCCTGATTTAAACCCACAGGGTTCATTGTTTTGAACTTTAAAATCATTACAGCTTCTTTTTTTCTTAATAAACATTTTACTTGTTGTTCACTCATATAATTTCATCTCTGCCCTGTCTAAAACTGTTACTTGCAACCTTAACGGGTTACCATTATGACATTTATTAAAGTGCACTGCTATAGGGCTTGTTTGTTTATTATTTTTTATATCTCGTATATGCTCTTTTAACCTGCAGGAGAACTGTCTTTTAGTTTCTCCTACATAAAATTTATCACAAGGGCATTTTAGCCCATAAGCAACCCCTTCTGTATTACAGTTAAACGTTCCATTAGTTTGAAATGCTATTCCATTTATACTTTCAAATTCCTTCACTACATATTTACACATACTACATTTTCCACATATTAAAGTGCCCTGCCTATCTATTTGTTTATTAATTGTCATGTTTGGCATTTTGAACTTACTGTGTACTAAGAAATCTTTTAAGCTTTTCCCTCTTCTGAAGGAGAAGCACATTTGTTTACAGTGTAAAAAAGCCACCTCTCTTTTCACTACATTCCAAAAATATTTAACTTGTTCCATTGTCTTTTGCGACAATACAGAATAAGTCGAGGTGAAATAATTACATTCTTTTTCATCGTTATTTCTTCCACAGCTCTTTCCATTCTCTTTATTTTTTATAACCTTATCCAAACTTTTCTTCACATCAACCTCCTTATAACCTCTTCTGCAAAATTTTCTATAGCTTTCATTTAATTCCTTCTTTGTTTCTACCGGGTCACTACGTAACCTTTTTACCCTTAAAAATTCACCATAAGGGATGGATTTAATAGTATGTTGTGGATGAAAACTTTCTCCATGTAAAATAAAATTAGTTTCTTTAAATTTTCTATGGATACTAGTATTAATACATAAACCCTCTCTTCCCATTAGAGTTACATCCAGATAATTCACTTCCTCACCCATTTGCAAACCATCAAATTTCATTCCAACTTCATTTTCATGTAATTCATCTATAAAATTATTAACCTGATCTTGCCCACCTTTACATATAAATATCAAATCATCGCTAAATGGAAAATATCTATGTACATACTTACTAAAAAATGTTTTTCTATAAATATAGTGACTTTCAAAATAGCCCATAAAAATGTTTGCATAACTTGGAACAAAAGCAGCCCCCATTGCTGTTCCTCGTAACTGCTTATATTTCCATTAAATTCAAATATGTTATTATTAAGACATACTAAAATCAGATCTGTTACATATTCTACTACTGGAGTTTCCCCCAAGTAGTATTTTATAGCTTTTATTCCATCTTGATGTTTAATATTGGTATATGAACTTACCACATCAATTACCAGGAAATACATATCCTTTTCCCATATTATATTCTTAACTTTGTCCAGCAGATCAAACACATCCCTGATATATGAGGGCATTTTTTTTTCACTGTGGGTAAAAGGAATTCATGCAGAAAGCAAGCTAAATTATAAGAAAAGTATCCACACGCTGAGACTATAGGACGTCCCGGTGGATTCATCAGATCTTTATGTATTTTTGGAACACAGTAAAATTGTGCCATAAATATGTGTGATAAAGGCGAATCAAGCCGAGGCACTAGAGAAAAAAGTTTTTTTGGATTTGTTTTATTAAATACACCAAAGAATTGCACCGTGACTGGTTTGGAGTTTGTGGTTCATCATATCAACTCTGGCTATTAGTTGCTACTTCTCATAGTGGGCGATTGCTCCTCTTGTTGTCACAGTCATTATACACCTGCACATTAAGTGGAATTCCTGACTGTTTCTCCTGGAAAATGTCTTTTTCCAATTTATTTTATATATTTTCAGTGTTTGTCTGGCAAAATGTCTAACTCCATGTTGTATTATTTAAATGACCCTTGTGTAACACTGTATAAATTTGCTTCTCTTGTTTTTTTTTTTTTTTTTGTAACAATGTTTCGGAGCTTTTCTCCCCAGACCTCCGCTGTAAATGGACCTGGTCCAGTTGGAATTTTCCAGTTAACAAATGTAAAATAAAATAAAAATAAATGCTTTTCGAGTCTTGTCCATCTTTGGATCCACATACTTATGTGAACAGGTTTCTCAAGCATGAACTATATGAAATGCAAATATCACTCACTCCTCTTGGATGACAGCTTGCAGCCCTGTGGGAAGAGCAAAGTCATGTCTTACAGCCCTGATATAGGGAAGCTCTGTAGTGATGTTCAGAAACAGAAATCACATTAAACAGGTGAGAATACTATTATTTAATAGGTTATTATTTTTGCAAAAAAATATTTATTTTAGACCCTGAGCTGATGTAGTTGTGTATCATGTTCAGGCTCGATGGGTGATTGCTGTACATGACTGGGGAAAAAACAGAAGAGGATGCTGGCACACTGAAATGGACTTAAGTCATAATTAAATACAAACTGACCTATTTTTATGTTTACTCCTTTTAAAGCTATTGGGCTATAGCTGTACGTTTTATTTATTTCAAAGTGGGCTACTTTTTATTTTATTAATTTTCCCCAAATAAGGGAAGGACTAAAACAGGCTTGCATAGTACTTTGTCTTATTTCAAAGTAAACCTACACAAGCCAGTGTTTTTTTCCTTCTCTTCATAAGAGTTTGGTATTTTCCTTTGTTATAAAAGGTAAAAACAGCAATAAAATGTCAATAGTTTTCTTTTTGTAGCTCTATAATTTCATAAATGGAACAGACTATAGTTCTTTTATATATAGTATAATAACCATATATAAAACTTTATACGCTGTGTATCTGTTATCTTCATTTTAGGGGTCATATAGGTTTTGTGGCTCCAGATGAATTTTATTTGGTGGGACAGGGGCCAAAAATGGCTCTTTTGATAGTGAAGGTTTCAGACCCCTGATTTAGGTGACAGAAAGTAGGTTGCTAAACTTAGGGATCCTATAACAAAAATAAATAAATAAATAAATAAAATAACGGGAGCTCCTGTAGAGGTATTAGAGATATTTTGGAAATTTTATGAAAATTTGTATAAATCAGAGGAATGTGAAAATCAAGAAAAAGCACAAATGGAAATATTTATGGAAGACTTTTCTGTGCCAAGGTTAGAAGCAGATGAGGCTCACTAATTAACAGGTGGAACAGGAGGAGATGAGATAAAGTCAGTGATGTATAATTAATCTCCTGGAAAGTCTCCAGGAGTAGTTGTTGGGGATTCCTGCACTAAATAGTAATAAACTTCAGTTGCTGAGACAGCCTCATTTTTGGAAAAGTAACAGTATTGCAGCCCTTACTTTTGTCTTACGTAAAAAAAAAAAAAAAATTATATATGTGTGTATATATATATATATATATATATATATATATTTTTTTTTTTTTTTTTTTTTTTCCTTAGCTCTTAGATTATTTGATAGCGTCAGACTGCTGTCTCAGCATAGCTCTAAATCTCGTACCTCCAGAAACACACCGAGGGACACTTTTTAAAATATTAGTGCTATTAACTTAAGAAATTGACAGAATTAAAAAAAAATAATTATCATGCATTTTCCGAAGTAAAAAGTCTATAAAAATAATTATTGTCATTATTGATGATTAGTGATCAGCAGTATGGTTTCATGCCAGGAAAGAGCACTACAGATGCGATCTTTGCTCTGAGAGTGTTGATGAAGAAGTACAGAGAATGTCAGAAGGAGTTGCATTGTGTTTCTGTAGACTTAGAGAAAGCATATGACAGGGTGCCTAGAGAGGAGTTGTGGTATTGTATGAGGAAGTCAGGAGTGTCAGAAAAGTATGTAAGAGTGGTACAGGATATGTACGAGGGTAGTGTGACAGTGGTGAGGTCTGCGGTGGGAGTGACGGATGCGTTTAAGGTGGAGGTGGGGTTACATCAAGGATCAGCTCTGAGTCCTTTCTTATTTGCAATGGTGATGGACAGGTTGACAGACGAGATCAGACAGGAGTCCCCGTGGACTATGATGTTTGCAGATGACATTGTGATCTGTAGTGAGAGTAGGGAACAGGTGGAGGAGACCCTGGAGAGATGGAGATATGCTCTAGAGAGAAGAAGAATGGAAGTCAGTAGGACTAAGACAGAATATATGTGTGTGAATGAGAGGGAGGATAGAGGAATGGTGAGGATGCAAGGAGTAGAGGTGGCAAAGGTGGATGAGTTTTAATACTTGGGGTCAATAGTTCAGAGTAACGGTGAGTGTGGAAGAGAGGTGAAGAAGAGAGCACAGACAGGATGGAGTGGGTGGAGAAGAGTATCGGGAGTGATTTGTGACAGGCGAGTACCTGTAAGAGTGAAAGGGAAGGTCTACAAGAGGGTAGTGAGACCAGCTATGTTTTATGGGTTGGAGACAGTGGCATTGACAAAAAGGCAGGAGTTTGAGCTGGATGTGGCAGAATTAAAGATGTTAAGATTTGCACTGGGTGTGACGAGGGTGGACAGGATTAGGAATAAGTATATTAGAGGGTCAGGCCAGGTTGGAGGGTTTGGAGACAAAGCCAGAGAGGCACGATTACGTTGGTTTGGACATGTGCTGAGGAGGGATGCTAAGTATATTGGGAAAAAGATGCTAAGGATGAAGCTAACAGGTAACAGGAAAAGAGGAAGGCCTAAGATAAGGTTTATGGATGTGGTGAGAGAGGACATGCAGGTGGTTGGTGTGACAGAGCAAGATGCAGAGGACAGGAAGAAATGGAAACAGGTGATCTGCTGTGGTGACCCCTAACGGGAACAGCCGAAAGAAGATGATGATGATGTAATTATTGTGTAAGTGTAATTCACCATGTTTTCTCCTAAAATCACAGATTTAGCAGGGATTAGGAAGGACAGAACAAAATATTGATCCAAAGTCAGGGACATCCATGAAAATCAGGGACATTTAAGAGATACGGTCCTGTTATGTAGTGGGCTGTGAAGGATTTTGAAATGAGTGTAGTATGCTGGCTATACCTCATAGTTTTCAGCAGTCCCTGAGCTTACCTCATAATTTTGAGTCAACTCTGGTAAAAACTGTGATTCTCTCACATGTCATTGAGGATTGATGACACTAAATAATGAAAGACTGAGGGCTCCCTATTGAAATGCTGATACTCTAAATTACAAGTGCCAAGAAGTCAATAAAGCCAGAAAATCTTGGAGAAGAGTGAATCTTGAAAAACGCTGTTTACTTATTTATACATTTATTAACAGGGTTTGGCCAGCTGGGCCAGAGACCCGAGGAGAAAAGCTCAAGTTAGAGACAGTGTAAAATACATAGAAGTTCAGTTTACAGTACATAAATTTTCAGTTTTCCTTTAAACTTCTTTTTTGCAAGGAGGCAGGTCCCCTTCACCCCCTGCCCCTGAAGTTATATATATATATATATATATGCCAAATCTAAGACTGCCATACCTTGGAAAAAAGGGAATAATCTGGGAAATGGCCATCTCATAGTTATCATATGTAAGTTCATTTTTGGGCATTCAGTCTGTGTTTCAGGACTCAGTGTTTTGGGTCTCGACATTTCAAATGGTTATAGAGATTGAGTTATGTTATGCAGAAAAAAATGGATGCTAATATAAAATATGTTACTCTAGTAACTATCTAAGTACATAAGAGAAGAAGATATTTTTTTAAATTTGTCAGTGGTAATGGGCCTTTGGCCCCCTCCCTTTAATTTTTGATTTTCTGCCTTGTTGCTGTGTTCAGTGGTTGAGAACTGTGGCTAAGGTTCTTTTTTTGGTGAGCTGTGTGTTAAGAGCAAAGCACAGTGATTACCCCCACAGCAGCAACTTGATTTACAATACTTGGCTACATTTTTAGCATTTTTGGCAAATACAGGTGATTACAAAATGTGGTTTGCTGTTTGTATGTCAGTTAATGGCTGGACAGAAAGAAAGGTCCGTTAGGGTGATCACAATAATGTATTCACCAAGGCAGACTTGACAAAATCCTAAAATAAACGGGGAACCATCTACAAGGATGATGTATACAGAGCAGTTACTTCAAATTGCTACATGTAACTAACGTCAGGAGAGTGTTTATGTTTCAAGAGCAATAGTTTGAAACACGTTATTATGCTAATTTTTTTTACTTTCTTTACTATCAAATATCAGTTGTATGCATAGAAAGTAGATTACTTTATAGAGAAGGGGGTGCAAAAGCAGGCTGCATGTCAAGGCACAGGGTCATTACATGAAAACTGTCAAATAAAAATATGGCTTGTTGGGGGGGTCAGTGAATGTGTCTAAAAGCAGCAAGTTGAAATATAGTACTATAGCTGTTATTTTTTCTTCTTCTACTCAATGAGATATTAGAAAAATATAGAATGTGACTGTAATTTTTTTCTGGGAGCATATGGTAACTGACTTGCAGGATCACTTCTGAATTATTATTGATATTATTTATTTGGGGGGGGACAATATCTACCAAAGAACCATATGACCATTACAGTTCTTTAATTCTTTCACATTGTGTGATACTGTACCCTCTCAGAAGGGCAAGTAGTGAAGGTAGAGGCCCAGGAACCACACAAACCAAAGTCCAAACCACAGTTCAAATTTATTGACAGCAAAAACAGACCAAATGCAGTCAAACGCTTTCGACATTAGCAAAGACTTATTCAGAACTGCTTGACATGGTTATCTCCAACCTTAAATAATCCTAATACATCATGTGAGCAACATGTGATCAAACATTCACATAACTCAACTTTCGTTTAGAATGTTATTCTATTACACCTATATTAAAGCTAAAAAGTCTTGAGGGCTGATTATGCCATGTTACTCATACATTTGTCACTGTAACACTGATTTTTTTACTATTTTTACAATTTTTGTTCTCAACATAATTTTTATTTTTAATTTTTATTGTTATACCTGTGTTCATTTTTCATGCAATTTTAATTGATATTCACAACAATTCTTGTTGAAGTTTTATAATCAGTGTGTTTACTAAACTAGAGTTGAGTCACGTGAATGTTTGATCACATGTTGATCACATGATGTATTAGGATTAAGGTTGGAGTTAACCATGTCAAGCAGTTTTGAAGAAGTCTTTGCTAAAGATGAAAGCGCTTGACTGCATTTGGTCTGTTTTTGCTGTCAATAAATTGGATTTGTGGTTTGGACTTTGGTTTGTGTGGTTCCTAGGCCTCTATCTTCACTACTTGTGGGTCTTGTTTTTTTTTTTCGTTTGGACCCTCTCAGATGGGAATTATTGTCAGTCTCCCCTGAAGAGGTCATTGGCCTTTTGGGACTAACCCTGTTGGCAAAGTGTACATAAATAAAAAGGCTAGCCACCCAGCTGTATAAATATTGGTTCTAGGTGATAGTCACTGTTGATGTAACAACCCAAACCCATGTGCAAAATGGGAAGATGGATGGGTGGGTTTATGGATATATGTGATTCCTTCACAGTCAGAGATAGTATATCCACTCATAGGTTGAACATTCTATGGGTCAGTGTGTGTGTGTGTGTGTGTGTGTGTTTTACCAAAGCACCTTATTATAAGACCTTGATTTTCTTATTGTGGTGAACTGCCTTTCTAGAACTGACATATGGCATCTTATATATTCAGAAAGTGCTTGTTCTCACAGTCTGGCACTATGGTTAGTGTCCACTTGAGTGTTATTTGACCTCTGGATAAAAGGATTGCAGGCAGCTGATGCATGAAGGCAAACAGTTGTTGTAAGACCACTTTTGATTGATTATTCATTAGGAGACAATATCTGTCACAGAGCTATATGACTATTATTTCAATGTGATTCCTTCATGGTCAAAGGGAGTGTACCCTATCAGAAGAGTGCATTCTCCTGTGACAATATGTGTAAGTTTTTACGAAAGGTACCATTTTAGAAGTCCCTGAATTTTTTTATTGTGAACTGTCTTTGGGGACCTGACATAAGACCTCTTATAGACGGCTTGTAAATCCAGCACTTAAAGGTCTTCTATTCTTACAGTTTGGAACACTACTTGGTTTCCACCTAGGTGATATTTAATCTCTGCACAAAATGCTGAGGGCAGGTGAAATAGAAAAGTGAATGGAAGTTTCAGGATAATTTCTGAATGATAATCAGTGTTGTTTGTTGGGGGACAGTATTTGTGAAAGAACTGTATGGCTGTTATATTTATAATTTTTCTTCTCAGAAGGTGATATATTCTCTCAAAAGAAGCACATTCCACTGTTACAATGTAAATATTGTACCAATGTATCTTAGTAGAAGACACAGTGTTTAAGAGGGCTTTTGTTGTCACAGTGTAGGACTGTCTTTTTTTTTTGTTTTTTTCTTTCTACTTGAGGGATGTTTGACCTTTGGACAAAAGTGCTAGGGGCAGCTTATGTATAAACACAAATGGCTATTATATGGTCAGTTTTGATTGATTATTGATATAGTTTGTTGAAAAAATTCAATGGGTGTCAGAGAGCTATGTAACCATTATATTTATGTGATTCCTTCATAGTCAAAGATACTGTACTCATTCAGAATGGTCACAGTACACTCGGACAGTATGTATGTGTTTTGTACCAAACTAGCTTATTTGAAGTCCTATCTTTTTTTTTTTTTTTTTTTATTGTGAACTGTCTTCAGGGATTTGGCATATGGCCCCTTACATCCATCTAGTAAAGCCAGCATTTCACATTTCAGTGGCCTTTTGACCTCTGCACAAAAGGCTGGTTAACTCTAATGTTCAGAATGTATATACACTATGTTTACATGATCTCAAAAGGGAAATCACTGTGTACTTTTCCAGAAAAAATATGTTTTTTTCAGTTATAACATGCTGGAGCTACAATGTCATGCTTTCAGGCAGTTAAAGTTGTGAAGTCAAATTCAGAGGTAGAATTGAAGTAGTAAGTATGAGTCTTGACCTGTTGTTATTACCTGAAGATTTTTAATGAAATCTCAAAGGCTGACAGAAACATAGCCTTTGGCTTGAATTTATATGCCTTTAACTGTCAGACTGACATTTTGTACTATACTCTGTTTTGGGTGTTGTGTTGAGCTCCTGCTAAGTACTCGAAATAAAATAATGGCCTAAGATACTATTTTATTGAGTTGTCAGTTCATCAGAAGTACAACTTGTAATATGTGTGTGTACATAAATATATATATATATATATATATATATATATATATATATATATATATATATATATATACATACATTTTTTCCATGTAATATTTTGGGGCTACAATACCATGTCTTCAGGTAGCTAAAGTCGTGGAGTCAAATGCATTCTGCTTATAGGCTGCAAAGTTAGTAATGTAGACTTTGACATGTTTTGTAGCTGAGCATCCTGTTATTATTATTATTGGAGAGTTAAATAAATCTCAAAAAAGCAACAGAGACATAGAATTTCATAGACCAGGTCCCTTTAGTTTCTCTGCCTTTACTGCCACAGTCTGACGATTTGGATTATACTCTTGTTTTCATTGTTGGGGTACTCCATTGAGCTTCTGTCTATTACTCTGAGTGTAGTAAAGAGTAAAGGCCTAATATATATATATATATATATATATATATATATATATATAATTTTTTTTTTTTTTTTTTACTGAGTTGCCAGTTCATCAGAAGTAAAAATCTTATTAATTTCTGATAAATACAGAAAAGCTTTTCTTCATTGGACTTATAGCCCCTGAAGTTTAGACTCATGGTCAGTAAACTGCATTATAAGAAGAGGCTATTATATACTTGCCCTCAAATCTGGAACCTCCAGCTAAGTACATGTTGTGGCTGTAAGTCATATTATAGTATTTTGAGGAATTTGCTGTAATACTTATGTGGTTACAGAGAAATGATCTTTTATTGCTGGGTATCACTGCTAGTCTTATGTAGCCATACAAATGCTTTTTCTTTGCCATTTGTTTCACAAAATGTACCTTTTGTGTTTTTTTCCAGTTTGTACCTTTTGTATTTTTTTCCAGTTTGACAAATTAGGTATGTACTTCAATCATACTGACAGCATATTGTTATGAAATAGGAACCTATTATACTAATAATCTTTTCTGAGGAAGAGTAATATTTTTCTTTCATTTTTATTACAACAAAATTCACATATTCTGCATACATTGACAAGCATGCACATTTCAGATTCTGTCTGCTTCTCTTATAGTAATGTATTCTTGAATAAATAAATTAATTAATAAATGCCTTTTTTACATCACTAAGTGCCCCCCTCTTGCCATCTACCACCCAACCTTCAGATGCTTATATCTGGCTAGTTTCTTAAGAGTTTTTCTCCAATGTCCAGCTTTTCTTCTATAATGCAGTTGCTATCTATTTTAGTGCAGGTCTTTGTCTTGGAAAAATTATTTTCATATTCTATTTCCTTATGCATTATAACTGGCTTGCTGCATATTCTTTGCATTTGAAATTTAACATCATTTGTGTGAATCACTTGGAAAATGTTAAATTTGCACAGGTAGCTTGTGTGTGCTACAGAAGAGCTTACTTGTTTCTGACCTCTGTTTTAAGGTGTACTATTCTTTAATGCCTTTTTTTGTTTATTTATTTATGTATTGGCATTTTTTTACTGAAAGAGAACAGATATGTAATGAAACCTGTTTTCAGCAAATACCCAGGGAGAAAAGCTTCACAGATACAATGCAGAAGATACATGCACTTAAGGTGGTAATTAACAGCATACAGGCTAATATACGTATACCATCCATCAACAAGATATATTCAGTGTCTTACAGTAAGAGAACATGTTGCCATGTTATGTGAGTAAAGGTTAAAGTAATGTTACAAAATTCCGATAACCGAAGATCTGAAGTAGGAGATTCATTTGTCTGCAACCTGTGGGTTATGGATCCGATATCGGATCCGAACCGGCATGGTTTATCCAGCTATGGATCCGAGCTCTTAGCTCCTCCCCTCACCCATAATGCCCTGTTCTCCCTACATGACCTCAGATCTAGTTTGCCGCGCTGGTAACCAGGTCTTGGATTCTGAGCTCTTCAGCTAAGTGATTTTTTTGTACTTAAAGAAAGCTTTAATTTGAGTATTTGTTGTGATATTTGAGTGATTGTGTTAGGTTCCCCTTTATAATTTTAAAGTTTCAGCTTAAAATCTTTAATTTTAAAAAAACTTTTAGTTTATACCCTCCCCTCGCTGGTCGGAGTTTCTGTGTGAGTGTATTGTGTGGGGCCTTGTGTGTGTACTAGTTTAGTACTAGTTCTTTGTCTTTTTTTCTTTGTAAAAAAAAAAAAAAAAAAAAAAAAAAGACTTTATTATGTCAGAAGCCCCTAAGGCAATATTCTCCAAGTGCTCCGAGTGTGGCCATAAGCTATCCCCTGCTGATGGCCACACTCGGTGCGTTCAATGCCTTGGGGTTGAACACCTCACTTCTGGATGTTTCATTTGTGCAGGGTTCAACCCCAGGGCATTGAAGGAGCGGAGGTCGAAGCTGGTCGTGGCGGGACTTCTACCCCCGGACTCGGCTTCGGCTCCCGCTCCTGTGGTGGGTTCCGTGGCCTCGGTTCCCTCCTCGCCTGCTCCCCCTCCTCCACCTGGGACTCAACCTCCCGCTGCTGGGTTGGAGGAGAGAGAGGCAAGAAAAAAGGACCGGAGAGAGAAGCACCACAAGTGGCGGGCCGAGACCTCCGTTTCGGCCCCGCCAGCTAAGCGGGCTTCTCCTCCGGCCTCCTTGGCTACTGGCTCTCCTTCCCCTTGGCTCCGGTCTCCGGTCTGCTTTTCACCGTGGCCTGAGGAGGAGGAGACCCGATCTCCATCGAGGCTATCGAGGAGGCACTCAAGGCCTACCTCGGTAGCCTCTTCGAGATCCACGTATAGCCTTTCTGACGCTGATCTGGACCGGATGATGAGAAGGTTCATCCAGGCCCAGATGCAGATGGGAGTGCTCCTTCCTCCCCCCCCTCCCCTCTGGGGGGGAGCTCAATCCCATTTTTCAAGCCTATAGCTCCTTCTCCGACCCACTACCCGGGTTCAGAGCATTCGGAGCCGGGGGTGGGTCGGCGCCGATAGTACTAGGTACTTCGGATCCGACCCTGCCCTCGAGTGTTTCAGATCCGACCTCTCGGAGCCTGGCTCCGAGCTTCAGATCCGGGGGACTCAGTGTGCCTTCAGCGCCATCTGTGTCGGAGCGCACTGGTCCCTCGGATCCGAGTGTCTCAGGGCCGGCTCCGATCCACTCTTCGGATCCGAGGGGGAGCCGACTTTCAGATCCTTTGGTCGAGGCTGGCAACCCCTCGGCTTTTGATGTAGTGGAGAGGGCTCTGTTGAGGGCTTCCAGACCCCCGGCACTTGCTTCGGCTCCGTCCCGCGCTCCATCTGCACTGGGTTAGGCTTCCACCATCTGGCCACTGGGACAGCCCGCTTCAGTGCCCCAAGCTGTTCCTTTGGAACAAGACACTGCTTGCGAGGGCTCCTCGGACAGCCCCCCCGAGGAAGCCCCTCGCAAGCATACGTGTAAAAGGAGGCACATAGACTCCCCCGAGTCTTTAACTGAAGACACGGATTTGGAGGAAGGGGAAGGCTCCCCAAGATCACCCCGCGAGGATGTCTCCTTTGGAGACATCATGGAAATGCTTCGCATAAGGGGGGGTGGTCTGCCCCCAAGTCTTCCTCGGACGAGTCCGTGTTCTTGGAGGCATTCGAAGCGGGCCCGTCTACCTCTTGGGTGCCCCTCCTGCCGACTCCCTGGTGGACCTCATTACCACCAGGGCGTGGAAGGAACCGGGCACCGTGGAGCCAATCCCCAAAAGGCCAGACCGAATCCTTAGCCCCCCTGCAGACCGTGCCCACTGGAGTAAGGGGCCCCCTGTAGATGCCATGTTGACGGCAGCAGCCACCAAGAGGGAACTCGCTCAGGAGAGTCCCTCAGTCCACCCTCCGAGCAAGGAGTCTCGGATGATGGACCGCTTGGGGAAGCGAATGTTTAGTTCTGCGACCTTCTCAGTGAGGGCACTCAACTACTTGGCACATGTGATCAGGATGCAGCGCAATCTTATTAAGGAATACGCTGCATCCCCCCCTGAGTCCATGTCGGAGGAGGACAAACTTTTGCACTGCACCCGTATGGCCACTCTTCGATCCGTGACGAATACCTCTATGCGGTTGCTGTCCCATGCTACTGAGGGAGCCGCTAGAGCTGCAGGAGTCGGCCTAGTCACGAGACGCCAGGCCTGGCTCCGCCATTGCGATTTCACGGAGCCCTTCAAGGCGTCCTTCGCGAACGCCCCCTTCGATGGTTCTGCCCTTTTTGGCAAGACGGTTTGCGACACCTTGACCCAGAGCGAAAAGGATGGGAAGATGCTGTCTGCCGTCGGAATCCGCTTCTCTGTGCCCCAGAGGTCCTACTCTAGGAACCAAAAGGGCCAGAAGAAGATGTGGTTCCGGAAGTCGCAGCAATCCCAACCCGCTCCGGACAACCAGTCCTTCCGTGGCAGAGGAGGACAGGGAGGACGCCGCCCCAGGGGCAGAGGGGCTCCCAGGAACTTCGGGTCCAGAGAACATTTCTCTGAACGGCTTGCGCAGCAGCCCTGAAGGGTTGCCCGACTGCTCCACTCTGGAGGCAGTCGGGGGACGTTTTTCGGAGCACCTAGCGGCATGGGAGTCTATAACATCAGACCGTTGGGTCCTCCGCATTATATCCAGAGGATACAAGATCCCCTTTCATCACATTCCAAAATTAAAATCCCTCCCCGACGTTCCACCCGGTCAGTGGGAGGCCGCTTCGGCAGAAATTGGACATCGGCTGGGGAAAAGAGCCATCCAGCCCGTCCCCCCAGACCAGATCGGATCAGGGTTCTACTCCAGGTTCTTTTTAGTGCCAAAGAAGATGGGGGACCTAAGACCAATTTTAGACCTGTCCCTGTTAAACCTGGCAGTTCCCAAGGAGAAGTTCCGGATGATCACCTTGCAATCCATCCTTCCCCTTCTGGGAGAGAATCACTGGATGTGCTCTATAGACCTCAAGGATGCGTACTACCACATACTAATGGACAGACGTTCCAGGAGGTTTCTTCGCTTCCGGCTGGGAGCCAGTCACTACCAGTTCAGGGTCCTTCCCTTTGGTCTCACCACAGCCCCCAGGGTGTTCACCAAAGTATTAGCAGAGGTTCCGGCCCACCTGAGGCTTCAGGGGGTGCAGGTCTTCCCGTACCTGGACGACTGGCTCCTTACCGCCCCAACAAGGCATCTACTATCATTGGCGCGAGACTCTTTTCTTCATCTAGCTCCCCACTTGGGCATCACGATAAATGGAGCAAAATCCAACCTGGCCCCTACTCAGTTGATAGATTTTATAGGTGCCAGGTTAGACACGAGGGAGTTACGAGCCTTCCTCACAGCCGACAGAGTTCAGAATTTGCGACTCCAGGTGCGGGCCATCCTCCACGCCAGCTCTGTTCCGGCGGAATTGGTCCTGAGGGCTCTAGGGTCCATGGCGGCAGCAATATCTCTTCTTCCTCTCGCCAGGTTCAACATGCGGGTCCTTCAGTGGACACTTCAAGTTCAGTGGTCTTACCTTGCTCTACCTCTGCATCATCCCATTGCGATCAGCAACACTTGCAAGCGGTCCCTCTTGTGGTGGCTCCACTCACAGGAACTCCACGGAGGCCGCCCCTTTTGTGCTTCTCCCCCTCTCGCCACGGTGACCACGGACGCCTCCCGCCTCAGGTGGGGGGGGGGGCATTTTGCAGGCAGGACGGTCCAAGGCACGTGGAACGACTCAGAGACCTCCCTGCATATCAATGTTCTAGAGATGAGAACAGTGCTCTTGGCGTTGCGAGCACTTCAGGCCTTTCTTCCCCTGGGAACAACTGCGATTCAGTCAGACAACATGTCGGTGGTCTGGTACATCAACAAACAGGGGGGAACCAGGTCTTATCCCTTAGAGTGTGGGAATGGGCGATCTCCACCAACCGCTTTCTCATCGCAATGCATATTCCGGGTCAGTCCAACATCCTGGCGGACAAGCTCAGTCGCACCATTCTCTCCCCGTACGAGTGGTCTCTCAATGCTCAAGTAGCAAAACGTATCTTCGCATGGTGGGGAACTCCTTGTTGCGATCTTTTTGCGTCTCCCTTAAACACCAAGTGCGACAGTTTTTTCGCTCTAATCCCTCCACCAGGGGATTCCCCGAGAGACGCTCTGGTGCATGCTTGGCCTCCCGGTCTTCTTTATGCTTACCCCCCTTTGCCTCTGATGCTTCAAGTTCTTCAGAAAGCCTCTCGGTTGGGGTGCAGAATGATCCTCATTGCCCCATTCTGGCCTTGACAGATCTGGTTCCCTTTCCTAAGGTCTCACTCGGTGAATCCACCTTGGATTCTAGATCCCATTCCGGATCTGATATCACATCCATCGAACCTACCAACTCCAAATCTGGACAACCTGAAGCTAACTGCTTGGCTGCTCCAGTTCCACTCCTAATTAGGACTCCCGGTATCTCCTCTCCCGTTAAGGCCATCTTGGTAGCGGCTCATAAACCATCTACCAGGAAAGTTTACCGCAGTAAATGGAAACGATTCTCCATTTGGGCGGAGCGGCAAGGTCTATACCCCTTCACGGTTCCCCTTCCTCTGGTGCTAGACTTCCTAACCACTCTCTTTAATGATGGTGCCAGTAGTTCCACGGTCAAAGTGCAGCTTGCGGCCATTTCTCACTATCATGTTGGTCATGACTCTGGACCACTTATGTCTGCCAAATTGTGTAAAATCTTCCTTAAAGGCACCTTTCTCCTTAGGCCCCCTGTCAAGCAAGCGGTTCCTCCTTGGGATCTGTCTTTGGTTCTTCAGGCCTTGACCGCTCCCCCATTCGAACCTGCGGCCACAGTAGATCTTAAATTTTTATCCCTCAAGACTGCTTTCTTAGTAGCCATTACTTCGGCCAAAAGAGTTTCGGAACTTCAAGCCTTATCTTCAAAGCCTCCTTACTTGGTCTTCCATCCGGACCGCGTATACCTCAGGACCAATCCCTCCTTTCTTCCTAAGGTAGCTTCGGAAGCAAACATTAATCAGTCCATTAACCTCCCTGTTTTCTTTCCTAAATATCAGAACAAGGGTGAATACAAGCTGCATTCCTTGGATGTTGACAGGCAGCTTCGTTTTTATCTTAACAGGACAGCTGGTCATAGGCAATCTGACCAGTTGTTCATTTCCTTTGCCAAATTCAATCTGGGTAAGCCAATTTCCAAAGTCTCCTTGTCACGCTGGATTTCGCAGTGTATTCTTCTAGCTTATCAAGCCTCTGGGAGGCCCTCACCGGAGGGAGTCCATGCCCATTCAACTCGGTCAGTTTCTACCTCAGCAGCCTTTAAGGCTAGGATTCCGCTGAATGACATTTGTTCAGCAGCCACTTGGGCTTCATCCCATACCTTTATTTCTCATTACAAGCTGGATATCACATCTAGAGGTAGAGCATCCTTTGGCTCCGCGGTGCTCCGGAATATCCTTCCATGACGGCCGCCCAAGATTCAGGTAGCTGGGGACTCTGTCCCACAGGTTGCAGACAAATGAATCTCCTACTTCAGATTTAGAAGTTATGTACTTACCATAACGTTCCATCTGAGTAGGTGGATTCATTTGTCTGCAACCATCCCACCCTCCTATCCCCCTGGCCTTGTCAGTTTCCTGCATATTATGTGTTACCCCTTTCCAGGGTATTTTGATTCAGGGCAAACTTGATCTGAGGTCATGTAGGGAGAGCAGGGCATTGTGGGTGAGGGGAGGAGCTAAGAGCTCGGATCCATAGCTGGATAAACCATGCCGGTTCGGATCCGATATCGGATCCATAACCCACAGGTTGCAGACAAATGAATCCACCTACTCAGATGGAATGTTATGGTAAGTACATAACTTCTAATTACTCACTTATTAAGAAGAGAAATAGAAAGAATATATTAGGAGACAAATACTCAGTGTTGTTTGTGTGCATTCAAAAGTAAAACAATATAGAACTCCTTTAATGAAGGAAGAAGGGGTTTAAGTAAAGAGGGTGAAAATTTAACAGAGAGAAGCACTCTGTGAGTACGAAGGGTATTTTTGTTCAAGATAAAGTTAAGAGAAGGTATGACAGAGTGGATTTCAGTAGTAGATAGAGATTGCAGTAGAAGGGTAGAAGGAAAATGAGAAGTTAGTACCTGTAAAATGGATAAGTCAATAAGATAGGCGAGACAGGAAAATAAGGATGTATTTTGGAGTAACAAAAATGAAAGATAGGGAGTATGCAGGTATTAGTAGAAGTAGATTTAGTGTATTAGCCTAGGATACAGAATGTACACAGCCAAGATTTTGAGAAGAATTCTTGAACTATTTTAGTTATGGCTTAAATAAATGTACTATCTCTTGCCCTGATTGGTGAAGGATTGAAATTCCAGTATTTGGGCCACACAGTTAGAGTACAAATTTTGAAACCAGGTTTTAGGAGGCTTGCAGGTGTCAAACCGATTTTTATCAGCAAACAGGAGGTGACAATTTGGGACATAGTGATGGAAAACTGAACTTACAGCTGGGCAGGAAGTGGGGTTATATATTTTTTTATGTGTTTTCAGAAGGTGAGTGTAAGCTGATGGGGAAGTTCTAACCATTGTAGAATTTTTAGTGCAGAGCTGTGATGTATTTGGTGACTTGTATTAGCTACAAGTCTAGCAACTTTTCTATACCACTTATTTAGTTTAAATTTTAGGTGGCCTGAAGGTTTGTCAAGAAGGGAGAACTATATAGAAAAGAGGACAGTAGGAATTTAGGGGTCTATATTATAAACACGAACATTTACTTACCCAAATACCTAAATGTCGACACATATTCTGTGAACCGCAAATACACTGAATGCCCTAAACTGCAAAATGCAAAAAGTCGAACTGTCATAGTTGTCCCACCCCACCGCCCGCTACATACTACCTACACAAACAAACTAAATAAACCACATACATACGCTAACCAAAACACTACTTCTAACCCTAAACTAAACCCTGCTTCTAACCTTACACTAAATTTTGCATATACCATGATGTATGCACTTAACTTAACCCGCACCCTAACCCTAAGGTCCGTAACTATCGCACAATTACCTTAAAAAGCTATATCCAAACAAACTAAATAATCCACACACATACACTTAACAAAACCCTACTTCTAACCCTACACTAAATCTAACATACATTACCATCTATGCACTTACCTTAACCTGCACCCTAACCCTAAGATCCGTAATTATCGCACACTTACCTTACGGAGCTATACTGCAGAAGGGCCAACCATAACGATTCGATGTTTCCGATTTCGCACTTCTTGACGATCAGTGTTTTCGCGGTTTGATGAAGACGTGTCGACATTTAGGCATTCGGGTAAGTAAACGTTCATGCTAATAATATAGACCCGGAATTTAAAGGCTAGAGTGACTCTGGTGGATGCAGTAATGCTTTTTGTCTCTGTATGGCATACATGGCTTTTTTTTTTTTTTTTTTTAATATTATTCTGTATGTGGCAGTCATATTTGAGGTTGTCATCTGTTATCACCCCTGACAGTTTTGTATGGGGAACTACTTCAATTAGAGTATTATGTAGGGTTGGATTTTAAAGTTATTTTTTTCATGGATAAGTGATTTGGGGAAAAATAAAAGGAGTTTGATTTTCTTTGGGGTAAGTAGGAGTTAATGGTTAAGAAGACAGTTTTCAATAGAGTTAAAGGCATCTATTGTAGCCCTTTGTAAGTCAGCTAACCTGTGCGCTTATATGTGTTATGTATTCATTGGTCATGTTTTATTACATCCCCTATCTTCCTTTTGACTGCCATCTGCTTAAACTTGAAGCAAATGTTTTTACTTTGTAGATTTGGTAAGAGTGACCTGGTTGTCTCAGACTCAGTACTTCTGCTTACTGTGAAACTTATAACAAAATAAGCACTGTTTTCCTTTGCTGGGATTATTTCCATCTGGGTTGAATTCCTGTCCCCAAGCAAATGGCCTATGGTGTAAGTTGTATGACTGAAACCTGAAAGGAACAATACAGATTTATGTTATACTGCCTACATTACGCAGTTCAGCATTGGAATTTATGTATTGTAGGCTAAGGCATTTTTATACACTGGTAAGCCACAACACTAAAACCTTTGGTTTCCTGGTCATTCATTTTCTTTGTGTAATGCATTTTTCTTTAGGTTTAGGTCTCCCTTCAGTGATTGATAACAAATCCTCCCTTTAATTGGTTTTTCTATGAAACGTTTCAATAAATTCTATTTAGGTAGTGAAGCAATATTTTTATTGCTTCTGAATCATCAGGGATATCTTCTGTGTCCCTGCTAGACAGCGGCACAGTACGATAACCTTAAAAGGGCTGTCTTCTGTGACTAACACACAAGGGGCACAGTCAACTAATCTAAAAGGGTGGCGAAAGCCAAGCACACTCTGGCTAGGCTTATAAATGCTCTAGGGCAGATAGCCTGGTATCAACCTATGAATAATCCATGTATAACCAGAATGAGCTTAATCTTTTGTGAGCTAATCTTATGAAAAACCTACTCCTAGATCCTGATTATGGGTGGGTGAAAAACCCTACACCTGACTGCAGGAACCGCATGTGAAAAATCTACTTCAGACTCAGTGAGATCTGCCTTCAGTTTTAACCTTTTCATCATCCTGCTGCACCCTTCATTAGATACTTATATAGCTTTGTACTACTATGTCATTATAAGAAACTTAATAACGTGTTTCAAAGTTTCCAGTAATAGCAATGTAAATCACCCCAATTGTCCAAGTTTTAATTTCCCACTTGTTGATTTCTATATCATATATCCATTTAGTACCCACCCATCTTTTAACTCCTACTAATAGTCTGAATATTTCTTTTCCATTTATTAAGGGTTATCATCTTGTTTGATTGACATATGTGCTTCAAATATAATCATATGTCCTTCTCTATCAGAATAATCCTGTGTGAATATATAATAATGAAAATATTACCATGTTTGTGAGATGATGCAATGAGATGATGCAAATATCAGTATGACTACCACAGACTGCAAGTATGTGAATATAGCAATAACCCACGCCTGGGTGTGGGTAATGCTGGATTTACCTACGGTTGGCGTGGTTTCGCCCTCGGGACCAAACAAAGCCAACCGTGGGTAAATACAGCATTATCCACACCCAGAAGTGGTTTATTGCTATTATACCATGACATTATTTAAGAAAAGAAACTATTACTTTTCTTAAATAATGGCATAGTATAATGCCTGTTTACTGCCCTTCCGCAGATGTCTGGCATCCGCGGCAGTTATCAGAGCTGTGGGCAAAAGCAACGGAGAAAGCAAGATCTCCGTTGCTTTTTTTTTTACTGTTTTCGCTATGTTAAATGGGTTTAACATAGCGAGACAGTTTTAAAATAAGCAACGGAGATGTCCGTTGCTTTTTTTAAAACTGTCTCGCTATGTTAAACCCATTTAACATAGCGAAACAGTAAAAAAGCAACGGAGATCTTGCTTTCTCCGTTGCTTTTTTTTTAAAACCTGTCTCGCTATGTTAAATGGGTTTAGCATAGCGAGACAGCTTTAAAATAAGCAACGGAGATCTCCGTTGCTTATTTTAAAGCTGTCTCACTATGTTAAACCCATTTAACATAGCGAGACAGTGTTTTAAAAGTAGAGTTATACTAATGGAAAAAAGTCCGGGCGACCGGACCTTTTTCCATTAGTATAACTCGATTTACAATGTGCACGCTGGCCAATCAGCATGCACGTTTTGGGGGGTCATGGTATAATGTCTAATAACTGATGCCATGGCCAAAAAAGTGCAGTGATGGACTATATTAACAAACAGGTTGAAGGGGACAGATCAACAATGTTGCTGTATGAACAGACAATGTGGCATTACAGACAGACTCTGAGCAAGAACTTCGGCAAAGGATAGAGGAATGGAATGCAAAACTGAGGCACACACCTCTCAACTGTACTGAATTCTTCAGTATTTCCCAGTTTTGGGCTCAAAATAATAGGGTGCCACAAATTCCCGATTGGCCCCTTTAAATCCCGATTTCTTTTTCATATTTCTTTTCATTTTTTTTTTTATGTTCATGTGCTTATGTCATCACACACCACCAGCGTATCCCGCGGTGTTATCAGTGTGCAGACAAGGGTCGATCTCCAGGGTTTATATTCTAACAGCAATTACTGGTGCCATTCATAACTTGAGTGGAAAAATTAATAGCTCGTTTCTGAAGGCAGAGTGTCCATCTCTTGCCTGATTAGCCTTGATGCAAGACATATTTTATACATCTCTATGTCTGATAATATTTTCAACTACTAAAACCAGAAAAAAGCACTACTGTTGCGAGTCCACAAGACAATCTATTCCAAATATAAAACTCAGATAAAATTTAGCCCTTTCGTCAATGCCAATTGACTTCATCAGAACCTGGTTTTATTTGTTGTATTTGAGCACTACTGCACCACCTTTTTGGTTATAATATTTTCAACTACGACTGTATTATTTAAAAATAGTAATACTACCAGACTAATCTTCATTTTGACAGAAAATGAACCATTTAAAAGGGGCATAGGAACATTAGGAAGTAGCGAGACTTTTAATTTCAAAGTTATGAAATACGTAAGACAAATGGTGAATGGGGCTAGTGAGGAAAATTTAGCAATTATGATATGCGCTAATTAATGTGACCTGTTTTTTGTAGATATTGTGATAGAACATGGTTAAAGGTATAGCTGTCAGATCTAGCTGCTTTCTCTCCTTGCTTACCATTTCTCAAACTGTAAATGTGAATGTACAACTATGGTGGTGATGCTTCATTTTTAGACCATACCTTTCCCCCGCTGTGCCGGCAGTGGAAGTAGACGATTGAATGATAGCCAAATACAAGTAATCGCACAACTGAGTGACATCTATATATTTTGCCAAACAGTTTGATCATGGAAAAAGGAAGTCTACACAGAGTGGGAGGTTGGCATAATGGTTAAAGTGTTTACCTTACAAACACAAGGTGCAGGGTTTGATTCTCACATGGGGTAATTGGCTAGGTTTAAAACAGCCTACAAGAGCAATTAGCCTAGTACTAATCTATGAACCTATGAACACATTTTCCCTTGGCAAAGACCATTTGTTTTTGTAGCTTTTTAGTTGAAAAGACCTTCATGTTTGTGAACCATGCATAGTGCATAGTATACATTTTACTAGTAGTCGAAAATATTATGGTTTTTGGACCGAAGTGGTATTTCAAAATATTACTCTGTAATTTTTTTACAAAAACAGTTTGCAGGCAAACTGCTAGGTGAAATTAAAGAAATTGCTTATAGTAATTAAAGCTTCCTGTAAGCATATGGTTTCCCTTTATACTTCATTCAGTGTGTTCGTCTGTACTGAGCATGATCTGTTTCCTCCCTGCACTGGCTGCTGTCCATAACAAAGAGAAAGAGAGAGAAAAGAGTAGAAACAGAAGCACTACTGCATAATGACATGTATGAGTTTCAGACTTCATATCCTTCATAAAATGAATGCTAACACAAAGCCTGTTATTCCATCAGCTTTCTAAGTTTATATGAGCAATATTTAAATTCTGTACATATTCTGGGGCCTTTGTCCCCCCGTATGCTAGTGTTTGACCAGATTCCTTGTGCTAAGAGGTTGATAGGGATGCACACTACATATATACATATATATATATATATATATATATATATATATATATATATATATATATACACACACACACACACATATATATATTTTATATATTTATATATATCTGTATATCTAATATATATATATATATATATATATATATATATATATGGGTCTATATGACTTGGTCGACAGTTCATATGATCGACTGTTTATTTGGTCGACAGTTCATTTGATCAACAAGCATTTTAGGTGGGGGGCTTCGCCCCCCACACCCCCCAATGTGGAGGGGTTGTGCCCCCCCTAACTATATATATCAACTCCAGGGTCACACAACATTGGGGAAGGGGGCAAATGCTTGTCGATCAAATGAACTGTCGACCAAATAAACAGTCGATCATATGAACTGTCGACCAAGTCATATAGACCCATATATATATAGATATATATATATATATATTTATACACACACACACACACACACACACACACACACACACACACACACACACACACACTCATATTAATTTGAGACATTGACCGAATAAGATCCTACGAATTAATATACATTTACTGAAGTAAATGAAGTGTATGACTCTAATTATTGTTATTATATATTGTGTGATTCACCACCTTTTCTCCAAAAGTCACCAGTTTTAGGAGGGAATTGAAATTAAAGAAGATAGACCTGGTTAGAGCTAATATATGAATCTAATTTGGGGACAGTTAGTATGAGTAAGTGCCCAGCATCAGCAGATACCAGATTTGTTTACCAAACGTACTAATGCATATTGGTATTTGTACAAGAGCAGAAGGTTTCTGAATCAGATTTTTTTTTCATCCATTGATCAGAATGACCTGATAACCCACATATTGACAACAACAGGGGCTTGTTATACCAATGATTGTTATGACAGACTTTAGTTTCCTATTAAAATTAATAGTGTGCACATTTCTTTTAAATATGATGTTCCAGTTACTGATGTATGTTGTATTAATTAATTTATGTAAGGGTGCAACTAATGTGATAACAGTGTGTACATACTAGAAGTGTGGTAGTACAGAAAATAGAATGCAAAGTGTTTTACATGCCTATTGCCTACTACTTCCCTTAAGAGTTTTGCTAATGCTGTAAAGGGACTTTAACTGGGGTTTCTGTGTGAATTTATATTTTCAGAGTTAATGTTAAATTGAGGAATATTTTCACAATTATTCAAATGTTGGTATCCCACAATTCCATTGGAGTGGGCAGAGTTACGTTATTATAAATGCAGATTTTTTGTGGATTAGTGTCCAGATTTTTGGCCCGTTGTACCTACTTTTCATGGACCTTTGTCCAGATTTTGATGTCTCCAGGTTGACAGATATGCTGAGGCACATGGGATGAAACTGAGTATAGGTAAGTCTGTTGTAATGCAGAAAATGGGGGAAATCAGAAGAAGCTGAAAATTGAGATAGAAGGGAAAATAGTGTAACAGGTTAACAGCTTCAAATCTCTGCGTGGGGTGGTTGAGGAGAAGGGGAGTCTGAATTGGGAGGTCAAAGCTAGAATCATAGAGGCTGCAACCAACTGGCACAGAGTGATTGGGGTAGTCAATGACAGAAGAATGCCAAAGAAGCTGAAGAGTAAGGTTTACAAAACAGTGGTGTGACCAGTACTACTGTATGGTATAAAAACCTGGGCAGTAAAGGCAGACTAGCTGAGGAATCTAGATGTGATGGAGATGAAGTGCCTGAAGTGGGTGGTAGAATACACACTCTGGACAGACAAAGTAATGAGGACACAAGGGCATAAGCCAAAGTAGCTCCAACTACAAAAAATGTCAAAGAGAACAGATTACTGTGGTTTGAGCACATGTGCAGGAAAGCAAAAGACAATCTGGTGAAGAAGATTTGGGAAAGACAGGAAGAAGGCAAGAGAAAACAAGGGCATCCAACAAAGAGGTGGA
Source organism: Protopterus annectens (assembly GCF_019279795.1). Classification (NCBI taxonomy): domain Eukaryota; kingdom Metazoa; phylum Chordata; order Ceratodontiformes; family Protopteridae; genus Protopterus; species Protopterus annectens. Next base: position 1,512,700,835 of record NC_056746.1, read on the forward strand.
TGGATTGTGTGAGAGAAGACCTGTGAAAGTCAAGCATGAGTGTTGCAGAAGGTAGGACAGTGGCATTAAGTAGGGAGAGATGGTGACAAATGACACGACACCTGACCCCATGTAGAAAATGGGATAAAGAGAGAAAGAGAGATCCTTCTGTTCACATACTTGTGCATCCTTACTTGAACTCAAGGACTGCCTTACCACACATACATAAAAGTCCAAGTTGCTATTCTTTCTTTAATTCCAATCCCTATAAGCACACCCATAAACAATCTGGCATTCAATAATCATCTGTCTTTTCATTGATTCATGTATTAGTTATTATTACTAGGATAATGACACAGGGGGGGGGGTCTTTTTAAGCCTAGCCAAGGTTTCCCGAAAGAATAATGATGTCCTGTATTCAGATAGGACATTGAGGGCCAGGCATTTATAAGCTGCGTCTATCCATAAGGGACATGGGTGCCAGGTCTGGTGTAAATTTCCAATTCCCCATCCACTGGTCTAGGTTGCTGTTAAATTGGGTACTAGATGAACTCAGCTTCATATGGATAGGAAGCCTGTTCTATAAGAGAGGCAGTCTCTGGGACACATATCTGTCTCTCCAGCCTATTCTGTTTAAGTCACTGGCAAAATTTAGGTCCCTAGACCTTGTATTTCTGGTACTGTTTGACTTACGAGTATGTAGGAGATTCATAAGTCTGGGGTTTGGAGATGGCTTGTAAACTAGGCATAGATCACCCCTCAACAATCTATAGAACCCTGAGTAGAGTTGCTTTACTGTCTTTAGCAACTTGGCTTCTTATGATCCATTAATTCATGCATAACAAATCCAAACCTTCTCTCGTCTGTTTTATCCCCTTTTGAGAAACAAGTGAACGAATAGCACTTACTTTATTATCTGGATGCCTTGAAGGTGACAAGTAAGATCTGGCACACAGATTACCAATTCCCTTTATGCTATCTTATTGTTTAAGCTATATCACTAATAACCATGATCCACTGGTACCCTTTGCTGGCAGTCAGGCAAGAAATGCCATCCTTGTCTTCTTTCCTTTGACATCCAAACCAACTCAGCAACCCCTCTGCATTGATTCTTCTACCATTGCTGTCCAGTCATCTTTAGGTATCAGATAAGGATGACTGGAATATGTATCATAACCCGCCCACCTTAACTTTCAATTCTTTTACCTTAATCTCTAATATTAAACAGATACTCCTAGTGCCCTTATGCTACAGATAAGGGATATAGCTGTTTCTTTTTTTCCTCTTCCTACGCAGTCCTTCCCAGGACCTCTCCCTATTCCATGCATTCTCTTGGGTGGTATATCTATCTTCCTTCTTTCTTCCATCCTTTCCTCTTAAGCAAACTAGTCTGTCCTCCACTGTCCTTCTAGTTTAAACACTGCTAATCTTCTCTTGGGTTTTGCTGAACCAAAAATACACTTTGTAGCTCCTAGTTCTCTGTCTGTTCCCCTTTACACATGGGACAAGGGAACCAAGCAATTAAGGCAGTTCTACATTTGGATGAGTGTAAAATAAATGAGTTCAAACTTTTCAGTTTGTATATTGTTTAAATATGCAACTCTTCAAATATTTTACACTAGGAAATTTCTGTCAGTGCAATTTCTATTTGTGTACCAGCAGTGATTCAGAATTGGGGGCTTTTCTTTGTTCTCTGCAGTTTTGCCACATCAAAGTTAGTATGTATAAGTAATGGGGTATAGTGGGAGCACAAAAGGGCCTTGTCTTTTGCAAAAATACTTTTATTATTTGTTTCCTTCTGTTGAAACTTCTTCCATGTGAAACAAACCAGTTGAAGCTTCAATCAGTTATTTCTCTATGAAACATTGAGGAAGTGTCAATTCATATTATACTCCTAGGTTGACACATTAGGTGGCAGATAATGGTACCAAACAGTTTCTGTACCATTTCTCCACCAACCTCCATCCACACATCCTTCACTCTGCATGCACCTGTTTCATCTAATTTCCACCAACTCTCTCTCTTCTTTTCCATCTCATGATTTCATTTTTGCTGCCATTTTCTGTCTCACACTCCTCTTCTCACTCACTGTGCAGGTGTTATTCCCATCATTCATCTTCATTTTCTAACACCGACCACTAAGATCCTAATCTTCATTCCTACTCCAGTTGCTTTCATACTACCCCCCACCTCAGAACCTCCCATCACTATGAGTATTGTAAAGAAACGTCTTCTTACTTCCTTAATCTCGTTGTATTTCCTTCTTATCCCTACTTATGGCCGATATTCCTTCTTCATAAGTACACCTTCCACTCTTTTTGCACTGTTTGCCATGGTTCTTCTACCCTGTCTAGATACCCTTCTTCCTTTAATCCAGCCTCTGAAATTTCAAAAACATTTCCGTTCTCTTCTCAACAACTCCCTCATCATACTCTTAAAAATACTATGCTCTAATAACCTCAAACCCAGCCCAAGCTCCATGTGTCAAAATGACTCAGGAAAAGCTATAGTTAATCCTTTAACTTACAGACATAACCTAAAACAAATACTTATCACAAATATTAACAAGCAGAGTGTAAATAGTAAGTTTCATTTTCTAGAATCCTTGTTGCTTCATTATAATTCTAAATAGGTCTTTGTCACAGTAACCTGGACAAAACAGGAAGGCCATTTACCCCCATTCATTAACAACAAATATACTAATGTAAGGCCATAAAACTGCAAATACTGGTGGCATTCCACTCACCATTACAAAAAAAAAAAATCTTAATACTGTGATGATATGAGCTAATGCCAGCATAGCCAGCTGGAGTTCTGTAAATTTATTATTTATTTATGTGTTTATTTATTTCACATTTGTTAACCAGGTTGGTCCAACTGGGCACAGGCCCATTTTCAGTGGGAGACCTGAAGAGAAAAGCTCCAAAAAAAAAAAAAAGTAAGCACAATAAACAATTTTACATACATAGGTTTAACAAAGGAGTACTAGATAATATCACAGCATACAAACATAGTAAGATAGCACGTTTTGTAAAAGTATATAAATAAAAATAGAAAAAGTAACATAAAAATAAGCAAGTAATTATATTGTCATGTTACATTCAATACAGAAAGTTTAGTTTATTACCATCACCTAACTAGAGTGCAGCAAAAGAACTTTCTACTTAAAAGTGAAAGGCACAAGATCTAGTCAAGATTAGGTAGGGTCTTGGTAGGGGCATAGCCAGGTTTTCTGGAGAAAGTTTTTTAATTCTTTTTTGAAGCTGTTTGTGTGTGTAATGCAGGGTAAATTGGCAGGGAGATTATTCCAGAATTTGGATATGGAGGTTTTATATAAAAGATTGCCGATGTTCATTTTATACCTATAAGTTTGGAGAAAGTATGTATCAGTACTGCGTAAGGGATGGGAAGGGGTATAGTAAGTGACTAAGTTAGACAAAGAAGGATAGGCTGTAGGTTTGTTAAGAAGGAAGTGGGCTATATGGAGTTGAGATAACTTGAGATGATGGGGAAGTTCATTCCAGTGGAGCTTATTGAGAGCAAGAGCTTATTGAGAGCAAGGCAGTGGTGGGTGGAGTTTGGTAGGTTAGCTGCAAATTTATTGATTTTATTGTGTTTGTTCCAGTTTGGAGAGCAGCAAGGATTGGAGGTTAGTAAGAACTGGAGCTCCATAGAGGAGGCTAGGAAGCAGATAGGCGTGAGCTAGGGAGAGTCTGGAATCCGATGACAGAATTTTTTGTTGCGATATAGAAGTCAAGCTTTTGGTTTGTTTTCCTAATTGAATGCTGGATGTGCAAGTCAAATTTTAGTTGGTCGTCAATTGTCATACCTAGTAATTTTGTGTGAGTTTCAGTGTTAATGACGGTTTTATTTAGGGAAGAGATAGAGGGAGAGCTTAAGATGAGCATTTGCCTTGAGAAGAAAGAAAAGGAGTTTTTTTTTTTTTTTGGATTCAAAATAAGCTGATTGCCATTTAGCCAGCTTTCAACTGAAAGGAAGGATTGTTGAGTCAGTGTCTGAAGTTTTGAAATTGAGTTTGAGGATGTGATCAGAGTAGAGTCATCTGTGTATTGTATAATGGTAGAGTAGGTAGTGGAAATGAAGATCACTGGTAAAGATGTTAAAAAGAGGGGGTTCCATGAAAGAACCCAGTGGTATGCCAGTGTGTATGGGAAGAAAAGTAGGACAGATGACTGCCATTTGACTAATTGTTGTCTGCCTGTGTGATAACTAGAGAATGAAGAGAGAGTTAAGGTGGAAAGATTTAGGTTAGTCAGTTTGTTAAGTAGTATGGTGTGTGATACTGTGTTGAATGCTGTTGAGAGGTCCAAGAACAGATGTGAGACCAGTTTGTTATCTCTAGGTTCAGCAGTAGTGTGAGTAAAGGATTGAAGGGCAGTAGAGGTACTGTGGTGTGGTCGAAAACCATGTTGGCTAGGAGTCAGGAGGTTATTGTGGATGAGGAATTTCAGTAACTGGTTATGTATGCATTTTTTGAGTATTTTGGATAGTGGGGATAGTATAACTAGCAATCGGCCTGTACTTGGAGGGTTGATAAAAAATGGTATGTCCTTTGAATATCAAACTGATTTATACAAGATGATTGAGTTACAAATGTATTAGAACTGTATGGCATTTGAATATCAAGCTGATTTGTACATATGCTTATGTTACAAATGTATTAGAACTGTATAACATTTGCAAATCAAAATGTTTGTAAAGTTGCTAGTGTTAAAAATGTGTTTGTAAAGTTGCTAGTGTTAAAGAATGTATCAGCAGTGGGTCCTGCTGGACAGAGAAGGAATATACATGTGAGACGATATGTATATATGTTAGAAAAAACAGTGGAAGATAAGGGTTAAACAGCTAGCTTACTTCTTACTTTAAGAAAAATGCTGTTAATTGAACCACCTGTTAGACCATGGAAGTGCTTATCTCACAGTTCTGTATAGGACTGAAGATGGCATGTCTGAAAGATGCCTTTATTCAGTAAAAAGAGGGGAAATCCCAGGCACCACCGTAAAACATTAGCAAAACTTTAGATATGCACCTTATCACATCTATGCTAATATCTTGTCTCAACTTCAAAGGGGAATAGTGTGAGAACCTAGAGTTAGGTGACCACAGGAGGTCATTCTACCAGCCATCCAGAAAATTTTAGATATTACAAAGAGAAATCTCTCAGTAGTGAGTATTTTGTCTTGGGCCTGACAACAAGGACTGTGCCCCACATCATCTGCATTGCTATATTAAGTAAGTAGGGAAGAGTAATTCTTCTAGATTCAGTCAGGAGAATATAGTGAAGTTTAGTTTAGATATTGTTTTCTTTGTCTGATTCTGTCCATCAATGTTATTTTCAGTATTTCCTGTGAATTGAACTCTGTGGTTTATTATAAATATATATTCAGTATTTTCATGTTCTTTTATTATTTATTATTAAATATATTTAAAATATTTTTGTGGCTGGTCCTTTTAGAAAGTATTTAATACTCAGGAGTGCTTATATTTATTTGGTGATGCTGTGCGGGCAACTCCTGAAGGCCTAGCTGTGTTGATCAACTACTACCATTTATGTTAGTATTAATATTACACAGTATAATTGGACACCCTTTGTTAAGGACCTTAGAGTACCTGATTGCGGAGTGTCTGGTGACAGCGATAACTACCTTACACTCTGAGCAGAAGGGAGCACAGCAGGTAAATCTCTGCCAGCCTTTCCCAGGTGTATGTGTGAAAAATCAAATATCACAGCGTGTGTGTGTGTGTGTGTGTGTGTGTGTGTGTGTGTGTGTGTGTGTGTCAGCTACTTGCAGCAGGGACACTAAGCACTAGTTTCACAGACAGGGTGCTGGAGGACATGGCTTGGTCACTCAGCTGAGGATTTTACCCTGTAGCTGTGCTAGTAGGGAGCCTTATTGGTGCCCTAGAGGGAGACAGATATAAAGAAATCCACACCCCAGGCTGACTGCATTCCCTGCTCTTAAGGGAAATTGTACTTGGTGCAGAGAGCTGCATCTGGAAATAATGTGTGCATCTATTTCTCTGAAAGTGAACATTTCCCACATGTGTCAGTGGTGAGGATTGAGGCTCCTTGATCACTGGCCCAGAGAGGGGTCATCACAAATACCACACTAATCCCCTCATTCTATTCCTCTTCTAATTGTGACCTCAGCTGGATTGCAAAAAATGTAGTATCAGAAACATTACACATCTTTACTTACCTTCATCTACCTTCCTTAACCTATCCCACTTCCTAACTAAATATCAGTCTTAGGTTTACTGTATCACATGTCCACATGAAACAGTTTCATTTACCAAGAAGACCTAAAATAAAACTGGCTCAGTCCATTAAAACACACATTAAATCATCATACTGTTGGTTGCAACTTAGACCAGCTACATTACTGAGCTCCCCAAATCCTCATTCAGGAAACAATACACTATTAGACATTACTCTTACTAACATATAAACTACTTCACTTGTGCTCATGTTCTAATGTTATTAGTGACCTTTGTTCTATTATGTTACACTAGCCCTTCAAAACACTCTGATCATCCGAGATCATTGTTTTCTGCAGAACATTCCCATATACCAGACATATTTTTTATCAAAACCTAACTGTAATAAACCAGAATTATATTCTTTTAGTACACATACCCCACAGCAGATCCTAACCTCTCCTATCAGCAACTACTTCCTATACAGGTAATGGAGATATAATGGCAACCCCTGTCCATGGCTTACCCCATAAATCAAACAGCTTGTGAGGCACACAGGGCCAAACTATGAAGATAAATGAAAAATAGCACTTTAAACATCTACTCAGCAATATCAGCCTTGAGGAAAAACAGACTGGCAGTGAGATCTGCCAAAGTTGCACATCTTTGAAACAGGTAATGGACCAGATTCATGAATACCTACACTAAGTGTACACCATTCTGAGTGAATGGACAACACAAGAATAACTCCCATCTTATTCCTCCTATTTTTTGTTTTCCTTGCAACCTTAAATATCAAAGGGGATTCATAAAGAATACCATAAAGTGTATACTACGTCTACACTTATTCTAATCTTTCTGAGTGAATAGACAGCACAAAATATGTGGTAGGGATGTTCTTGAATACAGAACGTGTACACTTAGTGTACTGTTAATGTAGGTGTTCATGAATCCATTCCAGTGACTATATTAATACAACCCCAAACAATTTTAGATAGAAATTAAAAACCTCCTTTGAGAAAGTTAGCCAATTTTTTCATCCTTTATTCCAAAGATCAGCGTCAAAACATTTTAAGACTACTTTATTCTAATGATTTCTTTGAATGCACTTAACCACAATCAATCTGTAGCAAACTACAGTTGATCTGCATCTTCCTGTCAGCATGCTCAGTCCTTACTCATCACTCAATATTTCCTACATATGCCCACCCAAGATTGCCTTACCCCAATTTCAGCTTCCAAGAAATCAGCTCAGACAGTTTTGTCAAGCAGTTCTTTTTTGTGTCCAACAAACCTTATTTACCCAGACTTACTTCACTCCAGTTACAGTAAAATGTCTTCCACCTTTGCTTAACAACCTTTCTCATTGAACTATAGTCTTTTTTTTTAGTCTGGTATAATTACATATGTTTGGAAATCTGGTGTCACTTGTGATGTCCCTTCTCTGTGCCAGTAATCAAGGAGCCTGAATCCTCATCACTTTCACTGTAGAGAGATGTTCACTTAGAACAAAAATAGATACACACAGTATTTCCAGATGCAGCTATTGGCAGCAAGAACAATTTCCCTTAAGAGCACACAGGGAACACAGTCAGTCCAGGGTCTGGATTTCTCTGTCTCCCTCCATGTCCCCAGTAAGATTTCCTATTGGCACAGCTATAGAGCTGAGACCTCAGCCAAGTGTTCAAGCCAAGTTCTCCACCACTCTCTCTGTGAAACCAGTGCTTCATACCCCTACTGCAAGCAGCTGACACACACACTCTTTGAGATTTGATTTTCACACGGACACACACACACACACACACACACACACACACACACTGACCTTGGAAAGGCTGGCAGATATTTATTAGACACTGCCACCAGACACTCTAAAGCCAGCTACTCTAAGGTTCTTGCAAGGGTACCTAATATTAATATTAATTTCACTCAGTATAATTAGGTAGTAATGTTGACCAAACAGGAAGGCTTTCAGGAGGGGCCACAGTGCCACCGAATAAATATAAGTACTCTCAAAGGTCAAAATGCTCTCTAAAGGACCAGCCACAATGAAAAGTTTAAATATATTTAATAATAAATAAGAAAAGAACATAAACATACTAAATATCTATTTACAGTAAACACCAGAGTTTCATTCACAGGAAATATTAAAAATAACACAGATGAATAGATTCTGACAGATACAGAAAAACAGTAAACTAATCTCACTATATTTCCTGACTGATCTAAGGAATTACTATCCCCTTGTCACTTACTAGAGCAAGGCAAGGTGAAGTAGGTGAGGGGATCCTTCTTTGTCAGGTTCCAAGAAACAGACTGCCATGAGAATTCAGTCTCATCTAGTATTAAACATTGTTTTGTCCGAGATTACAGAATGACATCACATACATCTGGTCATCTGACTTGTGGTTCCCATGCTACCCCCCCCCCCCCTTGGCTAGAAGTTGTTAATATTTAGCACATATGTGTCAATAATACACAGAGAGAGAACCTTGCTAAGATGTGCTGCAGCTCCTGGAAGTCATAAAACAATTTTAGGCCTCCACCCTTCCAGATTAGGAATTAGTTCACCCCAAAGGCAATGCAGAAAGCTTCCTAGTACAAACATTTGTCTCTGGCTGCATTGAGAACTGTAAGATACAATCTTTATGACCTAAGCCAGGCAATTTAATTTCAAACTATTTTCAAAGTTAGGTGGATTGAGGCTGATCTCTTCTCTTCCAGTGTCCTCTATTAAAACATATACATTTTAACAGTTACAATAATGCATGTATATTTCTTTTTCTGTCCAGCAGGGCACACCAGTGGTACATTTTTAACACAAACAGCATTACAGATACATTTTTCAACACAAGCATCTGTACAAATCAGTTTGATATACAGATGACATATAATTCTTTACAAAATTCCAGCTAGCTGTGCTGGCATATGTTGTACATCCACTGCCCTACTTCTTCGGGCATAGCTGGCAATACCTCACATTTTCACATCTCTCCCCCCTTTGAAGACTCAAGCTTGTTTTTCAAGTCACCCTTGAGAAACACTATTTGAGAGGAATGGCCCTGTCTGGGAATATCTTAACCCATGCCCTGTCTTGAGAACCCATCTACCTTGGCATTGCTGACTCCACTACAGTGCTGCACTATCATGTTATATGCCTGGAACCCTAGGCTCCACCTTAGTAACTTGGCATTTTGCTGGCTGGCTCAATGTACCCATAGATCCCCCTCAGACTCCTTCTTCCATCCACTGCAGATACTTAGCACAAGGACCTCCTTATCATGGTAAGGTTTCATCATGTTAACATGGTACAATTTGTGCCCCTGCCTCCTCCCTACAAGTTCTACCATGTAGTTAACATCACTGCCCTTCATTACCACTTTGAAAGATCCCCACCAAGCTGCCTGCAGCTTACTGTGTCTGACAGGAATGAGAACCATAACCTGCTGTCCCACAGCATACTCTTGGGCTTGAGCATTCCTGTCATACCAGGCCTTTTTCTGCTGTTATGCTCCTGCCAGGTTCTCCTGGGCCAAGCCGATGAGCTCCCTAAGCATTGTCTTGAGGTTTAGGATATATTGGCGAGCAGACTCCTTGTGGGATTGCATTTACTCTCCCAGTCATCACAAATCAAATCTAAATGCCCCCTCACCATATGCCCATACAACAACTCAAAGGGTGAAAAACCTGTGGATTCCCGGGGTGCCTCTCTGTATGCAAACAGCAAATGGGGCTGATACGTATTTCACTGTCTCTTAAAATGGCCTGTAAATGCCCGTAGCATGGTCTTTAATGTAGAGTTTAACATTTTCACAAGACCATCAGTTTGGGGCTTGTAGGGGTGGTCTTTAGGTGCTTCATACCACAGAGCTTTCACAGACAAGTCAGCAGGTCTGACATGAAATTGGCACCTCTGTCAGTTAGTATTTCTCTTGGGAAACCTACCCTGCTGAAATCTCTAACAAAGCATTTCCCACCTTATCTGCCTCAATAGACGACAAAGCTACCACCTCAGGCAATGGCTAGAAGTGGCAGACAGTAGGCTCTGAGCACTACCAACTGTATTACCTAACCCTCTAGCCCTCCCTCAGGGGTCCACTCTCTATAACCTTTTGTTCCAGTGTACAGACACCCCTTTTCCTTGAGAATCAGGTGCCTCCCGAGCTACCTCCCTCAGGCCTCTCAGTGTAGGGTCCGAGAGCTGAGCCTATTTCAACTTTATCTTTGTAAATCTTCCCAGGTCCCCTTCCAAAGGATGTCTGGTATCATTTGACTGCAGTGTGTCACAGTCAGCCTGGGTACTACCACTCACCTCTGCCTTTGCAGTCGCCCTGTCCAAGGGAACACCAGTACCTACCAGCAACTGTGGCTCACCTTCAGGCTCACTGCTTCAAGGTAGCACCGTCCCTGAAATAGCCACCTCGCCATCCCTGCTTTCAGGTGTGGGGTCTGTTTGGGTCTCACCCCAGGCTACCAGACCCACATGCCTCTCTCCAAGCCTGACTGAGTGTAACTGCATGCACACAAGGTACTGCATTATCAAAATCATTCCGTATCAAGACATCTGGGGGGATATCCTCAAACACACCTACTTGCTTGATTCCTTTTCCACTCCTCCAGTCAAGATAAACCCTGGCCAAATGCATTTGGAATGGGGTCCCTCCTAAAGCTTTGATTGGAGTGGACTGCCCAAGCAAGTACTGCTCCTCTTTAACCACTGCAGGCTTCACAATGGTTATGTCAGAATTTGTTTCTCTCTTAGCAGTAGCCTGTTTTTCATCCACTAAGATTGGATATAAACTCTGGTGATAGTTTGGTACCCCTGTTGTCTCCAGACAACTTACCACTGGCATACTGTTATTCCCACTTGCTGGCTCCTCCACCTTTTCTTCCCCACCTTGTTTCTGTAGGCATCTATAGGATACATGGCTCCACTGGTTACATTTAAAACATTTAACCCTTGATCCTGGCTGTGTGCCTGAACTAGTGGCATCCCCTGTTACTGGTGGACTCTGTTAGGGTGATTTAGGCTACCCACCATGGGTTCTCTTATATCCGTGTACAGTACTGGGTATCCTCTTCCTGTATTTTGATGCCCTGCTTGTTAAACAGAGATCCCCTTTTTTGCCAGCTCATCTGCAGAGTTACACTCGTGGTCTGCCAACAGATTCTCATGTCCTCAGGCAAAGTGCAAAGGGCTTCTTCCCTTACCAAAAGATCATCCAGCCCTTCAAAGGTGGTGACCTGACACTCACTCATCCACCTATGAAAATAAGTGCATAACTCAACAGTATAATCACACACATTTTCATCTGCCTTGTGTCTATGCTTACAAAACTTTTTTCTGTAAGCTTCAGGTGTTAACTTAAAACATTCAAGTAAACATTACTTTACTTTATCATAGTTTAAACAATCAATATCAGACAATTTAGAAACAGCTGTTACAGCTTTACCATGGAGTAAAGGGGTCAGGAACCATACCTACAGCCCTTGGTCAACATTATACGGTTTACATACCCTTTCAAATATATGAATAAAACTAGCAAAATTATCACCCTCTGTAAACTGTGGAAGAAATTTACTGACCTTTATTGCTTCTGGGGTTCAGTTATTCCCTTCCTTGTTACCTCCATGATCCTGGAAAGAGTCAGCATTTCCCTCTCATGTTGATGCTGCTTCTCATTTTCTTCAGCCTCCAAATGCTGCAGTCTCTCTGCTGATTCTAATTCCATCTGTTTCTCCTTTTCTTCAGCCTCCAAACACTGCAGTCTGATTCTAATTCCAAACATTTGGCCTCCAGTTCAAGTCTCTTTAACTCCAGATGGATTTTTAAGTCCTCCGAGGAAAAGGTGAACTGTCTTGTTTCTGAGGCCTGCAAATTCCCATCACTAGACTGGTTATCCTCCTGGTTGCTGTTCTAAGCTGCGACTAAGGCTGAAATAATTTCCTTTTGGTCAGGATGGCATCTAACAGTCCTTTGTCTTTGCATACCTTGGCCAACTGGTTCTTCGTCAACTTGCCATAATCCTCTGCTGACATGTTTGCCTTCTTTCCCTGACTAAACTAAATTAACAAAAAATAACTAAAACTGTTGTGATAATGAAACTTTGAATGTTTACCTTGCGGCTGCTGGGAATACACACACCTTCAGTGATAACTGCCTACAGGCTACAGAAGTTCAGTTAGTATCCACACCACTGCTCACCAATATGTGACATTCCCTCTCTGATCTAGTAATCAAGGAACCTGAATCCTTACCACTGACACTTTAGAGGGATGTTCACTTGGAACAAAAATAGATGCACACAACATTTTCAGATACAGCTCCCTGCATCAAACACAATTTCCCTTAAGAATAGGGAGCCCATTCAGTCTGGGGTCTAGATTTCCCTATCTGTCTCCCTCCAGGTCCCCAGTAAGATTCCCCAATAGCACAGCTATAGAGTTGAGACCTCAGACGAGTGTCCAAGCCAAATTCTCCACCACTCTGTCTGTGAAACCAGTGCTTCATGCCCCTGCTCCAAGCAGCTGACACACACACACACACACACACACACACACACACACACACACACCTGGAAAAGGCTGGCATTGATTTACTAGCTGTGCCCCCCTTCTGCCAAGACTATAAGATAGTTACACTACCACCAGACACTTCAAAGCCAGCTACTCTAAGGTTCTTGCAAGGGTACCCAATTACACTGAGTGAAATTAATATCAATATTAATACAAATGGTAATGTTGATCAAACAGGAAGGCTTTCAGGAGTGGCCAGAGTGTCACTGAATAAATTATAAATTAAAATATTCTTTAAAGGACCAGCCACAATGAAAAGTTTAAATATATTTAATAATAAATAAGAAAAAAAACATGAAAATACTAAATATCTGTTTACAGTAAACACCAGAGTTTCAGCTCAGGAAATATTAAAAATAACAGAGATGAATAGATTTGCACAGATACAGAAAAATATTACTTAGCTGATCTCTCTATATTTCTTGACTGATCTAAAGAATTACTATTCCCTGGTCACTTACTAGAGCAAGGCATGATGAAGTAGGTGAGGGGTCCTTCTTTGTCTGGTTCCAAGAAACAGACTGCCACAAGACTTCAGTCTCATCTAGTATTATACATCATTTTTGTCATAGATTACAGAATGACATCACATACATCTGGTCATTTAACGTCTGGTTCCATGCTAACCCCCCTGGCTAGAAGCTTTCAGGATTTCACACATATGTGTCCGTACTACACACACAGAGAACCTTGCTAAGATATGCTGCAGCTCCTAGAAGTCATAAAACAATTTTAAACCCCCACTCTTCCAGAGTAGCATTTCATTCACCCTAAATACAATGTAGAAAACTCCCTAGTACAGACTTTTTGTCTTTGGTTGCATTGAGAACTGTAAGATAAAATCTTTATGACCTAAGCCAGGTAGTTTAACTTCAAACTATCTTCAGTGTTAAGTGGATTGAGATTGACTTCTTCTCTTCCAGTATCTTTTTTTAAAAAAATGTAAACAGTTACAATAATGGGTGTGTTTTTCCTTTTCTGTCCAGCAGGGCACATTTTTTAATGCAAGCAGTTTTGCAAATACATTTTCAACACAAGCATCTGTGCAAATCAGTTTGATATACACATGACATATAATTATTTACAAAATTCCAGCTAGCTGTGCTGGCATATGTTACACATCCACTGTCCTACTTCTCCTAGCATAGCTGGCAATACCTCACATCGTCACACCATTACCCCCATACCAAGATATGTCATGATCCCGTCTGTGTTCTGCAACTAGCAGGATTTAGCTCGGGAAGAGAAACCTTCCCAGGCTGTAGGTCCCAGCTACTCCGGAGCTCCCTTGCCATTTGAAGAGCTCACTTCAGGAAAATGGCCCCAGACTATCTTCAAGCTTTTGTGGTGATATTCCACCATTTCTTTACACTTAATTTTCTGATCAGCTCGTCTATTGATCATAAAGTGATTTGAAGGCTTTTAGATCAGCTCTGTTGATTTTTTTTGCATACCTTTTAGAATGTGGCCTAGTTACCATACCTTTTTCCTTGCAGCTCTGCTATCTGTCTTTTCTGGTTAGTTATTTCTAGGTGTATAATTTGGCTTACTTGTTTGCCATAGTTACTTTTTATTGATTGGTTGTTGACTATGGAAGGCAAATCCACAGGTTTCTAAAAGTGTGAGTCTTGCAGGTACATATGTGTCTATAATACCCCAAGCCCAACATGTGTTATTTATAATTTGCCTTGTACTGCCCATTTACAGACTCAGTTCAACATTTGTGAATCTTTTGATTAACAGATGTTAATAGGTAGAAAGTATAAGTTAATTTTGAAAGGCTTGATCCCGAGACAATAAGCTGTGGTGGACAGAACCACCTCTTCTCAGAGCTTTAGAGATGGTTTTGTTAATGTTATGGAAAGATCTAGAAACAAGGAAATGTCTTTCTAAAATGGAGGACAGGGAGAAGGATGTTTCTCCTTAAACTACAAGAAAGTGGAGCTTGGAAGGAGACTTTTGCTTCTGTTTCAGTGGTTGGTGTATCACAGCAGTCTGTTAGTGCAGTAGATGACTGCCCTTTACGAGTTTCTTATCAAAGTAGAGTGTCTCATCCATCAGAGGCTTAATTATGTAAATTTCTCTTTTGTAGGTCTTCATCTACTAGGTCTTTTAGGTGTGCTCACTACTTCCATAGCTGCTTTGTTAGTGTAAATTTAGACTTTGGGAATATGCTTTGGGTTTTAGAGACATGGGTAATGGCAAACTCAATCCTTCAGTATCAGAAGCAGAATGGATGTGCTCTTTGGGCCTCCAGATTGCTTATCTTCACATAAAGATCACAAATGAATCCAGGAGTTTCTTTATTTCTTCATTTCTGGTAGGAACCAGTCATTTGCAGTTGTAGCACTTCCATTCAGTCTCATCTCAGCTCCCAGAGGGCTCACCAAAATAATGTCCATCATTGTAGCTAACTAGAGGCCATAAGGGGTGAAATTTCCTTACGTCAGACAGCTGGCACCTAGCAGCTCCCAGTCTAGTGACATTAATCTTAATAAAAGACTATCTTTTTCAACTGTTCTAATACTTGTGATTCAGACTAAATACTGTAAAGCCCTAGTGGACTTGTTGAAATCTCTCATGTTTTTTGAATAAAGGCTAGACACTTTATCATGCAAGGCCAGTCTTCCATTAGAAAGGATCCCTCCAGTCTACAAGGCAGTATACCATTTCCTTTACTCTTAAACTGTTTCAGCAGCTCAGTGTCTGAAAACTTTAGGCATGGTGACATCAAAATTTGTCTTCTACCTCATGCCACGTTCCTTTTTTTTAATTTACCAAGTCTTTTGGGTTTCTAATACCATGAAGGGAATGGACCCCCATTCCTAAGTCAAAGTATGATTAAAGTTCGTGAAATTAGTATTGTTTCAATCTTTGATGTTAGCCAAAAGTGCTCTTCACAGCACCGGCAATGTGCCCAGTAATGACACCTTCTGCAGTTCATACGGAGTTACATGTATCAGTAACATATCTAAATACGATTGTAGATTCTTTTTTAAAAGACCTGTTACTCTTACTATTACTGGAACTGGCTGGATCTTTCTTCCACATTGCTCTCATTTCTGCCTGCAAATCCAATATTTTATGACTTTATGTTTCTCTGTATGCAAGACACTGTAGTCACTTTGTGTAGCGATTTCAATGATCAATGCTACTTTTGTCTTCTTTTCATGGACCACTATATCTGGTTTTCTTGCATCTCTCTTTTGAACTGTTAGTAAAGGGTGATCCCATGTGATGTAAACTTCATCATTTTCTATGATGCTTTGTGGCTCATGTTTCAAGTGTTTTTCAGTTACTTCAGTATTATAATGTTTGCACAATCTCCAGTACAACAGTCTTGCCACATTATTATACTTTTCAATATACAGTCCTTCCGCCATTAGTATGTCACAACCAACAACAAAGTGTGCAACTGTTTCCAATTCTGATTTACAAAACCTACATTTCTGTTCCTCCCACATGTTCAATGAATTTTGTAAACTAACGTGTACATAGTCCACTATTTTGGTATGCCAATATTAACCTTTCATCTTTAGGATTGAATTTGCCTCTCCTTACCCATTCATGCATTCGATCCTGATCAACATGAGGTTGTTCTAGACGTTTTCTATACTTGCAACTATATTTATGCATTTTCCACATTTCTTGCCTTCTCATCTGATCCTTCTTCTTATATTCTTTCTTTTATTTGGCACATTCAGTTACTGCCTGATCATTATCTACTTCTGGTTTGACTTCCATTCCCGCTTGACACTGATATGCTTCTGCTAGACTAAGCGGGGAAGTCATCTTAGATTTATTCTCCTCATGTTTCAAACCTTTCACTATGTTTGGGTCTTGTGAGGTCAGCAGATATATGTGCAGTACCACAACTGCAGATCTATACATGTAACTGTTTCAAGGAGGCCCATACCTCCTTCGGAATGGGGAATATATAATCTTGATTTGCATTGATTTTTATAAATAATTTGATGAGCATGAAGCATCCTTCTTGTTTTCCTGTCTAATCTAGCCAACACCTTTTGGAGCCAGTCAGTCACTCCAAAACTGTAAGTTAGGACAGGAAGAACAAATTGGTTTATTGTTTAAATTTTATTCCTAGATGTCAACACTGTTTTCAGGATTAATTTAAGTCTTCTAAAATATTCCTTACTAAGTTTTATTTGATTTGTTCATGTTTTATTGTTGACTCTTCATCAGTTCCCAAATATTTATACACTTCATGTTGTTCAAGTTCTTTTATATCACATTCTTGTCCCAAACTGATGCTTTCTAGGTGCTGCAGCTTTCCTTTTGCACATTTATCAAGACCTTAGAAAATTGAATTTGAGTTATGTCATGCTGGATGTTAACATTGACAGTAAGTCTGCTACTTCACAATTGCCTAAAAAAAGTAGTACTTATAACCCACCATTGTTGGTAACATTGCAGGTATTTCAAAACGTGTGAATCTAGTTTTAGACAGTTAAAACCTGATAAAAATTTTCACAATTTGACTGTTTTGGAAGAGAGAGCACTTAGAAGTCTGTGTACCAACAGACAGTTAAGGGTTATGAAAGCAGACAAGGGGAGGGGATTGTCATTATGGATACAAAATACTACAATACTTCTATGGAAGAAATGTTAAAAGATAAAGACACATATCAAAGGGTTGAAGTGTCTTTAATAAAAGACAGTTATTTGAAATTAGACACTTCATTATTTGATATGTTTTGTCAAGGAGAAATAGATTATTTGACTTACGCTTACTTAGAAGTCGAGTATCCTAAAATGGCAGTACTTTTTGGTATTCCAAAAGTACAGAAAAACAATGTGAATCCCCCTTTTAGACCCATTATATCAGCAACAAAGTCCAAGACAAAAACATTGTCCATCTGGTTAGATTTTTTTCTAAATCCTGTGATGCAAGCATCAAAATACTACTAAAGGGATTCATGGCATTTATTAGAAATTTTAAGGGATTTTCCGTTATCAGACAACCCTTTTGTCTTTGCCTCTCTAGATGTGGTGTCTCTCTATACCTGTATAGATCAAAATGTGGGTTTAGAATTTTTAAGAGAATATCTGAGTACCAACACCAATTTTGACAATTCTAAAATTAGTACTATTTGTGCACTTATGGATCTTGTTCTTGATAACAATTTTTTTCAGATTCAATGATCTTTTTTTACAAACAGACATCAGGTGTAGCTATGGGGGCTAGAGTTGCCCCAGCCTTTGCTAACCGTGTAATGGTGAACTGGGAAAATAAGTTTCTCAGTAAACACAGGTTGTTTGAACAAATACTGGTTTGTCACCGTTACATTGATGATCTTTTTTTTCCTTTGGCAAGACAGCTGCAAAGATTTTGAGAACTTTGCTTCTGACCTCAATGATTCCACAGATCTTTTGAAATTTACTACAAGTGGTTTTGGCTCTAGTATTAACTTTTTGGACTTGCTGTGGTAGCGTTGTCGCCTCACAGTAAGACGCTGTCCGGTTCGATTCTCAGCTAGAGCGTCTTTTGCGTGGAGACATGCAGGAATGGGCGTACCTTTGTTGAAAGTTGTGCGTCAGGGCTGGCAACTCGGCATGTAAAAATCTGCTGCCAGTCATTAGTGGACAGGAGTTCCACTGTGGCGACCCCTAACCAGGAAAAGCCGAAAGACACAACAACAACATTAACTTTTTGGACTTGAGTTTGACCTTTGATTTTCAGTCCAAGCAGTGTATTAGTAGTATCTACAGAAAGCCAGTGTTTGCCAACCAGTACTTGCACAGGGATAGCCTCCATCCTATTCAAATGAAGAAAGGTCTTGTCAAAGGACAACTTATTAGATTAAGTAGATTAACCACATCAGATATTAGATTTATGGAAGAATTGGAGACCTTGAGAACTTTATTTGAAGCTAGAGGTTACAATAGGTTATGGTTAGAACAGATAGAAAAAGAAGTTTTGAAGTTGAGACAGCAAGGCAAGTCCAATTCTAAGAAGTTATATCCAGAGTGAAATTTCTGAAGAAGGGCAAGCTGTTATAGAACATACTGGAAGTGTCATCAGTGACTTTACTTGCTCATTTCCACTTCTTGTAGTCAATGAGATGTGGACAATTAAACAAATTATTGTTGACAATTGGAAGATTATTCTAGGTAACGTGGACTTAGCTAAGATTTTAGGACCATGATCTTTGTTTACTTACAAAAAAGTTTCAAATATCAAGAGTTTATTAGAACAGAGTAATAACCTTAACACAAAGATTAATTGCATTCTGAAAAAAGGAAGTTATTCATGTAATAGTTGTAGGCAGTGTACGTACATCAGTAACACGTCTTCAATTGAATTTAGTCATATTAAAAGAACTTTTCGGGCAAAAGAACATTTTACCTGCAAAAGTTAAATGGTAGTATATGTTGCACAATGTTTGTCCTGCCCAAGCTATTATGTAGGAAAAACCTCTAGATGTCTTAAGAGACGTATTTATGAACATTTGTTAGCAATAAAGAAAAAAGAACAAGCTAACGCTTTGGCAAGACATGCTGGTACTTACACTAATTTCAAGAAGTTTGTTTTTTCAGTAATTGATAGTGTCAGCCACTAATTGTTTTCAGGTGATTTCAAAACCTGGTTAGAATGTAAGGAATCTTTATGGCAAATTTACCTGGGAGCTGATAGAGCACCAGGTTTAAACGAAACTTGTTGTTGTGTCTTTCGGCTTTTCCCGGTTAGGGGTCGCCACAGCGGAACTCCGGTCCGCTAATGATTTGCAGTAGATTTTTACGTGCCGAGTTGCCAGCCCTGACGCACAACCTTCAACGAAGGTACGCCCATTCATGCATGTCTCCACACAGAAGACGCTCTAGCTGAGAATCGAACGGGACAACGTCTTACTGTGAGGCGACAACGCTACCGCAGCACCACCACTGCAGTAGAACCTATCAATATAAAATGTTTTTTGCAAATTAAGTAGAGATCTTTTACAATTTTGTATAACATTTTTTTATAAGATTGAATATCATGTACTCTTTTATATATGTAATTATATATATATTTTTTTATATACAAAGAGAGTTTCTGTTTTATGTTTGACATTTTTAGTCATGCGATTGTTAATTATGTATTTAAATACCTCTTTTGGGTGGATAGAATGTTTTCTGATGAAGTTCACATTTTATTAAAGTGAATGAAAGTGCTAACTTTTGGTGTCCGTGCCTTTTGTTTTTTGGTTCAAGCAGCACCTTTTCAAGTTCTTTTATATCACTTTCTTGTCCCAAACTGATGTTTTCTTGGTGCTGCAGCTTTCCTGCTTTAAAGATTTCCTTTTGCACATTTATCAAGACCAAATGACATTCTTATATGATCTGAAAACCATTTTGACTACTTGCAGTTGTGCTTTCAGTTCTTCATCTAATGTGCTATACAGTTTTAAATCATCTACAAAGAGAAGATGAGAAGCCTTTACACTTTGTTGCTTTCTGGGAGCCAAATTGTAGCCATGACCTAATCTGTTAAGTAGACAGCGTAATAGGTTAAGGGCAAGGCAAAAGAGCAACAGTGACAGAGAGTCACCCTGGAATATCCTCCTTTGAATTTTTATCCCTGGAATAATAATTTTTCCTTTATCATGGCTTAACTGCAAAGTGGTTTGCCACTGTTTCATGGTCACTGTGATGTAGTTTATCAGTGTTGGGTGTATCTTATACATTTTTAAGCACTCTTTTATGCATGGATGAGGGATACTATCAAATTCTTTTTTGAAGTCTATCCATGCCATACTTAGATTCTTCCCCTTTTTACAGTTCTCCACTATGACATTATTTAGCAACAAACGATCCTTTGTTCCATATGACTTTTTTATTACCCTTTTGTTCTATTGCCATAATTGAGTTTTCTTCTAAATGACTATAAACTCTGTCAGCATCAATTCCGGTGTATAGATTATACGTAGTAGGAAGGCAAGTTATTGGTCTATAGTTTTTAGGGTAGCTTGCAGGTTTGCTATTAAGTAGAAGCATTATTTTCCCTATTAGCCAGGCTGATGTCTGTTTGGGGTGCACATATAAATAGTTTTTACTCATGGCTAAATCTTCGTGCAAAGATGTTAATACTTTTAGCCAAATGTTAGGTACTGCTTCAGGTACCAGCGTTTTCCATTTAGAGGCTTCTAATCTTGTTTCAATCTCTCTGGCCATTACTTCATCTCATTTCATATCCTGTACATTTGAACTTCTTCTTTTTTTTACTTCTATCCATTTAGCATCTTTGTTATGTTCCACAGGATCTTCATATACATATATATATATATATATATATATATATATATCTCCAAAATGTATCTATTTCTTCTTTCTGGTGGTCTTTCAATTCCTTTTGTACTTTTCCTTTGTATTTATCTATGTGTCTTTTAAGTTTTTCTGCCTGTGCTGCTATTTTTAGTTTACTATTTGCAATAGTGCATGATAAGTTCTGATCTGTTATAATACTGTGCATTGCTTGTATCACATCTATCTTTCTGAGTATTTTTGTTGATCTGTTCCCTCTTCTATAGGCTTCTAACAGTGACACTTCTTTTCTTAATTGCTTTATAGTTTTCTCTATTTGATACATCCATGGTGGCATTTGATTTATCCTCGTGCTTTCTGTTACTACCCTGTGTTCTTGTGGTAGGGCTTTATCCGTTATTAATTTGGCTGCACAGTAATGTATCCTATTTACTTCTGTTATATTGCAGGAATCACTATGGACAGTCCTAATTACTGTACTGATTTGTTTTATCAAACTTCTAACTTTTGGGGTTTTATTGACCTTCTGTGGTCTGTTTCTTTTGTTAATCGTAATATGTCTATACATCTCTATTAAAATCAAGCAACTCTTCTCTTAGATCATTTTCTTCTAAACTGAGGGCAGATTCTTTGTTCTCCATTTCCTGCAGACATTCTGTAGAAAGTTCCAGAGCTTCTTCCTGAGCCATGTTCTCTTCAGTTTCTCCCTGTGCCATCCATTGCTCTTTCGTATGGGAACTCACTGGCCTATCACTCCACGACATTGACTGTGTCATAGCTGCCACAGTTTCCTGCTCCCTCTCTTGCTGTATAGCTCCAACTGAACATTTGTACTGGTTTCCTATGGGAGGCTATAGAGTATCTTCATATGTCAACTGATTAGATGCTTCTTGCTCCACTGGTTTCTCACCAATTTGGGCGTCCATTGCTCTGTTTTGTTTTATTGTTATTGGAGTTAAATTTTCTACACTAAATCCTTCACTTTCCTGGTAATCCATAACCTCAGCATCTATTTACATTCTCCGCTACTAATCCTCTTTTCTCCCTTTCCTCTTTGTTTTCTTGTTTTTTTGTATTGTAAAATGTTTCATATCAGGATGTCTTTGCCTGTATTTTTCTTCAAATATCTTTGGTGCTACTCTTTTTGCATTGATTAGTCTTGCTTTCTTCTTTGCATAAATATTGCATCTTATTACATTTTTTTTCTTTCCCATGTCCATATTTCTTCTTTGAGTGTCTCCTGTTTCTCCTTACTTTGGGGAAAGTTGTTCCATCATGTCGTGAAACAACTTGTGTTAGACTTTCTACACTGAATCGTTCACTTCGTAAATATTCCATAACTTCAGCTTCTATTTTTTTAACTTCTACTTGACTCATCTTCTGTTCTACATTCCCTCTTTGTGATCTTATTTTTTTATTGTGAAATTTTTCATATTTGGATGTCTTTGCCTGCGTTTCAATTTGAATATCTTGGGGCTGCCTTTTTGTGTTGATTAATTTAGCTTTCTCCTTTGCATAAATATTGCACCACATTAGATTGCTCTTTCTTTCTTTCCCATGTTCGTATTTCTTTTTTTATACCCTACAATTGTCTCTAAATTTTGTTTTTTAAATTTTCACACCTCTTCAATTGCTTCTTTTTCCAAACGGCATGAGGTTTCTTGGTTTATGTAGCATTTTTCGTGGATCTGTTGTATTACTGAACACACATTTTTATGTGAAACTTTTCTTGTGGAATTATTTTCCTTTTTCCTTTTCTCTAATTTCTCTCTTAATCTTTTCGTATATCTTTTGTCTTGAAATTTTGGGCTTCTTGCATAATTTCTTTCTTATCCTCAATAGTCTACTCTGTCATCTCTATGGCTCTTTTTTGGGCTATCAGTTTTTGTGATTTTTGTGGACTGCTACTTCCTCCTACAACAGGGGGACTGTCCTCCCCCTGGGCCTGGCCTAGCCCCATTGCAGGAATATTTCCATGTCTTGAGGATTCTACACTGTCATTTTTTTCCAGTCCTGGTACCAGTGCGCCTCCAAGGATTGGGCATTTTTTTTATCCTGGGACTCGTGTGCCCAGTTATCTTCTTTATCTGTATATCAGTGTCGTCTTGGTGAGATTTTGTGAAAAATAGGCTCCACCTCATGAAGGTACTCACCGAGAAATGGGGATGAATTAGATTCCAGCAATATTTCTCTCCTTTTGCTGATTTTATCATCTTTCCATTCTGACCACAGTCTCTCCACACATTCCCTATGTGGGTTCTACTGTGGACCTGCAAGATTCAGTGGTCCTAGTGCATGAACCTTTTCTCAGGCCAGGACATAATTTCCATGTTGTGCAGGGAAATGTACAATGGTGGGTATCACCATACTTACTCTTGGTAGTCCCTTTGACCTCCCTACCCTATAATGGATATTACAATAGATGCTTTAACCTGGGGGGGTGGAAGAAGCATGGTTGAGGACAGACATTTCATGGTACCCAATTTTTGCAGATTCTGTCAAAGCTTAGAATCCCTGGCTTGGGTAATAAAGCTATTTCTCAGCTTGGGATTTCAGATGAACAGAGAAAAATATTTTCTCATTCCTTCTTGCAAGATATTGTTTCTAAGATGTCTTCTAGATGCAGCACTTATATTGGCTTTCCTTCCTCAAGATATAATGGAGAGTTACATGGAACAGTATCTGGTATTTTCACACCAGACTCGGGGATCTGCTAGACAACATCCTAGAATTCTAGGTTTGATGACAACTGCTGCTCTCATGATTCCCTTGGCTAGACTCCACATGAGAAAGGTTCAGTGGTTTTTGTTAAGTCGTTCAGGGCTCAACACCAGCACTCTCTATAATTTCTAATTCCAGTTCTGGACTTTGTAAACAGGGAGTTAGATTGGTGGGTGAATCATTTGTCTCTGACGCTAGGTCTTCTCTTCTTCCTGACAACCACCATTTAGGCTGTAACATGTCACTCAACTTTCATCTCCAAAATGTGAAACTCTAAAATAATGTTAAACAAATGGGCAAAGTGTAGAAAATTTACTAACAGCCCTGTAACATCTTCAACTAGGAAGCATACTGGATGGTTAAAATATATCACTTTATACATATAAAAAGTTCCTTTGATGAACTAATATCACTGTAATATTCACCATGGATATTTGTTAAACAAATCCTTAAAAGTGAATGTCTGGCAGAACCTTTCATCATGGAACAGTGAGAAACCTGGATTTTCTAAGACTTAAAATGAGGAACATTCCTCATAATGAGGTACACTTAAGAGGTATATCTTTAATGACGCATGCTTCACACTTTGCTTTGGGAACTGTGCCCAAGGGAATGAAAATGCAGGGTCCATGGAACAAACAAGATAAGTTAAACTATGTAGATGTCAAGGAAATGATGGCTGTAATAAATGCTCTCAAATCTCTGAACCTTCTTTGGACTTTAGGCCTTCTGTTAGTAATCACAGATAACATCACAGTGATGTGGTACATAAACAAATAAGGGGGGACCAGGTCCTAACCTCTTTGCAAACTAGCTGTGGTAGCCTGGGATCTCTGGGAACTCTTTTCATTTTGTCCCTCCAGGCTACATACTTTCAGCCAGATTAGTTGTTGTATCTTTCGGCTTTTCCCGGTTAGGGGTCGCCACAGCGGAACTCCGGTCAGCTAATGATTGGCAGTAGATTTTTACGTACCGAGTTAGTACTTCTCAAATAAATCTGTTTGCCTCCAGTCGAAACAGACAGCTAAAGAACGTCACATTTTTTATGTCAATAGGCAACTCAATTACAGTATTGACAAAACAAAATCCTTCAGTGCATCCGTTCAACTGTTTTCTCTTATGAAGACAAGAACAAATGACTACTAGTGTCTGAAAATAGTTTCTAAATGGTTATCCCAAGCTATTATTCTGTTATTTTCACCACAACACACTTAACAGGCAAGATCAGGACCCGTTTTACTACAGCCCTGGCTACTTGTGTGGCTTTTGGGAAGGAATGGACTCTTGAAAATTACTAGACAAGCTGCACAGGACAAGTTCCACCCCAGGGGTCTTCCAAGAATTGATCTGTTTGCCTCCAGTCAAAACAGACAGCTCAAGAACTTCACAGTATGGATGTCAGTAGGCAACTCAGGTACTATATTGACAGAACAAAATCCTTCAGTACATCTGATCAACAGTTTGTTTCGTATGAAGGCAAGAAAAAAGAACAACCACTGTCTAAACATATAATTTCTAAATGGTTATCGCAGACTATTACTGTTTGTTATTCTTGCAATAAGTCACTTTTCAGGCATGGTCAGGGCCCACTTTACAAAACTCTGGCTACTCCCGTGGCTTTTTGAAAAGGAATGGACTCTTGAAACTAACCAGACAAGCTGAGCAGGACCAGGACCATTGACAAATGGAAATTACCTCAGTGGGTCTTCCAGGAATTGATCTGTCTGTGGGAAAATTCCACAAATAAACCTATTTGCCTCCCATCAAAACAGACAGCTAAAGAACTTCTGCTACTGAACTTCTTGTAGGCTAGCCTGGAAGACGGATGCCACTGTGTTCCCATGAACATAAATGTTTCTGTATTCCTTTTTGCCCTTTCCTCTGATAACCAGAGTTATCATCATGATTCAGAAGGGCTCTCCAAAGATCATTGTGGCGACCTCCTTTTGGCACAGGGAATAGTAGATGTTCATCATAATGATGACTGCTACTGTAGCCATAGCTATATGGGTTATATTCTGCTAGTTTTGACAGGCAGCTCAAGCTGAACTAAATAAAAGACAGGTTTGGGCGTGAAGCCCTTCAGAGCTTTACTG
The DNA here is from genome assembly GCF_019279795.1 of Protopterus annectens. Lineage (NCBI taxonomy): Eukaryota > Metazoa > Chordata > Ceratodontiformes > Protopteridae > Protopterus > Protopterus annectens. Next base: position 1,512,726,688 of record NC_056746.1, read on the forward strand.
CTACAGGAGAGTATGCTACTCTTGAGGCTTTCAATGATTGATGGTCAGCTTGTGGTCTTCCTTTGCTGGGCTGATAAGTTCCCTCTGAGGAAAAACCTTCAAATTTCTTATTTTTGTTGCTGTTTTATCACTTCCTCTTCAGGAAAGTTATTTTAAAGCTAGGAGTATTGTGTTCTAATGGACTGTCATGAAACTGTTACAGAAAAGAGGATAATCCCAGGATGCAAAAAACTCCCTTACCAGCCTTAGTAAGAAGCTGAGATCCCTCATAAAATCCTTAAAAGCTAATTACGAAAATAAAATTGCCAAAGATTCCAAAGACAACCACAAGGCATTCTATAGTTATGTCAAGAATCTAAATGGCAATGCTCAGATCTGCTCTGCTACAACAGAATGGCATTAAATATACTGATCCCAAGGATATTTCCAGTATCCTGGCAGATCAATTTAGTGCCAACTTCATCCCCCTCTCACCCCTAAAGGGCCCATCTCAATACCAAAAGATTGCCAAATTCCGTTAATCACAACCACACAGCTAGAAACCGCACTCTCCAAAGCTAAGAATACAGCATCCATGGGACCAGATGACATCCTGGGCTGTGTACTACATGAACTACAAAATTAACTGGCACCTCACCTAAGTGTCATGTTTAATCATAGCCTCACCTCAGGCTTTGTGCCCACTGAGTGGCGCACAGCTACAGTTATCCTACTCCACAAGGGGGGATCCACCTCGGATTCCAGGAACTACCGTCCCATCAGTCTGACTTGCCTGATCTGCAAGGGCATGGAACACATTATCATGGAACTTATAAACAAAGACATTGGCAACCTTCAAACACTGGACCCCACCCAGTTTGGGTTCGTGAAGGGCCGATCGTGTCTCCTGAACCTGATTGACTTCTTCGAATCAGTGTCCAGAGCTGTGGACGAGGGTAAGGCGGTCCACACAGCCTATCTGGACCTCGCCAAGGCCTTTGACACCGTCCCCCACTCTGGAATCATAGATAAACTTACTAAGCTGGGCATAAATCCCTACATCACTCGATGGGTTGCCAGCTGGCTTACTGACAGAAGCCAGACTGGAAAAGTAGCCAACTCCAAATCCAGCTCCAGACAAGTGACAAGTGGAGTACCTCAGGGTTCAGTCCTGGGACTGCTCTTGTTTGGCATCTACTTCTGTAAAGTACAGGCCAACACTAAGGGACTCTGGCTAACAAAGTTCGCAGATGACTGCAAACTGGGAGCCATTATTGAATCCCCAAATGATGTGGATATTCTACAAAAGGGCCTTATAGAAACAGATGCTTGGTGCCAGAGCCATGGGCTCAAGCTTAATGCCAAGAAATGTATAGTTATTCCCTTTGGGAAAAAACATGTACCCATGATGAATTACCACATAGGTGGCAGTACACTAAACACCGAAAGTGTGATAAGGGACTTAGGGACACAGGTGGACAGTGGTCTCACCTTCGATAACCACATCGCCACAACAGTCAGGAAATCCTTCTATGTGGCACACCTCATCACTAAGGGATTTTCATCCAGAAAAAAGGAGGTCATTGTCCCACAGTACTCATCCCTCATTAGACCCATTATAGAGCATAACGCCCCGTTTGGTATGTACCTCACAAGACATCTGCAATAGCTGGAAAGGCCACAGAAATACCTCACTAAAAGAATCACAGGCCTAAAGCAGTTGCCATATGCTGACCATCTAAAAAAACGCCAGCTATACTTTGTGGCATATTGTCTACTTAGAGGCAATCTCTGCTTAACATACAAGGCCATGTCAAACCCTGAGCTGTTGGACATGCTCCACTTAAAGAAATCCCAATCCCTCAGAGCCACACGCACCAGGAATCTAAACCTTGTCATCACAATGAACAAAACATGATGGAGGGATAGGTTCCTGACCCAGAGACTCCCCATACTCTGGAATAGACTGCCCATACATGTCAAGCAGAGCACCACCTTGGCCCTCTTCAAAAAGAACCTTGATGATTGGATGGGAGATAGGAAATTCACCCCGGGGATCATGTTATTCACCCTGCTAGACAAGGGTACAGGGAAGTAAATATTGCGGGAAGAAATATCCAGGGAATTGTTATGGCTAGGCTTGTATAGGCCCTAGGGCCGATAGCCTAGTACCAACCTATGAACCTGTGAACCTATGACTGTAAAGTACAGTTAAATGGAAAGCTTGATGTTAAGTTGTCCATCTCGCCTTCGTTCTTGCTGTTTGGGTTCAGAGCCAATCCTCTGCTCTGACTCGGCTATCTTCTATAGCTCGAGAGCTGTTTACTGGCTCGAGGCTACCCCTTTTCCCAAAATGCCCAGCGTCAGCTACCCAGATCTCATTTGCCGCTTCAGCTGCGAGGTTGCTTCATTACTGGCTCAGGCTTAGTATAGTTTTTTCTATTATTATATTTGTTGTTTATTCTTAAAAATTTGTCAAGTTTTTGTCTAGATATTTTACTTTATCCCGTATCGCTTTCTTGTGTGTTGTAGCTTTGTTGGCCATCGCTCCATTACTCGCAGGCCTTCTGTTTCCCCTGAACTCGTTTAAATTAGAGAGCCCCCCCCCCTAGGACAGCCATTTAAATTAGAGGCTCTCCTTTCTGTTCCTTAACTGTAAAAAAAAAAAAACACAGTTTGTTTCTTAGTTTTTGTAGTATAGCTTTTTCTTATTGCTGTTGTGGTTGTTGTTAGGAAAATGTCTAAAGATACCAAGGTATCTGGCTTCAAAAAGTGTGACTCATGCTGTCAGAAAATGTCTCTGACAGATGGGCACACTAGTTGTGTATATTGTTTGGGTGCTGTTCACCTGCAGGACTCCTGTTCTATATGTCACGCTTTTAGTCCAAGGGTCCTGCAGGAGCACAAAAACAAATTAATCCTTCGGGGATTATTGAAGCCTCAGAATTCTCCGGCTAAAAGTACTCAGCCAGCGAAATCCCCTAAGTCTGTCAGGCCGTCGGCTCCACCTTCAGAGCCAACTCCTTTACTTGACCAACCAAGTATGTCGGTGCTGGCTGGCACTGACAAGGCAACTCCTCCGTCGGCTCCATCTGCTATTTCGGAGCCGTCTCGGAGCCATAAGAGACTGAGTTCTCCATCCTTGGAGTCCATCCACTCAGCACCTCAGTCACCCTTGTTACAGAGTGAACGTAGCCATCATTCTTACCACTCCTCTCGATCCTCTAGATTATTGGATCATGATATGGAGAGAGTAGTAAGTAGGTTGCTTAAGTCACAGGCACTGACAAAATTACTGTCCAGTCCACCTCAACAAGTATTGGCTCCAACCGGCTCTATTTCTGTTCCTCCTCCAACTACCTTTAGCTCGGAGCCGGAGAGCATGGATCCGCAGGTAGTAGAACCGTTGGCGCCGATCATCATCTCTCCTTCAGTCCCGACGTTGGCTCCGATTACCTCGATTGTACCTTTTATCAAGGGATCTGGGCGCCGGGGCTCTCGCTTCGACTTCAAGGGGGGAGTGGCATCGGACCCTTGTCTGACCCCATTCTCCCCATGGGAGCTTCGGCGCAGGTGAGGTCAGCTCAAACATCGGCCTCGGAGCCGTCACCCTCGACGCGGAGAAGGACTCCTGTTTCTTCAGAGCCGGAGCTTTCTCTGCCTAGAGGTCAGGATGCCTTCGAGGTCATGCGGAGTGTGCTGTCCCCCGAAACAGCTCTACTGCCAGCTCCATCGGCTCCTCCCCCTGTGGTGTCTGTTCCAACCTCTACTCTTCCTCCAGACCCCAAGCGTAGGGAACCTATGCCCCAGGACACCCCATTGGGTGATCTCTCTTCTTCCGAAGCCTCCCCTGATCACTTGGAAGAGCCTCCCTGGAAAAAGAAGTGCAAGAGGAAGCACATAGACTCCCCTGAGTCTGTCACCTCAGATACAGAAATGGATGAATCAGAAGGGTCCCCAAGGTCCCCCTCTGAAGATGTTTCCTTTTCGGACATCCTTGAAATGCTTAGACAGAGGAGGGACTGGACTTCCCTAGTCCCTACCGAGGATGAGTCTGTATAACTGGACACATTCATTTCCCGACCTTCCACCTCCTGCCACTCATGTCTGTAGTGTCTCGAAAGGCTTGGTCAGCTCCAGATTCTGTGGAACCTACTCTGAGGAGAACAAACAAATTTATTACAGCCCCCCAGGAAAAACAATTCCTCTCCAGAGGTGTGCCCGTTGATGCCATGGTGGTAGCAGCAGCCACCAAGAAAGAGTTAGCAGAAACCTCTTCATCTGTTCATCCTCCAAACAAAGAGTCTCAGACGATGGACAGATATGGAAAGTGAATGTTAGCTTCAGCGACCTTTACAATGAGGTCCCTGAACTGTCTATGCCATTTTACACGTCTTCAAAGGGATCTCCTGAAAGAGCTTGGAGATACCCTTCAAGATCCTACAGCTTAGGGAGTACCAGCCAAAGTAGCTTCTCAGCTCCTTTGTCAACTCCTCCATGAGGCTGATTTTCTATGCAGCCGATGGAGTGAGCAGAGCCGCAGGGACAGGTGTGGCTCTCAGGAGACATGCTTGGATGCGGCTGTGTCAGTTTGCGGAACCCTTTTGAGCGTCCTTCACCAATACTCCCTTTGATGGCTCCTTTCTCTTTGGGCCTCAGGTGAAAGCCACATTCACCAGGTGTGAGCAGGAAGGCAAGACTCTCTCTGCCGTGGGAGCCCATTTTTCCACCCCTTCCAGTCCTTATCCCAAGGGTCAGAAGAGCGGAAAGATGTGGTTCCGAAAATCCCAGGGACCCTTGCCTGACACACATGGTGATTTTTTCCCCCAGGGGCAGAGGGGGAAACAACAATAACAGACACCGCCCTCATGGCAGATGGGGACCGCAAAACCAGGGTGACAGAGAAACCTTTTCTGCCAAGCCCTTCCAGCATCACTGAAGGGTTGCCCGACTGCTCACCTCTGGAGGCAGTCGGGGGAAGACTTTCGCTGTACCCAAAAGCCTAGCAAAATATAACAAGAGACAGATGGGTACTATCCATTATATCCAGAGGTTACAAAATTCCCTTCCATCAATCCCCCATAGACTCAGAAAAGCCCATCCTAGATGTCCCACCCAATCTAAGGGATCAAGCAGTGACAGAAGTTTCAAGACTGCTAGAAAAAAGAGGCATTCAAGAAGTCCCCGCAGACCAGCTAGGATCCAGAACTTACTCAAGATTCTTTTTAGTACCAAAAAAGACGGGACTGGAGACCAATACTGGATCTCAGCAGATTGAACAAATCTGTACAAAATGAAAAGTACCGAATGGTGACACTGCAGTCCATTTTCCCTTTTCTGGGTCAGGACAATTGGATGTGCTCGAGAGATCTTCAAGAGGCGTACTACCATATCAAGATGGACAGACGCTCCAGGAGATTTCTTCGCTTCCGGGTAGGGGCCAGTCATTACCAGTTCAGAGCTCTGCCCTTTGGTCTCACCTCAGCCCCCAGGGTGTTCACCAAGTGTATGGCAGTAGTCACGACTCACCTGAGGCGTCAAGGATTCCAGGTGTTTCCCTATCTAGACGACTGGCTCCTGACTGCTACCACCAGGCATCAACTCTTAGAGGCACGGGATTATACAATCACATCATGCACTCAACTAGGCATTACAGTAAATTTCGAAAAATCTGCCTTGTTGCCCTGTCAGTCTATCACATACATAGAAGCAGAATTAAACACAAAAGAAATGTTTGCAAGATTACCACAGGAAAGAGTTTCCACTATTTGTCAACAAGTGTTAATTCTAATGCAGAGCAAAAGGATTCAAGTCAGATATGTCCTCCAAGCTCTAGGCTCTATGGCAGCTACCATTCTTCTTGTCTCATTAGCCTGTTTCCACATGAGAATCCTTCAGTGGCTTCTTTTCATGCAGTGGTCTTTCTAGGAACTACCCATGTCTCACATGATCCTGATCAGAGAAACATGCAAAAGGTACCTTTCTTGGTGGATGGTCTCCCCACTAGTAATTCAGGACAGACCTTTCATACAACCCCCTCTGGTAGCCACAGTGACCATGGACACCTCCCTGATAGGGTGGGGGGGCATTATCTAGGCAGGACAGTCCAAAGCACTTGGCAACCTCACAAGTACCATCTGCATATCAGTGTCCTGAAATAAGAGCGGTGCTCCTAGCGTTGCAAGCCCTTCAAGACTCTCTTCCTTCCAGAACCATTACAATCCAAACGGACAACATGTCAGTGGTGTGGTACATCAACAAACAGGGCGGGACCAGGTCTTACCCCTTGTTTCGAGAAGCACTCAGACTGTGGCAATGGGCGATTTCCTCCCAACGTTTTCTTATAGCAACGCACATCCATGAGAAATCCAACGTCATAGCGGACAGGCTCAGCAGAGCTATCCTCATGCCTCATGAGTGGTCTCTGAATTAGGAAGTTGCGGATCTTATCTTCTGCAAATGGGGACAGCCTTGCGACCTATTTGCCACTCCTCTCAACAATAAATGCAGCAGATACTTCTCCCTACTTCCTCTTCCTGGTCATATACCCAGAGATGCTGTAGTCCACGATTGGCCTCAGGGACTCCTTTATGCTTTTCCCCCTTTTCCCCTAATACCAAGACTCATACAGAAAGCAAAATCGTTGGGTTGCAAAATGATCCTCATTGCCCCATATTGGCCTCGACAGATATGGTTCCTGTTTCTGCATCTCCACCTTCTCGATCAACTGTGGATTCTGGACCTGGTTCCAGATCTTCTGATTCATCAATCAGGCGGGTTGCACCAATCCTTTCAAACTCTCCAGCTCACAGCTTGGTTACTCCACTTACAACCTTAGCCAGGCTTTCCAACATCTCCCCAGCAGTCCGTGATATTATTGTTTCCTCACATAAGTCTACTATGAGGAAAATGTATGCTAGTAAATAGAAATGGTTTTCTTACTGGGCAGAATCTAGAAATCTGCATCCTTTCTCAGCCCCAGTCCATGAGATTCTTGAATTTCTAGCACAACTCTTTCAGTCTGGTGCAGCTTCCGCTACCATTAGAGTACAACTAGCTGCCATTTCTTATTTTCATATCGGTATGTTAAATTCTAGCATAATGTCTCATAAGCTCTGCAAGGCCTTTATGAGAGGAACATCTCTTCATAGACCCCCAGTTAGAGATCGTCCTTCTCCTTGGGATCTCAATTTAGTTTTAGCTGCCTTAATTTTGCCTCCCTTTGAACCGGCAGCATCATGTTCCTTAAAATTTCTTTCTTGGAAGACGCTTTTTTTGGTTGCTATCACTTCAGCTAGATGTGTTTCAGAACTTCAAGCACTATGTGTCTGTCCTCCTTACCTGGTGTTTCACAAGGACAGAGTTTCTTTGAGGACCAATCCATCCTTTATTCCTAAAGTCTGCTCAGAGAACAATTTAAATCAATCCATAGATCTCCCAGTTTTCTTTCCTAATCACAGCAACAAGGCAGAATACAAGCTCCACCAAGTGGATGTGCACAGACAATTGCATTTTTACCTCCATAGTACTAAGGAACTAAGAAAGTCAGACCAGTTATTTCTTTCTTATGCTTTCAACAAACAAGGCCTTCCAGTTTCTAAAGTGACCTTATCCAGATGGTTATCTGATACTGTTGCCTTTATTTATCAGTTATGAAATAAAGAGCTACCAGCTAAACCAAAAGTTCATTCCACTAGAGCATTAGCCACCTCTGTAGCCTTTCAGTCTAGGTTGCCCATAGACTCAATCTGTGCAGCTGCCACTTGGGCAAACCCTCACACTTTTATCTCAGGTGGGTATGGTCTCCCAGAGCAGAGCTTCCTTTGGTTCTACTGTTCTGAAGAGTCTGTTCTAATGAGCCACCCGGGATTTTAGGTGCTAGGGATGCTGTCCCAAACAGCAAGAACAAAGGCGAGATGAACAAGTTAACATAAATAAGTTATGTACCTACCATAGTGTTCCACGTTAGTTGTCTTCATCTCTCCTTCCTTCTTGCGTCTCTCCCTCCTTCCCCCTTCCTAGAGGATTGAGAGGAGTTCCTTTTTTGTTTTCACTGGCTGAGTATCTTTTATTACTTCACATGCCAGGTAATGTATGACTCTTTCCTTGTTTAGGTGTATTGGACAACCAGTTTTTAGGTAACTGGTTACTCTACTTATGTCTAGTGTGCGCTATCACAAATGAGGTATGGGTAGCTGATGCTGGGTATTCTGGAATAAGGGGTAGCCTCGAGCCAGTAAACAGATCTTGAGCTATAGAAGATGGCCGAGTCGGAGCCGAGGATCGGCTCCAAACCCAAACAGCAAGAAGGAAGCCGAGATGAAGACAACTAACATGGAACGTTATGGTAGGTACATAACTTCTTTTTTTTTCCCTGTCAGTTTAAAAGTGGTGTGAAGTAACTGAAAACATTTTTTTCTGTGGAGAAATTGTGTGTATTTTATTTTTGTGGGGCTGGCATAGTGTTTTAAAGTGCTTTTACTATGTTTTTCTGTCAAAAACAAAAAAAAAACTTCTGTAGACAGGAATTTGCTGCTTGTCTTCCCCAGGAAAGAGGTACATTTTCAGGCTGACCATGGAACAGGCTACCTGTCACATGGTTGGTCCCTCTTCCAACCACAAAAAAAATAAAAAAATTAATAAATAAATAAGCAAATAGGTTTTGCCACCAGAACAGGCTAGCAGTTTGCCTCAGCCACAGCTAGGTGACTCTGTTGTGGCCATTTGTTGTACCTCAGGCCACTCATCTTTTAACCCGGGTCTCTGTAGTATAGCACCTACAGCCACTATGGACCGGGGGTTAGCCACTTCCACTGCGGCTGTTGAGGGTTCACTCAGAGATCAAGGGAGAGCCACTCTTGTCACTCCTAGGGGAGGGAACAGGAAAGATTTCCCAGTAATGTCATAATGCTGTACCCATCCCTGGGGAATCTGCTGCTGCCATTAGTAACACTGTTGGCCCCATTTTTCCTGCCAAAAAGAAATAGAAAACTAAGTGTGTATGTATTTCTCCTCAAATTTCTGTGGATAGGAGTTGTTTACTATGTCTGGCTCATGGTTTAATTCATGCTGTTGATCTTTCTTGTAAAATAGCTTCTGGTAAAAGAAAGAGGTATACCTGTTTTCCTGAAAAGACTCAGATTCTGAATCTGAACAGGAAGATGCAGGTATGGGCACAGGGTTTTTTGTTCAGATTTCCGATTCAGACTCATTGAGAGCTCAGTTTCTAATTCATTGTTTTGGTCTCTCTTTCGCTGGACCTGTTGCTAAAATGTGCCAGTGTTTTCAGTGGGAGAACACGTAGGCTTCCAATTACCTCAGAAAATACTATGAGTTGTTACTAAAGGAATTTCTAGATCATATACCCATGCCTCCTGTTCTGTCTGATTTAGCGGATGTGTGTATCACTGTCTGCAGTTTTCCTGATAGTCAGCCAGCTGTTCCAAAAAAGGCAGTTAGGATGCATAAAGTTTGTCAGTCTTTTAAAATGTAGTAAGCTATTCCATAACCTGACCCAGCAGCTCTAGTTGATCCCACTGCTGCTAAGAACTTAGTCATTTCCAATCCTGCTGTTCTGATAAGGATAGGAAAATTATTGATAGATAAAGGAAAAAAGTGTATACTTCTGCAACTTTGATTTTCAGAATTTTTAATTGTCAGGCTCGTATGTTAGTTTTTTTCTGATTAATTATGAAAGTATGAGGAATGTTTTATCTGCAGATGTTAAGTTGTCTATCTCGCCTTCATTCTTGCTGGATGGGTTCGGAGCCGACCTCGGCTCCGACTCGGCCACTCTAAAAGCTCGAGAGTTGGTTCCACCGGCTCGAGGCTCCCCTTATATCCCACAATGCTAGGCGAGAGTTACCTCAGATCTCGTTTGCCGCTACAGCGATCGAGGTGTTGGTTTTCTACCGGCTTGTTCGTAAGTGTATTTTCAGTAAAGTTAGAATACTTAAACCCCTATATTTTTAAGTTTAACTACTTTTCCATTAGTTTAGTGGATTTCTACCCCTGTTTTTCAGAAAATCCCGTTTTTTTCCCACAAGAACTTAGAAGTTCTCCCTCGGCCTTCTGGCCTTCCCCCATTCCCTAGTGGTGTGTGTGTGTTACTCTTAATAAAACTTTAGTTAATTGTTTTATTTTTGAGATTAAAATAAGATAAGTGTAACCAGTGTGTCTGACTGAGTGTGTGTGGTTACACCTTCTTCTTTTAGGATGTCTAAAGACACAAAGGTCTCAGGCTTCAAGAAGTGTGATGCGTGCTGTCAGAAAATGTCTCTGACAGACGGTCACACTTCTTGTGTCTACTGCCTGGGGCCTTTGCACCTGCAGGACTCCTGTGTTGTATGCCACGGCTTCAGTCCCAGGGTCCTGCAGGAAAGAAAGAACAAGTTGATCCTAAGGGGTCTACTTAAGCCTGAGGATTCCCTTTCTGTCTCTGGGAAGCCCTCCAAGGCTTCTAGGTCCTCGGCTCCAGCTACTGAGCCGAGACCTAAGGCTTCTAAACCTACGTCTGCATCAGCTCCGGCTGGAGCCGATGAGTCTACAGCTTCTGTGGTTCCCTCGGCTCCGGCTGAAGCCGAGGTATTAGAAATCCCCTTGTCGGCTCCGACCAGACCTTCAGAGCCGACATCTAGGAAGAGATCTAGGTCACCATCCCTTGGCTCCGTTCATTCGGCTCCAGCATCTCCTCTGCTGTCTGAACGGAGCCATAAATCTCACTCCTCTAGGTCATCGAGGCTGTCGGATCACGACCTTCAGAGGGTAGTGAGTCAACTTCTTAAGTCCGAGGCACTGGCCCAAATGCTTCAGAGCCCGACTCATCAGTCGATGCCTGCCCCTGTCCATCAATATGTTCCTCCTCCGACTCCGCTGAGCTCGGAGCCGGGCGCTGAACCGAGACTGTGGTAGCGTCGGAGCCGATACAGATGTCTTCGGCTCCGTCGGCTCCGATTTCTTCTTTCGAAGAATCTCGGCGCCGGACTTCCCTCGCCGGCTCCGAGGGTGAGTGGCATCGGACCCTTGTCCGACCCCGCTCTTCCTCTCGGAGCTTCGGCGCTGGTGAGTTCGGCTCCGACATCGCCTCGAGCCATCACTGTCGGTGCCGAGGAGGTTCTCAGCTTCTCGGAGTGGGGACCTCTGGCTCTGCCTGACAGGGGTGCGCTCGAGGTCATGCGGAGTGTCTTAGAGCCTGGCTCTACTCCACAGTCGGCTCCGTCCGCCTCCCTCTACTGTGCCTCAGGTCAAGTCGACTCACTCCCTCATCCCGGACCGCAGAGAGCCAGCTCCTCAGGAACCCCTGTGGGATCTCATCCTCTTCCGAGGCCTCTCCTGATTTGGCAGAAGAGCCCCCTCGGAAGAGGAAGTGTAAGAGGAAACACATTGACTCACCTGAGTCCATCACATCTGACACAGATTTAGAGGATTCCGAGGGTTCCCCCCATTCCCCTTCTGAAGATGTCTCTTTTGCAGACATTCTCGAAATCCTCAAACAGAAGGGAAATTGGCCAGCCCTCAACCCTTCGGAGGATGAATCTGTGTACCTTGAGGCGTTTGGCTCTCGTCCTTCCACCTCCTGGGTGTCTCCCCTTGACCCCTCATGCAGGTGGTAGCTAAAGGCATGGACGGCTCCTGATTCAGTGGACCCCACTCCCAGGAGACCCTCAAAATTCATAACGGCACCAGCAGACAAACAGTTCTTGACAAAAGGAGTTTCTGTGGATGCTATGGTGGTAGCTGCTGCCACTAAGAAGGAACTAGCTGATCCTTCAGTACCTGTCCATCCACCTAACAAGGAATCTAGGTCCATGGACAGGTACGGAAGCGGATGTTCTCGTCAGCGACATTTGCTATGCTCGCTGAACTACCTGTGCCATTTTACTGCCTTCAAAGGGACTTGATTAAAGAAGCGAGTGGCATGTTGAAGGACCCTACAGCTGCGGGTTTTCAAGATAAGATGAACACTCAGCTGGCTACCCTTAACTCCATAGCCAACTCCTCCATGCGCCTCCTTTCTTATGCGGCGGATGGAGCGAGTAGGGCCGCAGGGATGGGTGTGGCCTTACGTAGGCATGCCTGGATGCGGCTATGCAATTTTGCGGACCCCTTCAAGACGTCTTTCACTAATTCCCTGTTTGATGGATCATCTCTCTTTGGTCCTCAAGTGAAAGAAACCTTGACTAGGTGCGAGACTGATGGCAAGACTCTTTCTGCCGTCGGAGTCCGTTTTTCTACTCCTTCTAGGCCTTACCCCAAAGGCCAGAAAAGTGGGAAAATGTGGTTCCGTAAAAAATCTCAAGGGACTTCGCCTGACGACAAAGTCGCTTCCGCCAGAGGCAGAGGCGGAATAACAATGGTAGACGCCGCCTCGAGGCAGGGGGCTCCAGAACCAGGGCAATCGAGAAGCCTTCTCTGATAAGCCCTTTCAGCATCCCTGAGGTGTTGCCCGACTGCCCACCTTCGAGGCAGTCGGGGAAGATTGTCACTGTACCCAGAAGCCTGGCTATCCCTGACTCAAGACAAATGGGTACAGTCCGTCATTTCTCAAGGCTATTCTATCCCCTTTCTTCGCATTCCAAACCAATCAAAAAAAATCCCTTCCAGATGTTCCACCCGCTCAAAGGGATCTAGCGGTTTTGGAAATTTCAAAGCTGCTTGCAAAGAGCAATTCAACCAGTTCCAGCAGACCAGCAAGGATCCGGAATCTACTCAAGGTTCTTTTTAGTTCCAAAGAAAACAGGGGACTGGAGACCAATTTTGGATCTCAGTATCTTGAACAGATCAGTCAAGAAAACAAGATTTCGGATGGTCACGCTGCAGTCCATCCTTCCCCTATTGGGAAAAGGAAACTGGATGTGCTCTATAGACCTTCAGGATGCATACTATCACATAAAATGAACAGACGCTCCAGAAGATTCCTCCGCTTCAGGCTGGGAACCAGTCATTTTCAATTCAGGGCCCTGCCCTTTGGTCTCACCACTGCCCCCAGGTGTTTACCAAATGCATGGCAGTGGTAGCTTCTCACCTGAGACGACAAGGATTCCAGGTGTTTCCATATTTGGACGACTGGCTCCTCACAGCTCCCACCAAGCATCTCCTTCTGATGGCCAGGGATTACACTTTTCGCATTTGTCAAAAGTTAGGCATTTCAATAAATTGTGAAAAGTCTGTTTTGTCGCCTTGTCGTACTATTACCTTCATAGGCGCAAATCTAGACACAGTAGACATGTCTGCGAGGCTAACAGATCAGAGAATCACAGACATACACAGACTGGTCTCACTCCTTTTCAACAACAACAGAATCAAAGCCAGGTTAGTTCTGAAAGTGTTGGGAATTATGGCGGCTGCCATACCTCTGCTTCCATTAGCCAGATTCCACATGCGAATCCTTCAATGGATGCTCTTTACACAATGGTCATACCAGCAACTTCCAATGTCCCACACCATTATGATCACGCAGGCGTGCAGAAATCATCTCATGTGGTGGATGTCTTCCCCTCAGCTCTTGTTGGGAAGACCCTTTGTTCCTCCCCCTCCGGTTGCTACTCTGACAACGGACGCCTCCCTGATCGGGTGGGGGGGGCATTATCAGGGCAGGACGGTCCAGGGCACTTGGCAACCAGACGAATGCCACTTGCACATAAATGTTCTGGAGATGAGAGCAGTGCTTTTAGCGTTGCAAGCCCTTCAAGACTCTCTTCCCTTGGGAACGATTGCAATCCAGACAGACAATATGTCTGTAGTGTGGTACATCAACAAACAAGGCGGAACCAGGTCCTACCCCCTGTGTCGAGAAGCACTCAGATTGTGGCAATGGGCGATTTCTTCTCAGCGGTTTCTGATAGCAATGCACATCCCCGGGAAGTCCAATCAAATCGCTGACAAATTGAGCAGAGCTATCCTCATGCCTCACGAGTGGTCTCTGAAAGACTCTGTTGTGAGAGAGGTTTTTCTCAAGTGGGGTCAGCCTTGCTGCGATCTTTTTGCTACCCCCCAAAACAGCAAGTGCAGAGATTATTTCACTCTATTCCCTTTACCAGGCCAACCCAGCAGAGACGCTCTAGTCCAAGTTTGGCCCCGGGGACTTCTGTATGCATTTCCTCCCTTCCCACTAATCTCTCAAGTGATACAGAAAGCTATCGCTCAGAAGGCCTCGTTGATCCTCATTGCTCCTTACTGGCCTCGACAGGTGTGGTTCCCCTTTCTACATCAATTTCTATTGGAGCGACCTTGGCATCTGGACCTAGTTCCAGATCTTTTGATCCATCAGTCGGGTCAGGTTCATCGCTCCCTCCCCTCTCTGAACCTCACTGCTTGGTTCCTCCATTTCCAACCTTAGCCAGGCTTCCTCAATTATCTCACTCTGTTCGAGATATTTTGATAGCTTCCCATAAATCTTCCACTCGGAAGATTTATTTGAGTAAGTGGAAACGCTTCACATATTGGGCTCAAGGAAGGGACATAGATCCCTTCACTGCTTCCATCCAAATGGTCCTTGATTTTCTAGCTGAACTCTTCCATGCAGGTTCATCTCCTTCTACTCTTAAAGTTCAATTGGCAGCTATTTCTAACTTTCATGTGGGTATTTCTGAGTCTGCCTTAATGTCCCACAAGCTTTGCAAAGCCTTTTTGAAGGGAGTTTTTCTTCTCAGACCTCCTATAAGAAATCCTCCTTCTCCTTGGGACCTAAATTTAGTTCTTACTTCTTTGATTCTTCCCCCTTTCGAACCTGCAGCCTCCTGTTCTTTAAAATTGCTATCATGGAAGACTCTCTTTCTGGTAGCTATTACTTCAGCTAGAAGAGTTTCAGAACTTCATGCACTCAGCTGTCGACCTCCTTATCTATTGTTCCATAAGGACAGGGTATCCTACGAACCAACCCGTCCTTTTTGCCTAAGGTAGTCTCGACGTCTAACCTAAATCAAAGCATTGACCTCCTGTCTTTTTTCCAGAATATTCCAATAGGTCTGAACAAAAATTACACTGGCTAGATGTTCATCGTCAGTTGAGGTACTATTTGGATAGAACAAAACAATTCAGAAAATCTGACCAGCTGTTTGTCTCCTATGCAGAAGGCAGAAAGGGACTTTCAGTCTCAAAGGTATCATTATCTAGATGGCTAACATCTCTGATTTCCCTTGTTTATGAAATTAGACACCAAAAGCTGCCTAATAAACCTAAGGCCCATTCCACCAGAGCCTTGGCTACTTCTTTAGCCTTCCAAGACAGACTGCCTATTGACACCATTTGTGCAGCGGCTACTTGGGCTACTCCTCACACTTTCATTTCTCATTATAAGTTGGATTTAGCTTCTAGGCATAGAGCTAACTTTGGTTCCACTGTTCTCAGGAGTCTGTTCCGTTAGGCCACCCGGGACAAGGTGCTAGGGACGCGGTCCCATCCAGCAAGAATGAAGGCGAGATAGACAACTTAACATATAGAAGTTATGTTCTTACCATAACGTTCCATGTTAGTTGTCTTCTTCTCGCCTTCTTCTTGGCCCCACCCTCCTTCCCCTGGCCTGGACAGACCTAGAGGAGTTGTGATTGTGACCTCTCTTTCTACCACCTCTTTACTTAGGCATATGCTGCTTTGCATATTTCCTGATTCAGGATGTAGGTCACCCTTCTTCTCCCTGTTGTTAGAGGTGGACTCTGTTTATAGTTATTCTGTTACTATTATAAGCTGGGGTTAGCTTACAAACGAGATCTGAGGTAACTCTCGCCTAGCATTGTGGGATATAAGGGGAGCCTCGAGCCGGTGGAACCAACTCTCGAGCTTTTAGAGTGGCCGAGTTGGAGCCGAGGTCGGCTCCGAACCCATCCAGCAACAAGAAGGCGAGAAGAAGACAACTAACATGGAACGTTATGGTAAGAACATAACTTCTATTTTCTTCTTGTGAGAAAAAAAATAATCTACTTTAAATAACTTAGTTTATTATTTTGCACAGGTTACTACACGTTGTTTACATTGTGTATGACTCTGTTGATACTTCTTCCAGGGCTTTGGCAACTGCTGCTGTTTTGAGGAGGTTTGCATGGCTCCATTCTCAGACCCTCTCAGATGATATTAAAATAAGACTTTAAATTTACCCTTGGATAGAGATTTAGTGTTTGGTTCACCTACTGTACAGCTGATCAAAAAGTGTGATGAAATGTGTAAGCTGATCCAGGGAATCTCTTAAGATTTTCCAGCCCTCCTTTTCATAATTTTCCAATGGATTTTTTATCTCTTCATCCAGTTTTGGCAAAAAAGCAGAATAAACAGTCTCAACAAAATACAGGCAGACATATGTTTAAAAAAATGGGGGGGGGGGAGTCCAAAAAGAAGTCTCAAACCACCCAAAACCAAGGACAGTTCAACAAGTCTAAATGTTCGAGAGATCTTGTGACCTGCCTCCAACCTTGGCTCCTTTGTCCTTCCAGAAAGTATGAATCTCCATTTTTCTCTTTGGCAAAAGAGAATTTCATACAAATGAGATCCGAAGATCACTCATCAAGATTACAGATGGCATTGGAGGAAATTCCTCCTTTCCAGGGGGTCATTCCTCATCATCCAGATTAGACTTTTTTGATTCCACTGGTTCTTCATCGCATACTGTTCCAATGAGTGATAGAAAATGTTCCTCCTTCCCAGGTGGGGAAGGGTTTTTATTCAGGGATGATCCTTGTGTCAGTGCTTGGACACCAGTTCTAGATCTTTTTCCTAAACCCTCCTGTCCTACAGCACATGCTTTCTTAGAGGGGTAGTAAAAGCAGTCCTTCATTTGACTCAGGATTTAGGTTTTTTTTTACTCAGAAATGAAAGAAAGAAAAAGAAAGAAAATGTCTGCACCTGAATTTAATAGTCTAGTTTTGCCTACTATTAAGCTATTTTTAAAGTTTCAAGTTTCCTTTTTCCAATTTGCTAGTCTTTTAATCAAGCTCAAGAAAAAAAAAGATATTAATTATATCATATTCATCTTCATTTTCATTCTTTTTTTTTTTTTTTTTTTTTTTGTTTTGTTTTGTCAAGTTCAAGTTAAAAGTTCAAACGCGAGACACGCTGAGGAATTTCAGGAACTTTATATTTTTATTTTTTTTACAGTGAAGTACAGTGAAGATTTGCCCTTTCCTCACTGTAGTGGTAGATCTCAGAGGATGAATATATATATATATATGGGTGTGTGTGGTGCCAGCCCCACAATAGCGATTTAGAGTTCCTGAATTTCCGCTCATGTGAGTGTTCGACATTTTGACCTTTTGTCTACTTAATATAGACTCTTTTGTGTCTAGATCACATTATCCATTTTCTATCTTACCCTTTGGACTATCCACTGCACCAGGAGTGTTCATAAAGTGTCTAAATCCAGTTATAACTCATTGCAGGCTACAGGTTATCCACATTTTTGATATTTAGACCAGTTGTTTATTTTTGCAAAGTCTTTTGCAAAGTGTCAGGAATCTTTTTCTTGGGTGACAGACCTCTTACACAAGATGGGATTCCAAGAGAACATTAAAAAATCTTTCTTGACTGCTTCACACAAATTGTGTTCCCGAGATATCAACTAGACACTCAGTTCAAACAGCTTTTCTTCCACATGAAAAAAAAATAGATCCATGTTTAGAGCTATTTCTAAGGTTTTCCACTCAGACTTTGGTCACTGTGAGGGAATTCCTCAGGATTTTGGTTCTCATAGCATCTATGATTCTTCTGATATCCCTGGCAGACTCCACATGAGAGAGATACAGTGTTGTCTAATATATGTTTGGTCTTAGTACCAATACCCTTTATCTTTTCAAATTATATTGCTGTTTATAACAATAGATGTTCAAATGATCACTGCTGCAGTAGCCTTGACAATATGGGTTATATTCTGCTAATGATATAACAGCTGGACAGCTTCCAAAGGTTAAGGGCACCTTCCATGTACCCAAACTGCCAGGTATCTCAAGCTAAGCTGACTAAAAGACAAGTTTGGGCTCAAACTCCTTCAGAGTTTTCATACCACCAGACAGTGAGAGAGTGAGAGAGAGAGAGATAGACACACACATCCTGAGTACTGAAAGGACAAAGCTAGGAACAACAAAAAATAAATGTCTACACTCTGGCATAAAAAGCACACTAAAAAACAAGGATGATAAAAGGAGGGAGAGGCTACTGCAGCAGTGATTATTCAAACACCTACTGTTGTGGTATATTTACTTATGCAACTATATTATGTTCATCATACTGATGACTGCTGCAGTAGCCTTAACGTTAAATATTTTTCAAATTTAGGTGCTTAGGATTTCCCTCTCTCTTCCCCCCTTGGCTGACCTGGTGTGACTCAGATTGAACTCTACAGTTCCCTACAAAACGGTGTCTACAGGACTGCAATCACTTTCTCTCATCATTTAAACAGATTGAACTCTACAGTTCCCTACAAAACGGTGTCTACAGGACTGCAATCAGTTTCTCTCAGCATTTAAACAGATTGAACTCTACAGTTCCCTACAAAACGGTGTCTAAGGACTGCAATCAGTTTCTGTCAGCATTTAAACAGATTGAACTCTACATTAAGAGCTATAATACTTACCTTATAGCTTTAGGACACCTTAGGAAACCTTGTAAACTGCAACAGCCTGACATTTGAACAAGTAACCCTTGTAAAAATTCCGAAAATTGTATACTGTTGGTCTGTCTTTCCTGCTAAACATAAGTGTAATTACAGTGCTGAGTGCAAGTAACATTAAATTTAAAGTACTGAGTGCAGATTTTAGGCCCTTACATTCAACTTACCTCTGGTGTGTGTCTTGAGTCAATCAGGGTATTCCCTGTAACCACTCCTACTGCCTTCTCTTTTCCCCCACCCCCTCTTTCCTCAAACAGGTTAAACTGCTACAATTCAGTACAGGCATCATTTTCAAATCTTGGTGCTTAGGATTTCCCTCTCTCTTCCCCCCCTTGACTGACCTGGTATAACTCAGAGTAAGTTTCTTTATTGTATGGAGTTTTTGTGTAACTGAATGACCTGCTGCTAAATTCTGATTCTACACAGACTGCTCTATATTTTTTTCCAGAGGCTCTATGAGTAGCTAGTGACTTTACTGAATTTCTGTGGTAATATTTGTGTTTAAACTGAACCTGTACCTAGAGAAAGTGTATAATCAGAGCTCCTACTTGCTGCATGTGTTTTTAATGTTTAAATTGTACACACACATTGAAGAAGTGCTTTTATGACTTGAATAATTTGGGCTAGCTATACCTGAAGTGCTTTTACTGGCAATTTTCCAGTTGTACAATTGTGAACAATTGATTTAGTTTTTCTGGTATATCTTTAAAATCTGGCAAGTGTTTATTTACTGCATTGCTATCTTGCTTAGGTTTCTTAGCTATAAATCTTAGTTCATTCTGAAGTATGCTACTTTACCCCCCCCCCCAAACCTTTCTGAGTGCATTATTATAAAATAACTGCCTGTTGTTGCCTTCATGCTTACCCTAGAATCTCTGCTTTTCTCTTTTCCTAGTTGAACTCTACAGTTCCCTACAAAACGGTGTCTACAGGACTGCAATCAGTTTCTCTCAGCTTTTAAACAGAGTAGGTTGCACACACAAAAAGCATTTGTTAAGCTTTCACTTACAGTGCTGTGTAATTAAGCGGGTCACCATATTGGTCAGCCATAGGGCTCTTTTTTTTCTACTTGAGTGGTTACCTCCTTCCCTTGTAACTTAAGTAAATTTACTCTTACATTAAGAGCTATGATACTTAATAGCTTTAGGACACCTTAGGAAACCTTGTAAACTGCAGTAGCCCCACTCGGGCTCTCTTTGCTCCCCTCCCTACCCCCAATTCCCTCCCACACCAGTACCTCTAAATTTATAGTACTATAGCCACTCCCCCACTTTCTAGATCCTATCTGCTTTCATCTGGGATAATTCCACCCACCCCCATTCTACTACCTACATTTTAATAGCACCTATTAGCTTTCATCTGGCATTCTCCCATCCCCCTTCCAGTACCTTTACCTCACCCCAAAAGGCCATACTAGCACCCCAGCTGTAAATCCTTCCACCTTTAACCATACTTACAGTACCAGATCCTATCCAACATCTTGTTCAGTCTATCAACATCTCAACCCCAGGCACATTAGCTCTAGATCCAAACACTACCACAAACTAATAAACAAATTCCTGAAGTTCATCACCAAGTATAGACTCAACCTAATAATTAGTGATATTCACCCCAACCCTGGCCCACTCTGTTCAGATACACATACCCCCTCTACTTGCAATCTAAGCTACAAACCTACAATTAATAGGCCAACTAACTCTCTCCTAGTCTGTCATCTCAATATTAGAAGCATTAATAACAAGGTACATGAATTGCATGCACTTCTGGATGTCCACTCCCCTGAGATTATCTGTTTATCTGAAACCTGGTTAAAAGCTAAAACTAAAGACAATGAAGTGTTACCACCTGGGTACAACATACACAGGCTGGATCGTGCTTCGAGGAAGGGGGGTGGGGTAGCTGTACTCTATAGATCTGAGTTGAATGTCACCATAGATGTAATACAACCACCTCAGATTAATAACTCAGAGATTCTTGCCACCAAATTGCAACTTAATAAAAATAAATGCATTAATATCATCTGTATATACATTCCCCCAGGTAACAGTATATCTACATTTGAAGATATCCTGCACTGGCTATCATGTCACTACCCCCAAGAAACCCTACTACTTGGAGACTTTAACATAGACTGGGGCACCTGTTCCTCAGAATCCCCAACCACCCATATTAACCTGCATACATTTACACAAATTATATCCACCCCTACCAGGATAGGTAAACCCAACCAAAAAGAAAGTATACTTGACTGGGTACTCATAAATAGTCACCCCCAACTGTACACCTCTGGTACCCTCCTTGATGGCCTAAGCGATCACCTTCTCGCATATGTAATTAAGCACAAAACCATTAATTCCCAACAACCCTTACTCAGAAAGGTTAGAAACAATAAAAACTTTGACCCTGCCAAATTCCAGCAAGAACTAAAGTCATGTAATTGGTCGATTCTAAAACACCTCCCCTTAAAGGAAGCAGTAGCATACTTTAACAACAAATTCCTTGAGATCCTTGATTTGCATGCACCTGTTGGTTCAAAGAGAACCAAGGCAGAAACTGCACCATGGCTTTCTAAAGAGTCTAAACTCAAAATTACCCTTAGAAACAAAGCATTGGCTTTATGGCGTTCTTCTAAAGACCCTCAAGATCACATTAAATACAGGCAATCCAGGAACGAAACCAAAAAAATCAATTTTACAAGACAAAAAAACAATACTACTGTAATTTACAGACAGTAAATCAAAATAACCCTCAGAAGTTTTGGGCAGGTTTAAATAATCTACTACATCCTGGACAAACTTCAACCTCAATCCCTGCTGCTACTATTGATAAAACCCCTGAAGATGTTTCTGATAGTTTTAACCAATTCTTTACTGAGACAATTCAAGCTCTAGCTAGCCAACTACCTCATAGCTCCCCTGGTCCTGAAAGTAGCACCCCTAGAAACCTACTCACGTTCAGCTTCCAACCAGTCGCCACTTCACTTATCCATACCTTGATCAAAAAATTAAAACCCACTACACTTTCTGCTGATCAACTCCCTGCCAAGTACCTACAAAAATCAGCTGATGCTATTGCTTACCCCGTCTCAATACTAATCAGTCGAACCATAGTAGAAGCTAAAATTCCCACCATCTGGAAAATATCCCACTTCACAAAGGAGGCAGCTCTAATGAATTCTCCAATTATAGGCCAATAGCTATACTCTCTCCACTTGCAAAGATTATGGAAAAATGTATTCGTAGACAACTCATGCACCACCTAATCCAGAATCACCTTATAGCAGACACTCAGCATGGCTTCCATCCTCATCACAGCACTACTTCAGCCCTCCTAGCCTTTACCAACACTATAAACCATAATCGCAACAATAATTATATATCCTCAGCCCTCTTCTTGGATCTTTCCAAGGCATTCGATATGGTAGATCACCAACTTTTAATCCACACCCTGCAAACATTCTGTCTAGATACTGGAGCCCTTCAATGGTTTCAATCCTGCCTGAATGGTCGACAGCAGGCTGTCCTCTGGCAGAACAAACTCTCTAACCTTCTACCTAACACCCTTGGAGTACCACAAGGCTCTATACTAGGGCCCTTGCTGTTCTCCATCTTCATTAATGACCTTTATACTGTCATCCCAAAAGTCAGCTGTATCCAATATGCTGATGACTCTACTCTGATTTGCTCAGCCACATCTCCAGTAGAGTTATGGTCAGCTGCCCAGACCACCTTTAATACAATAGAAAACTGGCTTTCTGAACATCGTCTGATCCTAAATCCCAAAAAAACTAAAATGGTGTTATTTTCACCAACACGTAGGTCTACCACTTTCACCTTTACCATAAAATCAAATGATGGCACAATAATCTCCCCTGACCCCTCTACAAAACTATTAGGTGTCATCATAGACAATAATCTAAAATTTGACCTACATGTTAACCAAACTATCAAAACCATCAATAAAAAACTAGGGTCACTTTACAGAATAAAAGCCTTCCTAACCCCTCCAGCTAAAATTGCCATAGCTCGCTCTCACCTTCTTTCAACCCTTCTGTATGCATCCTCTCTACTCTCGAATTTAAACAAGACTGTCCTTAACAAACTCTCAATTTGCTACAACCACATTGCCAGGTTTGCCACTGGGCTGCCTTTTAGGACACATCATTGCATCAATCTAAATCAGCTTGGGTGGCTTGAACTACCCAGCCTAATCCAGTATAACCAACTGATTATGGCCTATAAAATCCTCTATAATCCGGACAATACTCCTGCACTTAAAAATATTATCACCCCCTATTACAGTCCTAGAGCGCTTCGATCCTCTAACACAGTGGTTCCCAACTTTTTTGACTTGCGTACCCCTTGGCAATCCATTTCCCTGAAATTGTACCCCTCATATTGTTGGCATTTGTAATAGTTGCTTTTATGTCCAATGTATGTGTTGTAAATGTAACTTGTTTGTGTCTTTCGGCTTTTCTCAGTTAGGGGTCGCCACAGCAGAACTCCGGTCCGCTAATGATTGGCAGTTGATTTTTACATACCAGCTTACCAGGCCTGACGCACAACCTTCAATGAAATGGTATGTGTTGTAAATGTAACTAATAAAATTTAATAATAAAAAACAATTTTTAATAGTAAAGTGAACAAACAGTGCATATATATATATATATATATATATATGTATCAGCGATACATATAAATAAGTTGTAAAGTTATCATACAATTAAACATTTCAAACAATAAAATTTCAAACTAAACAAACAATTATTAAGCAACTTTATCTTGCACATATTTAGTGTGAGCCTTGTGCTTGTTTTGAGGCACATAGTTTTTTGAAATTGGGTTCAACTGATGAAAGGTGTAATCGTAAATCTGGAACTGTATTCAGCTTATTACGATATTTGTTTTTAATTAAGACATAAGAAGAGAAAGCTCTCTCTGCTAGTTCAGTACTTGTAAATGGCAAAAGAAACAAAAGGGGCAGGGCCTTGTCAGAAAGCTGTTCGTATTCTCTGCTGATGTTTGCCCAAAAGTTAATAAGAAAGTGTCCTTTGAATTCAGCATTTAAAGTACTATCAGTTGAAAGTTCAATCAACTTCTCTTTCTCCTTGACTGATAATTTAGCTGCCTGGACATATTGTTCTTCAAAATGATTTGAAATCCAATAGATTTTTCTTCAAGTTTGGGGAAGTACTTCTGGAAGTCCGATTTTAGCCCATTCAAGTGTTCATTTATTTTCTTCCTTATTTCCCAGGATAGATTAAGCTTGTTTTCAGATAAGAAATTATGCAGAGTTTCAAATACCTCAGGTTGGCCATTTTCAAGACATGACCTCCAAAAATCTATTTTTTTAATCATAGATTCAATTTTGTCTGAGACATTGAAGATCGTTATTGAGCTATTCTGAAGTGTCAAATTTAATTTGTTTATAATCTGGAAAATATCTGATAAATATGCAAGTGCCTGAAGCCAATTACAGTCGTGTAACTTGGAAGAAAGGATGGTCTTCAAAAAATACCTGGACTTCATGTCTAAGTTCAAACAGCCAGGTAAGTACTTTACCACGAGAAAGCCACCTTACTTCTGTATGAAGGAGCAGAGTAGAATGAGGACTCATCATTTCTTCACATAGCTTTGAAAATACTTGAGTTTGTGAACTTCGACTTTATAAAATTCATCACTTTCACAGCTTCATCCAAAACAAGTTTTAATTCACCAGATAGGTTCTTGCATGCTAAACTTTGTTTGTGGATGCAACAGTGGCTCCAACTTATATTGGGAGCTACCTTCATGACAAGACCACGAAGACCAGAGTAAATCCCTGACATAGACTTGGCATCATTGGTACATAATCCACAACAATTAGACCAATTAATCTCCTTTTCTTTGAAATAACAATCAATAACATTAAATATATCCTCACCCCTTGTGCGTTGTGACAGAGGATGACAAAGCAAAAGGTTTTCTTCAACTTCATTATCTTTCAAATACCTTGCAATAACAAGCAAAATAACACAATTGGCGACATCTGTGCTTTCATCAACTTGAATAGCGAAAATTGTACTGCTTTTAATTCTACCTATTACTATCATCTCAACATCATCAGACATATCTTCAATTCTTCGAGATATTGTATTGTTCGAAAGAGGGATGGTGGTCATTTTCCGCACATGTTCTTCTCCAAGCATACCTTGAACGGCATCTGTTATACAGGGAGATATTAGATTCTCGGCTTTGGTATGACTTTTACCACATTTTGCGATACGGTAACTAATACGGTAATTAGCTTCAACTGCATTTTCTTAATCTTTGTTACCTGACAGGATGTATGATGTCAGATTCAATCTTTTGTTATTTTCCGCTAACCATTTTAAAAAACTGTATAAATAAACGTAAACTGTATTCCTTGTTTTTATAGTTAGCATGTTTCATTTCTAAATGTCGTAAAAGTAGGGAAGGTTTCATGCTACCATTTGACAGCACTTCCCCACACACTATGCATTGGGACTTAGGACAGTCTTCATTTCCCACATACAAAAATCCATATTTCATGTATCCATCACAGTACTTTCTCTTTTTCCCTCTTTGAGAATTTAAGGACTGTGCCTGGTTAGTGTTTTGCACCAAAATGTTGGACATGTCTTGAGAAGTA
Organism: Protopterus annectens; assembly: GCF_019279795.1. Classification (NCBI taxonomy): domain Eukaryota; kingdom Metazoa; phylum Chordata; order Ceratodontiformes; family Protopteridae; genus Protopterus; species Protopterus annectens. Next base: position 1,512,751,910 of record NC_056746.1, read on the forward strand.
CTCTGATCACATTCTATACTCATATCATGCGTCAGCTCTTTTGTTGTGCCAGATTTCAGCCACCTATCCATCACAATATCTAGTAATAAGACAATTACGAAATTAATTTTAATATTAAATTTAAATAATGATAAAAAGAACTGTAACTGTTAAGATAAGAAAAAACTAAGTTTCTCAACTTTTCATGTCAAAAATGTAAGTAGTACTACATGAAAGCAAAATGCGTGTAATTTTGCCCCGCCCCACAGCCATTCCATTCTCCCATTACTTGGCTGTATCCCCACTTCTCCCCATTCGCCATAAACACTGTTCAAAACTGTCAGTGTGCACACTTTTTTTTTAATGATTACAGATATTTGGATTTAATTTAAAACTTTTATTTCAAATATACTTAATATAGCACAAACACTGATAGACATTTGCTAAACAAAGCAATACAGTGTCGCAATGAAAACAGACTTAGCATTAAAACTTCTCTGCCTCTGAAACTCATATTCACTGAATCAGTATTGAAATCCACATTCAAAGAAAATGCATCTGGCCAGTGGTGGATTAAGATTAAAGGCAGTTTTCAAATCAGTCAGTATGACAATCTTAGAGGCTGCTACTAACAAACAACTTTATATATCAGAGTTCTTGTTCACCCAAAAGTCATACAACATTCCACTACATTCTCTTGCCAAACAAAAGTCATTTAAATAATGTAATTGTTAACATATATCTCATTCAATTTCTAATCTAACCTAAGCATCAAGTGTATCTCAGCAAGTACTACAATTCAAGTCTGGAAAGGACCAATTGATCTCCACACACCAAGTGCAAAGCAGAATCCAGCAGATCGACAATAATAATAAAAAGGAGATTAGCTAGAAAGCATTACTTCTTAGCACCTATCAAATCTTCCTTAGCCATCTTTTCACTTGCAAGGGAAAGACCACACATCAAACAGAAATTAAAGGGTAATTCCCAGCAAATTATTAGGTCATATGCTTTTTTTGAACCTGCTATCACAAAAAAGCAAAAGAACTGTCTCGCAATAAATACTGACCAAATCCGGGTTCACACATGTTATAATAAACTAGTTGCCTTCCAAGAACTTAATTCACTTGGTCTACAAACATGTATCAGCTGCTAAGAGTTAGTTTCCTTTCCTGCAACATTACTTGCATAATCTTCAAGTACTGCTACTACCAGTGTTTCTCCTAGCTAAGTTCTTACGTTTTACAGGCATAGCTTTCAACTGTCCATCTTCAAAATGAGGAACATCAGCCCTCATAATGTGGAACAAATGGGCAAAATGTGGAACAAGTAATAATGGCTTACTAACAACTTCATCTGGAAGCTCACAGTTAAATGTGCTATTCAGTTGTTGTACTTATAAAAAGTTTTAAGGCTGTGTAGATATACAAAAGAGATGAGGGAGTAACAAAAGCCATAAGACAAAGGACCAGACTCATAATGGGTCTGGAATAGGGAGTCAACAATTCGGGCAGAGACTGTTATACTGGGAAGGATCTCCCACTCCCAATTAAATTCCTCTGCACCTGTATAGTTATACATACTATCAATTGGAACCAGGGTACCATTAGTGCAGTCGTCCCGGCTACGATACAGAATGTGGAGCTGTATGTAGTTTATGGAATGCAGTGGCTATGAAATAATGATTTAATTTTAAAAGAATAGCTGCTCTAACAAACTACTAATTCAGACTAGCAAAATTAATAACACAGCCGGTGATTCTCTCTTTGCACACTCTGTAAGTAGATCCTGGAACTCTCTTCCAGCTGATATTACCTTACTTTCCACCTTATGTCAATTTAAAACTAGACTCAGACAACATTTGTCACTTAACTGGCTATGTCAATGTATCAAGTCTGGCTAACTCTCTCTAGAGTGTGTAAAAATCTGTTAACCAGTTTACTGTGTAATTTAATTTAATCCTGACTTGCGCTCAGGATTAACTGTAACCTGTGGAACTTGTTTAACTTGCTTACTTATGTAATCTCTGTAAATAGTCTGTTTGTAATATGTAATGCTGGTATTATGTAATGCTGTATCAGCTTACCCTTGGAGCTTTTCTCCCCGGGCCTCCGCTGAAAATGGACATGCATCCAGTCCGACTATCCCGGTCAGCAAATGTAAAATAAAAAATAAATAAAAATATTGAAAAGGATGACTGCTGCAGTAGCTGCTCCCTCCCTCCATACATCCCTCTATTTGTGCCAGAGTATAGAGTCTTTTATTTTTATGTTTTTGTCTGGTAGGACTCTAGCCTTTCTTTCTTCTGAAGCAAGAAAGCTCTGGAGTATTTGACCCCTTAGCCACTGGTTTCTGTGAATCCCTCATGCATACCAATGGCTAGGGCTCATGGAAGAACCCTAACACTTTGGAAATCTGGCCAGCTGGGTCTGATCCTTGGTAAGACATCCCATATTGCTTAAGGCTACTGCAGCATTGGTTTATTCCAACAGCAACTGTTATGGTAAGTTTACTTACACTACTTTCTCTCCAACAACATGACTGTAGTTGTGTAGTTGTTACATTAGCAAGCAAGGAGTAAGGTATTCCTACCTCCTCTTTGTGAACCAGGGTATGGGCGTGGGATATGCTATACCGGTGCTTTCTGACTGATACAGTAATTTCTAGAAAAGATAGAAGGCTTAGTTGTTGTCTGCTGATACCACACAAATGATTTGTCACTTTGTCAGGGGCACTAGCACTACTCTGTTATTGAGGGAAGTTTTAATGTGACCAGTTTGAATCCCTAATCAGCTCTGAGTGCACTCCCCACTCTTGGGGAGAAACCAAAGGACAACTGGTCCAGAAATGGTTGCCAGGATTCTTGTACCCATTTTGTCCCATTTATCTTTATTTCACAGTTTAGAAAGTCAAGGTGCACAAGGCCAAGGTTACTTATAACCATGTTTTGATCTCAACAAGTTTGTTTCCCTTTGCTTTGAACCGATTTATTGGAAAGACTTCTGCAATTCAAGCCCTTCAAGACTGTTTTGCTCATCTGCACAGCAAGCCTCACTCAGACCTTCATTCTCTTCATCTTGCTACATGGCTATACCACTTCCAGTGATGGACAGGTATGGTACATACTTTCCTAGTGCTGTCCAAATTCTTACTTCTACCCAGAGGCCTGATAACAAGAAAACATATAAGGGCAAATGGACTCACTTTTTCCACAATGGCCACTTCACCCGAAATACATCTTTTTACATAATTGTACAGCTTTCATGTCAGCTGATTTAGATTACCTTAACCAAATTTTGTTAAAGTCTTGAGTTTTTCCTCCATTAAAGCTCATTTAGCTTCTACATTTAATATTCAATAATTTATTTATTTATTTATTGACATTTGTTAACCGGGTTTGTCCAACTGGGCTTGGGGCCCATTTTCAGTGGAGACCCGAGGAGAAAAGCTCCAGTAATACATTTTAAAACAAGTACAATTTTAAACAATATTGATATAATAGCAGTTATAGCAAAACAATTCATATATGTTGGGATACATGCATAAAGTTAAAGTTGTATTAAAAAGAAGCTAAGTAACAATTTTACATTGATATAGTTCAACAGGTCAACAATTAAAATTTTTTGTTTGTATAAAATTGTGAAAATGCATATTAGACACATTGGAGAGAGAGGTGTAATGCGGTACTAAGTATGGTCCTTTTGAGGGTACATAAAGGGAATGTAGACAAGGTAGGGTCATGGCAAGGGCAGGTTCTGGAATTGCGAAAATAAGCTTTTAGTTCATTTTTAAAGTGTGAGGTGTGGGAGATTGAACGTAAGTCAAGGGGAAGTTTGTTCCAAGCATGGGCAAGGGAGTGTTTGTAGAGTAGTTTGCCTACTGACCTTTTTGGGTGGTAGGTATCAAGTAATTGTTGGTTAGAAGTATGGAGGGTCCAGGATGGGATGTAGATGGAGACTATGGAAGATAGAGATGGACAGAAGGAGGGTTTATAAAGAATAGAGTGTAGCATATGAAATTGATAAGATAGCAAAAACCGGGGAAGTTCAAGCCATTGAAGAGAGTTTAAAGAAATGCAGTGGTGTGAGTTGTATGGGGAGTTAGTAATGAATCTGGTTATTTTATGGTAAGCCTGTTGCAGTTTGTTTAGAGTAGAGGCCTGGATATTGGTAAGAACTGGGACGGCATATAAGAGGGAGGGGAGGAGGAGTGCCTGGCCCAGGGTAAGTCTAGATTCAGGGGTTAGGAACCTTTTGTTCCGATATAGCAGACCAAGTTTCTGGTTTGTTTTTTTTATACATTAGAGTATGTGTAGGTTGAACTTGAGTTCGTCATCGATAATGACCCCTAGGAGTTTTGTGTGGGTGTCAGGTTGGATATTTGTATTGTTAGAAGATGTAATAAAAAAGGAGGTTTTGTGATGAGAAAGAGAACGGGGAAGGAAAAGTAGGAGTTTGGTCTTTTTGGGATTTAGGATCAATAGGTTGTGAGAGAGCCATTGTTCAGTGGATAGTAGGGTCTGTTGGGTCTGGGAGTGTAGTTCAGGAATGTTATTTGAGATGGATATAAGTGTGGAGTCGTCGGCATACTGAATAAAGGAGGATTCTTTGCATGAGATGTAAAGATCATTGGTGAAGATATTAAACAAAAGGGGTCCCAAGATGGAGCCTTGGGGAACACCAGTGGAGATGGGAAGGAAAGGTGAGGAGGATGAGAGCCATTTGACAGATTGTTCTCTGTCAGATAGGTAACTATTAAACCAGGCAAGTGTGGAGGGGGGTAGGTGGAGATTTGCGAGTTTGGATAGTAGTAGAGGATGAGAGACAGTATCAAAGGCTTTGGAGAGATCTACAAAGAGACAGTAAATTAGTTTATTGTTGTCTAGGGCCTCTGCAATGATATGAGTGAAGGAGAGGAGGGCAGTGGTGGTGCTGTAGTGAGGATGAAATCCATGTTGGGTAGGGGTAAGTAAGTGGTGTGTGAGGAGGTGATTGAGAAGCTGTGAGTGAATACATTTTTCTAATATCTTGGAGAGGGGGGACAGAATGGCAATGGGTCGGTAGTTTGAGGAGTCAGTGGAGTTTCCACCTTTATGAAGAGGGATAGTGAAGAAAGATTTGCAAAGGGTGGGGACAGTTGATTCCAGAATAGATTGATTAATTAGTATAGATACACGATAGGCAATTGAGTCAGCAGCAAGTTTGAGGAATGTAGGTGATAGATTGTCAGTGGAAGGAGAGCAAGGTTTTAGCTTGAGTAGTAGAGATTTGATGTAAGTAATGGGAACTGGCTCAAAAGAAAACAAAGTTGTGTTAGTGGGACTTGGAGAGGTGGGTGTCAAAGTAGAGTCTGGCTTAGAGGTTACCAGATTTTGGATGGAAGAGATAAAGTGTTTATTTAGGAGGGTAGCTGTTTCCTGAGAGGAAGAGTTAGGGTATGGGGAGGGATTAGAGGGCTTTCCAGGATAGAGGATGTTGTTGAGAGTTGACCAAAATTTTTGAGGATTGGATTTGTTGTTAAGCTGAGCAGAGCTATAGTATAACTTTTTGTCATTAGTTGTATGTTTTTTGCAAGGTTCCTCAGTTGCCTGTATTTTTGAAGAAAAGGTGATTGTTTAGTCTTAGTCCAGGTTTTCCAAGCATGATCTCTTTGTTTCATAAGGGACCTAGTCTCTTTGGAGATCCAGGGAGTCTGGTTTGATTTTACTCTGATCTTCCTAGAGGGAGCTAAGGAGTTTAGAGTATTCATGAAGATACTATTGAAAGTGCTTACAGCATCATTTAGGGGGAGGTGTTTTAGAATGGACCAATCTATGTTGTGGAGAATGGAGTTAAATTGGGATGAATTGAAAGTCTATAGTTTTCGACAGTCTTTGATAAGGTGGGGTTTAGGAATATGGGAGTAGTGTCTTAAGATGGTGGTAGGGAGATGATCACTGAGGGAGTCAGGTAAGGTGGTGGGATTGTGGTATTGGTGGGGGGAAATTGGTAAGGATCCAGTCTATGATGGAGCTGGAAGAGGAATTTTTTTGGAAGCGAGTGGGAGATGTTATAAGTTGTTGGAAGCCGTGTAGGTGGATGCTGAGTTGGAGGGAGTCAATTGTGAGTTTAGACCAATCAATGTTGACATCACCAAGGATAAGTGTCTCATATGGAATGTTGTGGGAGAACCAGGATAGGATGTTTTCAAGAATGGGCAGATTGTTACCAGGAGGAAGGTAGATAGAGGCAATTACAAGTTTTTTGTGGGGATTCACATGGCAGTTAAGGATGATGATTTCAGCTGGGAGGAAGTCAGGAATTGGGGAAGGGTATGCTGAGAGGTTAAGAATGTTTGGGTAGAGGATGGCCACGCCACCACCTTTTTTTACAGGTCTATCAGATCGGAAGATATTATAACCTGGTGGGTGTATTTCACTATTTGAGATGTGTGGCTTGAGCCAGGTTTCAGATAGGGAGAGGATGTGAGGGGTATTGAGAGCTATCCATGAGTGCAGCTCAGTGACTTTATTTGCTAGACTCTGAATGTTCAATGAGTAAATAGTTAAGTATTTGGATGGAGATGATTGTTGTGATTGAGGCTGGTGACTGTTAAAGGAGTAAGATGGGGGCAGTGTAGAGGTAGTTTTGGGGAGAAAAGAGGGGCCAGGGTTGGGATGGATATCTCCAGAACAAAGTAGGTTTTTTAGTGAGGAGAGACTGTGTAATAGATGCTAGATGGAGTTTGTATAGTTTTGAATTAGCTTTGTGGGAAGGTTTAAAAATCTGTGTTATGGATAGTTTGTATAGTTTTGAATTAGCTTTGTGCGAAGGTTTAAAAATCTGTATTATGGATAGTTTATATAGGCTTGAGATAGAGGTAGTAAAGAGATTAAGGGAGATAGTAAAAGATGAAGTCGTTGGATATATGTTGTATGAGTGAGAAGTTGGTGAACATAGGAGTGGGTCAGAGAGATTGGAGTGGTAAGAGGTGGAGATAGAGAGAATAAGGATTAGTGTAGAAGATATTAGAAAATAATACATGCTGGAATAAAATATGGTCAGATAGAGTAGGTAGAGAGACAGTGGTATAGATGAAATGGGGTTGACAAGATTGACAGAATAGTAATGTCGTGGCAATAGGCAGGAAGTGGGATTGTAGTGGCCAGTGGGACAGGAAGGGGAAGGATAGTTAGGTATAAAGGTAATTGTAATGGGGTGTGTGGGAATGGGGGCAGGGTAAGGGAGCAAAGTGAGCCCGAGCGTAGAGAGGGCGAACGGAGCGGGGCTAGCACCGTGGTCAAGATGAAGTCATAGAAACAATCAGAAAAGATAGCGAAAAACTAGCTTAAGAGACAAGGATATAAAGTTTCTAAAGGTATAGTCACCAGAAATAAAATAAAAAGAAATAAAATATGAGCAGAAGTAAGCTTACAAAAGGACACTGGCCTCAAGCTACACAAGGAGATTTACTTGAAGGAAACCCAGTGCTGTATGGTTAAAATAAGCTACAATAGAGAGGGGCTTTGCAGGGGGCGAGAGTGGTATTACTAGCAGCTAAAAGCAGGGCAAAACATAAAAAAAACATTAATATGTAAGAGTCTGAAGACAGTAAAATAGGGCAGGTGCACTAGGAAAGGCAATTATGAGTGAGGCTAGGCTTAATTCAGGGAAGGGTAAAGTGCAAAACAGGAGAATATACACAGAAACAGTATGAGGATAGTGGGTAACCAAAGAGAAAGGATAGGAGCTGCTAGCGTCTGCCTTTCGTGGTGACTAGCAATAAAAAAACACTCTAAATTCTTGTTGTGCTTATAAAGTCTAGCATTAATTAAAATATTAGCTTATGTAGTAGTTATTTACTGGGACACATACTTCAGTGATATTATTTTAAGCTTAAAATGGTGGCTTCCGGACAGATAGTTAGAGTTGCAGGGTATCTGTTAAGGTCCTCAAACCTGTGCTGCCTGTACTGTGGCCAGGAGAAAACCACAAGGAAGAATCCACTAGGGTTCAGTGGTGGTATTTTAAGCTTAAAATGGTGGCTTCCGGACAGATAGTTAGAGTTGCAGAGTATCTGTTAAGGTCCTCAAACCTGTGCTGCCTGTACTGTGGCCAGGAGAAAACCACAAGGAAAATTCCACTAGGGTTCAGTGGTATTATTTTAAGCTTAAAATGGTGGCTTCTGGACAGATAGAGTTGCAGGGTATCTGTTAAGGTCCTCAAACCTGTGCTGCCTGTACTGTGGCCAGGAAAAACCGCAAGGAAAAATCCACTAGGGTTCAGTGGTATTATTTTAAGCTTAAAATGGTGGCTTCCGGACAGATAATTAGAGTTGCAGGGTATCTGTTAAGGTCCTCAAACCTGTGCTGCCTGTACTGTGGCCAGGAGAAAACCACAAGGAAAAATCCACTAGCATTCAGTGGTATTATTTTAAGGATTTCCAACTCCTTAATAGGCTCTTAGAAAGTCTGCAAAGCTATCCTGAAGGGTATTTTTGCTATTTTAAGGGTTGCTATGAAGTATCATCTATAGTAATCACTCTGGCAAACTGCTTCAATAACTGGTACAGTTAGCCTGATTTCTTATGCAGTTACTTCCTGAATGTACAATAGTCAGGAGTTAGTCACCACTCCATACATGTTCAATATGAACATCAGAATATATCATACTACAACTGATGAAGTGCAATATTCTAAGCAATCACAATGTGAAGTTATAGTCTTGCAATACCTACTAGTATAATATTGTCTAATGTCTTCCTATCCAATTGTGGTAATTTATTGTGTTGTTAATATTTTAATTATTACTGTATTATGTACATTAGTCTTACTGTTATTCAAAGTCTTATTGTTATTCAAACTGTCCCCCGGATTCACAAATTCTCCGTGTAAGACTAAATAAGTCTTGCTCGGAGACTGCAGTTGAACAGTATGACATCAGCGTGCCATGAATATTCATGAGGGCACGCTGACTCCACTCCAAGTCTAACACGGACCGTGTAGGAAAGCAGGGGGTGTGTCCGACTGCCGAGCAGTCCAAAGGTCCATGCCCCTGCAAGTGTCTGAATTGTAAAATGTCAACACACAAGAGCGAGTCCGCTCAAATGTCCACGTACCTAATACCACACTCCCTGACATTGTAAACCCCCAGCACAGTTATAAAAAGTAAAACTTATTTTTTTTTGTAATTCCCGATATAGCTGCCCGTATTTGCGTGTGTGTGCGCATTGCTTAGCTGCAGTTAGCAATCTTGACATGGAAGAGCATAATAAGGAATATTTATGCAAATTACGCCAAATAGCAATAGCGTAGTGATAGAGCCTTTGCACAAAGAGGAGGCATTCACAGTTCGTGTCCCACCACTCCCCTTCCTATTTTATGTTTGAAATTAGTATATGAAAAATACCCGACATATATGATTAAAATTTTACTAAACAGCATTGAAATGGCCTATGTATCAGTGAACAGAATGTATATTTATAAAGGATCCTGACATATAATTGCCCGCAGTTAAGCAACACTTTACCCAGTGCAATATAGGTGCCTGTAGTTAAGCAGCGCTTTAGCCAGTGCAATAGAGGTGCCCGTAGTTAAGCAGCACTTTACCTGGCGCAATAGAGGTGCCTGTAGTTAAGCAGCGCTTTACCCGGCACAATCGGTTTGCACGGAGATGTGCGCTGCGCCAACCAGTGCACCATAGGGCAATGTGAAGCAATGTAGAGCAAAGTTGCCTAATCACAGCCACACCCCCTAGCCTGTCTGGACAGTAGTAAAATAAAAAGCAATGACAAGGTTCGAACCCGGGACACTTTGCATTATAATTAAAGTACTGAACCACTAAGCCATGACAGCTTAGGATAAACAGCCACTGTTAACATACGTATACTTATAAATTGTAGATTAACCATTGCTAAGCAAGTCTGCAGTCAGCCGAGAATTTTCAAAAACGGCCAATCACAAAAAAGTGCGGGAAATGCTGCATATTTAAGCCCCATAGGCGGGAATACTCGCCATAAAGTACAGTTGTGTACACTTACCATAAATGTAGATGTTAGAGTGTCTTCACTGTTGCAGTCATGACTGTAGGGTTCTCCCTTGCTGGCAGGCAGTCCTCGGTCGGCCAGAATCCCAAAGTCTGGGTCCGGCGTTGGCTGTTCAGCCATGCTCCCTGACGTCAAAGCACCAGGAGTACAAAGCTGACAGCTGATGCCATGTTCTCCAGTTTTTCTTGCCCCAGATGTCAGGAGTTCCAAAATGAGTAAGGTCCCATACCCTTTGCAAATACACCTCAGAAGAAGGGTGAAAAAAGGAACCACACAAAAGAAAAAATAAGAGGGGACAGGAGGGAGGGAAACCCAGACTGCAACAGTGAAGACACTCGAACATCTACATTTATGGTAAGTGTACACAACTGTACTATGTTCACCGTGTTTCACTGTTGCAGTCATGACTGTAGGGTAGAATCCCAAAGCAGATTGAAAGGGAGGTGGTCATAAAGTAGAGGGGGCGGCTAAAAGGCCCTGCAAGACTGCAGAAGCAAAGCCTGCCCTAGACTTAGAGTAGAGAGGTAGATTGTAGTGCTTGGAAAAAGTATGCACTGAACTCCAAGTTGCAGCTTCCAAAATGTCTTTGGTAGGAACTCCCCTGAGGAAGGCAGCTGAAGTGGCAGCAGCTCTGGTAGAGTGAGTCCTTATACTCCCTGGGATTTGCTTTCCATGGTGTGAATAACAAAATCTGATTCCATGAGCAATCCATTTAGAAATGGTCTGTTTTCAAATGGCTTTACCTTGGGAACTTGAAGCATAAGAAACAAACAATTGCTCTGATTTCCTGATGTCCTTGGTTCTGTCCAGGTAAAACGTAGTTGTCTGTGTACATCCAAGGAATGTAAGATCCTTTCCCCTTTATTTTGAGGAGTGGGGAAAAAAGTTGGCAAGTGAATAGTTTGATTTAATGCCACTTTGGAAACCACCTTAGGCATGAAAGTAGGATTAGTCCTTAAAGACACCCTGTCTTGATGAAAAATAATATAAGGTTCCACAGCCATAGGCGTGCAACTCTGAAACTCTCCTGGCAGAGGTCAGAGCTAACAGGATGGCTGTCTTCCAAGATAAAAACTTGATGTCAGATGTGGCAGCAGGCTCAAAAGGAGGTAAGGTGAGCTTTTCCAAAACATAGTTGAGATCCCAAGCAGGAATGGGAGGAGATCTAGGGGGCCTTAAGTTCTTAGCTCCTCTGAGAAACTGTCTCATGAGCTGGTGGGAAAAGATTGGAGGGTCTGTATTATAATGAGCAGAAGTAGCAGAGGCATGTATCTTTATGGAAGAGAAAGAGAGACCCTTATGTAAGAGGTCTGTCAGGTAAAGTAAAATCAAAGGAATGTTAGGAAGAAGAGGATCAGAATCCTGAGCCTGCATCCAGGAACAAAATCTTTTCCATTTTCCTGCATAGGATTTTCTAGTGCTAGGGCGTCTGGCTTCTAAAATGACATCCATAACCTGCTTGGGTAGGAGAGAATGGATCAAAGACCCTGGATTAACCAGGCCACCAGGCTGAGAGTTTTGACATGGGAGTGTAGAACCTGACCCTGGTGTTGGGACAGAAGGTTCGTTCGGAGTCTGTGGTAAAACCCAAGGGGGCTCCAGACAAAGGTTTTTCAGTGTTGGGTACCAAAACTGTCGAGGTCAATTTGGGGCCAGCAAGATTATCATCTTGGGCTTGTCCTGTTTGATTTTTAATAATACCCGTGGAAGAAGAGGAAGAGGTGGAAAGGCATATCCTGAGAGGTTTCTCCAACTGAATGATAGTGCATCCACTTTCCAAGCTTGTTCGTGGAAAGTCCTGGTGCAAAAAATCTGTAGTTGATGATTGAGGTGGGATGCAAAGAGGTCTATGTGAGGACATCCCCAGACTGCTGTAATCATCTTGAATATTTCGGTGTCCAGCATCCATTCGTGTGGGTCCGAAAGGTTTCTGCTCAGACTGTCTGCCAGGAAGTTTTGCTTCCCTGGTAGAAACTGAGCTTGAAGGTCCAGATTGCAAGCTAGAGCTGTGTTCCAAAGATCCATGGCTAGTCTGCAAAGGAGGTAGGAATGAGATCCCCCTTGCTTGTTTATGTACCACATAACTGTGGTGTTGTCTGTCCGTATCAGTAGTTGTCCTGGTTGTAGAAGATTATTGAAGGCCAATAGAGCTTTCTGAATGGCGAAACTTTCCTTTAAATTGATATGCAGGTGCTTCTGATCCTTTGCCCAAAGGCCCTGCAGACAGTTGCCCTGAAAATGGGCTCCCCATGCATAATCTGAGGCGTCCGTGGTTAGTATCTGAGTGGCAGGAGGCAGACAGAAGGGTTTTCCTTTGTTTAGAGAACATGCCTTGGACCACCAAAGGAATTCCTTTTGAAGACAAGGCAGGATGGAGATCAGTATGTCTAAACTGTGGCAATGCTGAGACCATACACTTTTTAGGTACCACTGTATTTTCCTCATATGTAGTCTTGCATATGGTACGAGAAGGATGCAGGAGGCCATGTAACCCAAAGCCTGCATGAATCTCCTTGCAGATAGCTGAGTTAAAGTTGCCAAGGTTTTGAAAGTTGAAGCCAGCTGTAACTGTTTTTCGTATGTCAGAAATGCCATCTGGGTTGTTGTGTTTAGAGAAGCACCCAGAAAAATTATCTGTTGTGAGGGTGTCAAATTTGACTTTTTTATGTTTACAGTGAATCCCAGGAACTTGAGAAGATTTTGAACAAACTGTAAATGCTGGAGTAAGACATCCTTGCTGTCTGCCTGAATAAGACAGTCATCCAGATAAGGATAAATTTGAATTCTCTTGAGTCTGCAATAAGCTACTACTGGAGCCAGGCATTTGGTGAAGACCCTGGGTGCAGTAGACAATCCAAAGGGCAGCGCAGAGAATTGATAGTGCCTTGATCTGGCCTTGAACCTGAGGTATTTTCTGCATTCCTGCCTGATGGGAATGTGTAAATATGCCTCCTTTAAATCCAAAGTTACCATCCATGCATTTTTGGTCAGCATTGGAAGTAGCTGCTGTAGAGTAAGCATCTTGAATTTTGGTATCTCTAGAAAAGTGTTCAAGACTGACAGATCCAGAATGGGCCTCCATGAATTTTGCTTCCTGGGGACTAGAAAGAGCCTTGAGTAAGAACCTTGTCCCATCTCTGAAAGTGGAACTAGTTCTATGGCTTTCATAGACAAGAGAGCTTCCACCTGGTTTAAGGCCTCTGACCATTGATGTTTTGGAAGATCTGGCCATCCGCTTGGCCTTGGTAGGGTATGAAAATGGAATATGTAACCTCTTGAAACCACATCCAGAACCCACTTGTCTTGGGTTATATGAGTCCAATTTAGGTGAAAAAGAGAAAGTTTTCCTCCGAGAGGGGCTTCCAGGCAAGAAGTTCCTGCAGCCCAACAGAGGGAGTCATTGAGTCTGTTTCCTATGAGCTTGCGACCTGTCCTCTCCTCCCCTAGGGGTGGAAGCAGTCCACTGTCTTGGTCTATAAGAGGCTTGCGTTTGAGGCCTTCCTCGGGAGCGTCTGTATCTACCCCTGTAAGGCCTGTCTGAATTGGGAAATGACCAATTATTTGTAGGCCATTTCCTACTAAATCTGCGTGGCTGTACTTGTAAGAAATCTTTAACTGTTTGCATGGATTTTGCCTTGTCCTCCATCTTTTTAATCACCTCTTCAGCTTTAGATCCAAACAAAACATTATGCTGAACAGGAACATCCAATAATTTAGCTTTTACCTGATCTGGTAAATTTTGTTCCTTTAACCATGCATGCCTTCTAATTACTGTGCCAGAGGCAGCAGCCCTACAAGAAGCCTCCAAGGCATCAAATCCACAGTGTAAACCATGCTTCCCAACTTGTTCAGTGGCATGCATTAAGTCATGTAATTCCTTATCATCTGCACAGGCGGAAATGGAAGTTAGCTTTTGTTTTAAAACAGACAGGAGAAATTGCTGGTATTTCAACATATGAAACTGACAGTTTAAAGCCCTAATAGATAAAGTAGCAGAAGTGTACACTTTTTTGCCCTATCTTTCTAAAGATCTGGAATCCTTGTCAGTGGGAATGGGGTTTTTAGCAGAAGCGGCCTTAACGCCCTTAGGACCCTGAGAAATGGTTTCAGGGTCAGCAGTAGGGTTCTTGTATAAAAACTGGTGGGAATCAAGAACCCTATAATATCTGTCTGGCTTAACAAGAGCTGGAGGAAAAGAGTCAGGAGTTAAGTTAGCCTCAAAAAAAGCATCATCCACAATATCCAAAATAGGAGGAATAGCCAGGGGTCTATGTTGGGGAAGAAGAAGAAAATCCCTTAGTCTTTCCTTAGATTCCGAATACTCCTGTCCTTCCCAGTGGAAATGTTCCCTCATTTCATGCAAAGTTTCCCCAAAAGAGAAATCCTCAGGGGGAGAAGCTGAAGGAATGGATTCCTCAGCATCAGAATCCTCATAAGGAGGGAAACAATATTCCTGGTCAGAAGAAGAAACTGAAGAAACAGAAGCCTGATCAGAGGAGTCATAATAAACTTCCTGCCTTGGCCTTTTATCTGGAGGGGGATGTGAACCCCTAATCATAGTAAGTAAGTCCTCCGCCATCTTAAGTAACTGTTTATGAGACTTGGGAGCCGGGTCAGAAGAGGCCTGGGCTGCAGTCTTTGATTTGTAAGGATTCTTTGCCTTTGTCTTTGGCTTTTCCTTTATTAGAAGCTGAGTAGGCCTGAAAACCTCTTCGGAAGCCGGTACCTGCACAGCGGCTCCGGACCCATTCGAAGGAGCATTGTCCGAAGGTCCTGCAACAGAAATATTTAAAGGCCTAGTTGGCTCCTCGTGGGAGTCCGTTTTGGCCATCGGTTCCGAAATGGCCGACGACAGGGGCTGCAAAAGCGCCTCACTGACGACGGCCGAACCTGAAGCTGGCTCTGCTTGTACAATATCTGATTTGGACCTCGGAGGCCTGTCTTTGTCCTTGCGTCGTTTGTGAACTCCGGTAGCCGGAACCATATCCAACGACATTTTGTAATTAAAACGCCTACCGAAGTAATGAAATGCAAAATCGTACCTTCGTTTAATTGTACGTTGATTGAATATAGCACAAAACCGACAACTAGCTATGTCGTGGTCAGGGCCTAAGCAAGGAATGCAGTAAGAATGAAAATCCTTATGAGGTATTTGCTTCCCACATGAAATACAATTATTAACTTTTTCTGACATCGGACTGGAGCAAGAAAAAAGTTTCCCCAACGGGGTACTTAGCTTTGAGTAGGAGAAGAAAGTATTCGGACTGAAGATTGTTTAGAAAAAATTGTCAGGAGTCAGCCGACCGGCACTTGCGAACTGCTATCACCGCATGGCAAGAAAGACTGGAGAACATGGCATCGGCTGTCAGCTTTGTACTCCTGGCGCTCTGACGTCAGGGAGCATGGCTGAACAGCCGACGCCGGACCCAGACTTTGGGATTCTGGCCGACCGAGGACTGCCTGCCGGCAAGGGAGAACCCTACAGTCATGACTGCAACAGTGAAACACGATGAACATCTGATTGTAGCTCCCATCTGCAATTAGAATGGCTGGTGCTGGAGAGGGTACATGCTTTAGAGTGCAATGCTGGGGCATAGAGGAGTCAAAATACATGGTTTGGCTCCTTGTCCACCGTCATTGAGTCAAGACTCCTGCAGGGCCAGTTCCAAGGGACGGAGTACAAAGCAGAGGCTTGGAATCGGTTAGCTCATGACCTCACCAGTGTCACAGGCATTCCTCGGACTGGTGAGCAGGTTCGTCACCACCATGCAGACCTGAAGACACGGAAGCAGGACCTACTCTACCAATGGATACAGGAAGCCCGTGGGATGCAAGATGCCCCACTACTGAGTAAGTAGCCATGGAATGCAGTATGTAAGACATGCTAATTTATTCTATATAATGGATAGGTATGTCTCAATAGCCCTTCATTTACTTCACAGCTGCAGGTGTCCGTGCTGCGAATCAGCAAGCCTATGCAGACAGGCTGCTAAGGCTGCGCCATCAGGCAGGTTAGTAATTATTCTACATGTATTGTTATATAAAATAGGTGAGAGAGCCTGAAAGAAAGTGTTGTAGCCCAATAATACAGCCATAAAATGCCCTGAATAATTCCTCTGCATGTACTGTTATATAAAATAAGTCAGAGAGCCAGAAAAAGAGTGTAGTAACCCATTAAGAAAGGTAAAATATGTCCGGAATAATATCTCTACATGTACTGTCATATAAAATAAGTGAGCGAGCCTGAAAAAGAGTGTTCTAACCTATTAATAAAGGTATAATATGTCTTGAATATGTCTTCCATATGCACTGTAATATCAAATAAAGGAGAGAGCCTGTGGAAAAGTGTGTAATGTAATTAATAAAGGTATAAAACCTGGAGTGTGTCTGTGTCACTTACTTTGAAATGTTGTTGTACCCTTGCAGTATACAAATAGTGCTGGCAACCCACAGTTGGGCAGTCCCATCTAAAGTGGTTGATGGAAGTGCCAGTAGCTGTGAAGCATATATACATTCCTCAACAGTCAGTTACTGGCTGGCATGCATAAGTAAATCTGGCACGTGAGTAGCTTGTTAATTTGTTCCCCAGAAATGTGAGTGTGCTACACGAAATGTAGGGTTCTGTACAAATTTAACTGAAAATGTCATGTGAACACATCCAGATATGTAGATAAAGAAATATAAATAAAATCAATAAATATGTAGCAGTAACATCTGCATCTTGGACAGTTAGTATGTCAGATATAGATCAGGTATATAACGAACTAGCTAAACCCATTACACAACCTAATGCATGTTGGCAAGCGTAATAATACATGTAGGGGATATACACCTGCAGTCAATAGGAATGTAGTGTAGACTAAAAGTACTTTTAAGATGTTAATTGAGGTTTCTTTCTACACCCTACTGTATGTGCATAAACAATGCAATTCCACACCTCAGTGGGTATGTGTAATCTCAAAACATTTGTTGGGACATATGTCCTATTGTTCTATAAATATCTGCATTCACTTTGATGCATGTGCCCTGTTCAAACACCACATTCATGGTGGCCTGTTGCCACCAATCATCCCTGCATGCTGTTGGAATGTCCACTGTCTTTTAATATATGCATGTGTTATGCTTGCTGTTCAATTGTTGGAACCTTGGTGTGTTGGGTTAATGGGAATATTACTGCATGCTGTTACAACTAGTTTGGAATGCTGTTGTTTATGTTGTAATTAAACACACCTAATCACAGAACATATGGGAAGGCCGGTCCCAGCAGACCCACCCGTCCCTCCTCAGCTTGCGAGTGCACCTGGCACCAGTAGGTCCGGTGCTCAGCCCGGGCTCCCCTCCTCCATTGGTCCTGTGCCACCTTCGGGTGGAAGCGCTGCAGGGGATGGGGCTCGTCCCCCATGCAAGCGTGGGTGGAGAAGGGCCACCTGTCACCCTTCGAAGGGTCCGGGTTGTTGTGCGTAGGGAGATCCAGCATTCAGTCGCTGATCCCCTATGCCAGCTCGAGGCGAGAGTGGCGCATCTCACTGGTGAGCCTGCCCGTCCTACGCAGACCCCAGCACAGCCACCCTCAGGGCTGTGAAGGTGCAGTGGTGACTGCCCATTGGTGGGGATCTCAGTTCCACTGTTACCATTTATGGACTCATGGGTTTGCGATTTTCAAACATCCATCCCCGTCAATTATGTTCACCCACCCCATGTGTCATACACTGCCCCTGTATGCGTCTTGTTTGTCTTGTCTGTTTACCTCCCCAACCTACCTCCCCAAATATACCTACTTCCTCTACCTCACTTTCCACTCTCACCTGAAAAAAAAAAAAGGGCAATCTGTACCCACAAAACAATTACGCCCCATACATAGCTGCCCATTTCGCACACATCCACTGGACATGTAAACTGATAATTATAATTGGCACTACAACATACTTTGTTGTCCTCACCCCTCTCCCAGGGGTGGAAGATTTCAAATTTCACTCCAAATTTATTGCATATGCACAGCTGTTGCTGGTAAAGAAATGGGCAGCTATGGACCCTCCCTACACCCGTCCTGCACATCCCGAGCTTGTTTTTCTACTGTCTTTCCCTCTTTGTGCCCCCTTTTTCACCACTTTCCTATCTCCCCATTTTCTTTTCTTTCAAAGAAATTAGTGTGGGGGTTAGCGGGAGTAAGCACTTCTAAGCTGTAGTTAGCGTGTTTGAGCGAGTGTGCACTTAGCTAAGCATCACTAAGCGTCACGCAAACCCGCTTACAACTGCTTAAAAGTGCCTTAGTCACTCTGTATGTCAGGGCCCTTGTTCTACTCAGCAGCAAAATAAAACACCTCTGTCAGTCTTGAACCCCAAACCTTGGACTGACTAGACTGCATGAAGTACTACTAAGCCACAGCAGATATACAATAACTTGGTGCTGAAATAAATATATCATGCATTACGAGTGAATGTAAAGGAAAAATAGGAAGGCCATAACACAAAGCTTGTTCTGTGGATCTTTAACAGCAACTGTTGTGGAATTGCATTACATGAGTGTGATATGAGAAGCAGCCATTCTAGCAGCAAATAATGTTACAGAGGCACTTTACAACCCCTACACAGTATCATAGCAGAACAAACACTGGCAAATCTGATTAGGGCAGAGGCCATACTTCCTAACTGTGACTCCTTTTCAGGGATGTCCCTGATTGTGAAACATATTTTAGCTGTGTCCCTCTGAATCCCTCTGAAAAGTACTGATGTCAGTCAGAAAAGTGGGGTATTACACAATGAATACTGACAATAATAACAGTAGACACCGCTTGTACTTCATAAAAGGTATACTAATCCATATGCACTGCTTCACTCAAGTCTACACTTACTGTCTCTATAATGTGTAAGGTGTACCATACTTTTAACTACCTATCCCTGAGTCCATGCAAAGCTGTATTTGAGTGTTTCATAGGCCTGGCAGAGGCACAAACACACAGGCATATCAGCTATTCTGCTGTTACACACTCTGCAAATAACTTTGGTAGGACTTCCACAAGCATACCCTTATATAGGAGTACAACAAAGAAATACCAAAGGATGTAGACATGTCCTGGTAGCAACTGACTGTAGCAATGCCATTGTTGAAAACACCTGTGGGTTGCACAGACAAAGAATAACAGTGTAACATCTGGCTACAATCTGGATAGGTTCACAGTTGGGAACTATGCAGACAGACCACCTGCTTTGATAAACTAACAGGTACACACCAATCCTTTAAGTCCAGTAAGATAACATTCACACAATAATACATAATGCTCTCTGTATGTCAGCACCCCCCCCACAATTAAAATATGCTTGTGTGTTTAGGGTCTACCAAGGATGTAGGTAGGCATACTCAGTACTGGAATTGTCCAGTTGTCCTGAGAACCCTGTGCTAATGTCAACAATAAAAAACACAAACCCTGCAGAAGTGAGTACATTAATATTCACAGTATAACACTTCACAAACAGTTCATGTGCCAAAAGAATACTTCTCAATAACTACTTTTGTATGGCATTTAATTATATGAGTAGAAAAGAAACTACATAGTCACATATATCTTGTGTAAGTATTTGTAGGGGTGAGTTAAACTCTACACTGATAGCTCTGTACTGGAAGTGGCAACAGTCAGGTCTGAGTACAAACTGTACATCACTGTCTACACCTCTAGCTTCAGATATAAGAAGTATACCAACCTTCTGACTTACACAACAGTGTCCACAGCAAACAAGCATGGGCCCCACTCTGGAAATCTGAAAGGGCTACGCCTATATACCTTAGCAATTTATAGCATTGGGTTGCTATGATAGTGAGTACTGCAATTACCACACAGCAGGCTGTATGCATTTACCAAATGCTGGGCACCAATTGGTGCAGAGGGCATCACATGCACATGTGCAGATACCTATAAAAGCAGACTGTACTTGCTATCCCCACAGGCAATCATTACATTGCACGTGTCAAAGAATATATAACTCCTGGAGAGTAGTGCGAAAAAATTATTACTTAATAAAAAATATTTAATTAAGTAAAAAATATATATACTTAATTACTAACCAAAAATATTAATTAAGAAAATAAAATGCTTAATTAATAACCAAAAATAAAACTTCAGTAAAAAAAAAATTTACTTAATTAATAAAAATAAATAAATAAATAAATAAATAAGTTGTCAAAGCATACACAGACTGACCTGAAAGTGACAAACAGGTACCATGGACAAATTAGTGTGTAGCTGTGTGCAGTGGGACATAACTGTGGCATATGTAGCTCAGCATTATATGTCAAACATCTGATCATGTTATCTATGTTCTGTACAGTACTGTGTATAATGGCAGTTTGGGGGAGTAGTGCAAACACCTATATAAACTTGGATGTGACAGAGTAAGACATGCATGATAGTCATATAATGTGTAGCTTAGCATTGGCAACTGCTGTACCAGGCTAGTATAGTAATGTAGCATTTGCAGCTATATGTACTCCCTGTACTGTTACTGTATGCACACATGACAACTGTCCATGTTGTAGCAAGACCCAACAGGTCATCTGTGAGGTGTACGGACTTACAACAGTGTGGACCTTGTGTGTGTATGGCACACACATATGGAGAGATATTTATGTGTCCGATATATTAGCATCTTAACATGTGCATAGAGCAAGGGACATACTGCAACTGTTTGTGAAGGGTGGATATTTATATGTTGGTGCAGGTTGTTATGTGCATATTTATATGTAGGTTGTAGTGTGTGGCAAACAAGACAGCATACAGTGCTGGCATATGACATGTAGTGTTTAAATGCTGTGGGTATGATTTGTTAGGTTTTTAGTCTTCCAGACAGGGGGTCCTGCTAAAGATACATGGGCTGAGAATACCTTCCATGCATTCTACACAAGACTGTGCAATATTATTACATAACTGTATCCCTCTCAACCTTTGCATAATTGATATTCCCACCATGAAAGGTGGACTGTATATGTGCCTATATGTATATCTATATGTACACCAATGGATGTTCATATGTACGCCCAAGTTCAATGTTGTAAATGTATTGCCATCCCTTTTGTTAAAAGCCCTGTACCCATGAACTGCCACATAGGTGGGAGTCTACTCAACACCAAAAGTGTGATAAGAGACCACGGGACACAGGTGGACAGTAGTGTCCCTTTTGATAATCACAGTGCCACACTAGTCATGTAAACTGTGTACGGTCCACATGTCATCAGAAAAGGTGTGTCATCCATGGAAAAAGAGGTCAGTGTTCCACTCTACTCATCAGTCATAAAACCCATCATAGAGTACAATGGCCCTGTTGGTATGTACCTCAGAAGACATCTACAGCAACTGTAGATGCCAGACACATACCTCACAAAGAGTATTACCAGACTCAAACAGATGCCGTATGCAGACTGTCTTACAAAACCACAGCTACACTGTGTCGCATACCACCTACCCAGAGGCAACCACTGCCTAACATACAAAGCTATGCCAAACCCACAGGTGTTGGACATGCTCCATATAAACAGATTAAAATCCATACAAGCTACACACTGTACTGATCTAAACCTTGTAACGTCAAAAAGCTGAACATGCTGGAGTGGTACATTATCATCTCAGACACATACCATACTCTGGAACTAACTACCTATCAATAGCAAATAAAGGTCCTCATTAGCATTTGTCATGAATAATTATGATGATTGAATGTGAGATAGGAAATACAACCCGGGAATCACCTCTGTGGCTCTGCATGACAAGGCACATGAACCTAAATTACATGGGTGTTGAAGGGCAAGGTACCATATGGCTAGGCTTCCATAGTCCCTACGGCTAATAGCCTATTAGCTACCTAGGACCCGATACACACACGCATGTACTTGTTGCATTACTTGCTATGTGAGGTTGACTGAGTGTGATGGTGAAAGTGTAGGTGAATGTGTCAAAGTTGTGTATATGTGTGATAGCTTAGTGGGAAACTGTTTATATCATGGTATGTAGTGATGTAGCTGTGATTCCAGCAAAAGATATGTATGCTGTTGCTAGGCAGGAAAAGCAGTATGGCATACGGTATGACGTAGTCCCATGGTATTGACTGGAGTGTGCCATTGTAGGCTAAAGCAGTACATGTATGCTTATTGATTGTTAACACTAGTGAATACAAATCCCATATGAACTGTAGTACTACCTGAAGCTGTAGGCCTAAACAGCACAGTATGGTGTATATCCACATTGCTTGGAAACACTGTTTTGTTTGTTACCTGTAGTCCTCACACATTACATACCTCAGGCATGAGGTTTTGTAAGTGCTGACACACAGTACTGTATGGTACACAGGTAAAACCCATCTGGGTTGCTATACCTTTATGTCTTGTAGGTATGTCTGATGTGTGTGTGGGTATGCCTGTAACATGGCCTTGGTGGTGTGTGTGTCACAGCATATAAGTGCATATCTAGCAACATGTATTGTGTAGTACAGCAGTATGCCACCTATATTGATGAATGTGCACATATGTTACTGATGGGTTTGCTATCAACAAATAGAGTGGTGTACTGGTAGTACTGTAACTGTTCTTTACATTCATTTCAATGGATGACAAATGTCTGTATGCATTAGCTTCATATATACCTCCTGTGGCTAGGGGGTGCATTGTGTCACATACAGTGTGCCATGTACTGTAGTATAGTCTTACATACTGGTTTCACTTTGTTGCTGTGCAGAACATGGTTTGGTATATAGTATGTGCCAGGCACTGTCATGCAGTTGTGGGCTGAGCAGTGATATGTGGTATTAAAAGTGTGTATCTACTGACAGCCAATAGGTTGCTATATATGACATTTCATTGATGTCTGTACTTTAGAATGTTAAGTGTGCCACATGACTTGCTCACAATTATTCTTTTATTGTCTTCCAGGGACATGTCTCACAATCGAATACCCGCGTATTCCCCTGAAGAGGAGGAAGTCATCCTAGATGCCCTAATACAACATCACAACCTGCTGTTCTCCAGAACCAGCCAGGACCAGCATGGGCACACTGCACTGTGGCAGGATGTTGTCCATCGGGTGAATGATGTAGGCATGCATAACTGGACTTATGAGCAGGTACGCCATCACTGCAGTGATTTAATCAGACATGTCTGGCAGCATGCCTCCGATGTCCACAGACAACAGCTTGCCACAGGTGGTGGTGCAGCAACACATCCACCCCTCACCAGACTGGAAGAGCTGCTCCTCAGCATGGTGGCTCCTGGCCAACCACTACAACAGACATGTGTCATCATGGAGGCCGGACTCACCCAGCACGTCGACTCAGAGCGTGCAGGTAACATGGCATATCTGTAGACTACTGTTAGCTCGATTGTTAGAACATGTATTTATCAGATGTGTACTGTGTATTTAGAAGATGTGGAGCCTGGTGTCATGCAATACTGATAATTTAGTACATAATCTGTATGCCTGTGACTGTCACCTGTTGTACTACTGTAAAATTGCAAACTCACAGCAGCAATGCCATAGTTGTTGACACTGAGAAACTGTCTCATATCCTTGTAGGTCCCTCTGGTGTGATAGCAAGACAGCAGACCCATGCTGGTGAGTGTTCTACATTTAATATAGCATATAACATGCATGTCATAGGAGAGTTGTAGGCCATATACACATGTAAAACACCTACACATAATGCATGCTCTGCATGTTCTCTGTGGGACTGTGCACATCCCAGTAACATGAGTAGCTGCCTCAAACACATGCAATACACAGAGCATCCCAACCAATTGTGGTACACTGTAGTAGACATTATATAGGCAGAGTCAATACACATGCACACAACATACACCACTTTGTCATATGCAGTAAGTGTTAATATGGTACACATGGCATATGTAGACACCTGTTGTAAGGTCAGACTCCAATATCTCAGATGTCATCAACACAGCTCACATAGTATACCTGAGGGGTAGAGGCCTATCATGGGGCGGTGCAATACGCTTCAACACACAATACATTCATGTTAGGCAATGCTCCCTATTGAACACCTTGCATACCCATGTAACAACTGGCTGTGAAATGGTTAATGTAGCCAAAGTGGTGCAGGTCAGGTGCAGCAAGATAGTTGCCAGTGTGGCATACATTAGTGGCCTTGAGTGACCACATGATTCTGCCTGATGATGGCTCATGGTACTACACTACATCCAGTTACAGTAGCTACAGTACTACACATAGCATTAATTGCTATACACCTGACAATTGTGTGCATCTGGCCATGTATGTATACCTATGAGTGATGGTGCACAGGACATTGGAAAGTGTTTTATACTTGCACAGCAATGTTGTGTCCATGTACACATTGTGTTCCAGAGTGAGGCCAATCATTGAACAACACACATGCATCAAAGACATGTATACTGTTATCAACAAGGACTCTCTACACTCACACTGCATGCTGTTGAGCAACACACATCCTGCATGCTGACACGTGTGATAGGACTCTTTGGCTTGTGATACTGTACTCCACCATCAACCACTAATGAATATGTTCTGTATTACTGTTGGTGTGTGTGTGTGTGTGTGTGTGTGTGTGTGTGTGTGTGTGTGTGTGTGTGTGTGTGTGTGTGTCAGCTTGACTGAGTAGTGTATTTGTGTGCATGTGTTCATGTGTGCATGCGTGCATGTGTGCATGCGTGCATGTGTTGATGTGTGCTAACATCCTGTACAGATTGTAAAGTGTGTTTCCTGTCTTCCTCTCACAGGTGCTGAGGTTTTGTTGGATGAGTGCAGCAGGGAACCTGAAGTCACTGCCACAAATAGTGGACATGATGATACATGTGTTGTGGCACAGGCAGGTTTGACAGGGTCTGTCGTTGGTCCGCCAATCGACAGTACACAGCTTTCCACCCCATCTATGCGCACATTCATACTGCCAATACTTCCCTCAACACCAATGGCCTTAGCTAAGGAACAGCATACAGTAGGCATTGACCAGGATAGTGTGGTATCTATGGCACATGCAACCCCACACAGCAGCCATACCCAGACACCTGGAACGGTACCACATAGGCATATGTCCAGGGGTTCTTGTGGGAGCACTGATGGTCGTAATGCCCCTGGCAGACATGCCCCCACAGGTCTCACAACCTCAGGTATGTTCCGGGCTGTAATGCAGGCACAGGCACATATGGAACGGTACACCAGGCAGGGACTAAGGGCACAGAGGGCTCATAACACCGCTATCAATGACAGTATCCGTGACCTTGCCGGTGCCATCTGTAATTACACCAAGGTTATTGATAGACGTTGGGGGGAGACACTAGATGTCTTCCGCAATGTAATGTCCATGTGCCAGGACAGTGCAGGATGGCTGAGACGTCGACATGGACATATGCCAGCAACATCATCAGCTGGCAGTCGTCGTGGACAACACACAAGTCCCAACCACTCCCGTAGTGGCAGTACCAGCCCCAGCAATGCTGGGGCTGGGCTGTCAATAGACTGTCCTAGACGACCACGTGCACGTGGCTCTGGCCAGTCCCAGCAGGGACATGGGTCCAATCGACATACCTCTGCCTCTGACGATAGTACCCAGTCTGTCCTAGTATCTGATACTGTCCGTGGCACCCCTGCCAGGCACAGGTACTGTGTCCATGGCCGGAGACAGTGATCTGTACAGCCTGGCAGGTACAGTCTGTGGTTGTCCCACAACCTCCCGTATTTGGCAGCCACAAGGTGGAACTGTGTACATGCAGACACACACACATAAACCAAACACCTAGGGCTAACACATACACAAACACATTACATCAACATTGACCCATGCTGTACTGTTGTCCCTCACACACACACATACATGTCGATTGGATGGGTCATTGTCGGGCTCTGGCAAACCAACAACACACCCTGTGCATATGATGAAACTGTGCCACCTCCTGTCATCTGTAACATTGATGCAGGAACAGGCTAACATGGTGCTGATGCACAGGGTGACCTAATAGCAGTGTAGCAATGTTAGCATGTTGTCAACAGTAAAGTGTAATGATATCCTTGTAGGTATATTTGAGCAGGCATGATGCATTAAAGCTATGATTATCAATGTAGTATTGTTTACACCAGTGTTAATTCCAAAAATGTATTGTCCACCCATGTGCCACTTGGCTGATGTGTGTGTTACTGGCAGCATGTGTTGGTGAGTGGACGGTACGTGTGTGATTTGTGCAGTACAGATTTGCAGGTGTACATTTGTGAACATGGTGGAGGTGCACTGTCTGCATGTACGTGCATAGTGGACACATGGAAAGGGTGACATGCCCTGTATTACACAGTGTTAACACTTCACACTTCCTATTCATGGCCAGTATGCATTTTACTACACATATGTTACAATTTGGGTACACATGTGTGTATGACATGGTTTGACACTATGCTGTGAGTGATACTGTTAATATTGGTCATTGGTTTGCATTCTGGTAGTATACATAACCTCAACAGCCTGACTTTAACCAGTCGTTAGATGATGTCTTAACAACTGACATACAGATGTAGGATACACAGTAGCATTTGAATCCTTCCAGTACTATACTATACCAGTAACCAGTGGTATTGACCACCACCCATTCCTGGGACCACTCCTGTTTGGCATGTAGCCGTCCTAGGTACAAGCAAACACACTAGGGATATGTCCGTCCACATCTGGTAATGCATACAGTGGCCTACAATGCATTCTCCGGATGCGACAGTTATCCTCCACAAGGGTATCATACAGGCAGATACCTGTTGACCAACCCATGCTGTAAAGCTATAAGCCAACTCTAGCATAGCCATCCATATTTACTATACATAGTAGCCTGACAGTACCACATTGGTAGTAGCCCACAACATGTAGCAGGTACCGATGTGTACATACAGCCACATGTTATGTCATCTGTCCTTTGGTATTCACATTTCCAAAGGTATTCTGATGTCCCTCAGTGTATCACATAAGCAATAAGGGGTCTGTATGCATATCCATGGAGTTGTTGTACACCTATAATGAATGCCCATTATTGACAGACTGTGTTGTGTTTGAACATGTCTGAAATACACCCCAGGCATGAACCCTCACTCACACTATTCTATAGAAACTGTCATGGGTGTGTGTGACACAGATGACCTAGGCCACAGATCACTACAGTGGCTGGCCTTGTTACATACGTACATATGTGACCTAAGGTCTAAGAAGCAGCAGCACAAACTGTCAATGGTAACAGATGTATTCATGTAGAAAGCAGGCTTCACACCTATGAACTAATTGAGGTCACATGTACATATATGTATTTGCCACACAGATACCAATTGAGGTCACATGTACATATATGTATTTGCCACACAGATACCCGAAGTGTGCAATGCACATACTGTTGTTTTACTGATATGTCATACAGTAGTAAAAGCAAAACCCACAACACACTGGTTCATAGGTTCATAGGTTCATAGGTTAGTACTAAGCTAACTGCCCTTGTGAGCCATTTTAAGCCTAGCCAATTATCCCTTGTGAGACTCAAACCCTGCACCTTGTGTTTGTAAGGCAAATACCTTAACCATTAGGCCACCCTCCCAACCACCATTAGGCCACCCTCCCAACCTTAGTAACTGACCAACAGTGTCACACACACTCAGCAATTGCAGGATTCAAACCCCTACCTAACTATGTTATGATACTCAAGAGATACGCATTAACACGACATCCTATATGCTTTACTGGGAGTTTTCATTTCCACTGCTGTATTTGTGGGATACTGTCATCATCGGACTTGCCAAAGAGGAATTTACCTCTTTTAATGTGTTTTCCTAGTCCCCAAAAAGGGAACTCCTCTCAAAGGAAATCACACACATACACCCCCCCCCCAAACACACACACATACACTCAGCAATTGCAGGATTCAAACCCCTACCTAACTATGTTATCATACTAAAGAGATACGCATTAACACAATGCGCTATATGCTTTACTGGGGAATTTTGTTTCCACTGCTGTATTTTGTGGGATACTGACATCATCAGACTTGCCAAAGAGGAATCTACCTCTTTTAATGTGTTTTCCTAGTCTCCAAAAAGGGCACTCCTCTCAAAGGAAATCACACACACACCCCTCCCCCCACACACACAGCAATTGCAGGATTCAAACCCCTACCTAACTATGTTATGATACTAGAGAGATACGCATTAACACGACATGCTATATGCTTTACTGGGTGGTTTCTTTTCTCCTGCTATATTTGTAGGATGCTGACATCATCAGACTGGACATGGTAATGTGTGTGCACTTTGTTTTATGCAATCCCAGGAATGAACCATGTGGGTCAGCAGGTGTTAACAGCTTGAACAGGACTCCACAATTCTTAGGTTGTGTGATCTATCTGTGGACAAATTGCCATTCCTTCATATGACAATACATATTTATGCACAGATCGTTGATTTTGTGGATACGACATGTGTCTGGGATGTTGATAAAGGGCTATTCAAAGTCTATGTGGGACGTGTGTAGCTCCTTTCAGTGATGTATGTCCTGGATGGCTGCCCTTTAAACAGTCTAGCAGGTTTGGGAACCATGATCTGCCCATGAACTTACCAAAGTTGGTAGGGTTGTGTGTTTGTCGGCTTCCAATAGCTCTGTTTATGACTTCAATCATGATGGACTCCATGGCCTTGCAGATCAGACTTCATAGGCTTATAGGACTATAGTTCCCATGGTCTGTTGTGCACCAACACTTGTGGAGTGTGCCATATGTTGCTGTAACCCATTCAACAGTTTCAGATCCTGTAGAGTGGGTGAGGCTCAACAGAGTGTTCAGGTGCAGGGTCTGTTTGTTCTGCAGTTCACTTATGACATGTATAGGGAAACAATGTAATCCAATTGATGACATGTTTTTGGCTTTGGAAGGAGCAGTTTACCCATTCTACACGTGATATCTCCTGGTATGATGATAGGGCCTTTTGTCAGTGGGAGGTGGGTATGTATGTATGGGCCTGTCTGACAGGATGTCGGCATTGTCAGTCAGGTACAGTTGGGCCTGACTCAGGACATATATGAGTGTACCTTGCTATTTATGACATAGCTGAAGGAAGTGTCATGGTTCTGTCTGGACTCCTTCGCAGATAATCTTTCCAGAACACCGACATACATGAGCACTAAACCCCTGTTATACTCTTTTACACACTTAATACCCTACTGATCTTTTTTGATCAGTCAACAGAGTATTTCATCATAATATCCTGGCATGTCCAAAGGTCGGTTTCATATGTACTCTCCAGTCCAGCTGGTGAATATGGGAATTTTGAGGCAATGTTACAACTGCTTTATGTACACAGACAACCCTCTCCTCCTCCCAACAAACTCAGATATATGTGAGAGATGCAACTATATAGGCAAACAGGAGGCTGAGCTCTCCCGACCCATGACTGGCACAGTCTATCAGGTGGTGAAGGTAACCACACACACCACAAATCCAGTCTCACATAGACCTATAGCAACAGCAAACAAAATATATTACCACACAAAAACATACTCGGAGGCTCTAAATAAAATCTGCCTAAGCAGCAGAGACCTCCAAAGCAGACACCCAAACAACTGCTACCCCACAACAATACCCACATATCACATAGTTCACAAAGTCAGTGTGCCACACAGTCACTGCTCTTAGGGCTAAACAACACACCTAATACACTTGTAATAGGTGACTCTGTTGTCAGACACACTGACGTCCCACTCACCAGGCTGAACAAGGAGAAGGTCACTTTGAGCTGTCTGTCGGGTGCCAGGATCCGCCACATAACACATGCACTCAGGTCACTCCAAAGCAAGTACAAATATGGCTCCATCATTGTCCATGCTGGTGTGAATGACCTCAGACATTCCTCCCTGGACTACATGACAAGAGACATACAGGAGCTCTCTGCTCATGTAGCCCAGACCAGTATGACCCTGACCTTGTGTAGCATCTTACCCTCACCAAGAATGATGGCACAGTATACAGACAAACTGATCAATTTTAACAGTTGTCTAACATATTGGTGTCATTCAAAGGGGATCCAGTGTCTGTCATCCTGGGATGACATGCTCGACATGCCACGTAGCTTTGCTAGGGACGGCTTGCACCTGTCACCCGTGGACTTTCGAATACTGGCTAAGGCTCGTGCCACCCCCATAGTGCCTTTTTTAGGCAAGGCTCAAAAGACAAACCCACCTCCATAGACAATACAAGAAACTAAGGGTAATGCTGCTCAACACCAGATGGCTAAACCTCAAAATGCATGCACTCAAGACTGTCCTCAGTATGGAGTATGTCGATATCTGTGCAGTAACAGACACCTGGTTCAGGGTCCCGAAAGCACCCCAGCGCTACCAGGTTATACTTCATACCATGCTTTTCGGCCACAAGACTTGGACTGACCAATAAAAATAGGGGGAGTATCCATATACATCACAGATACACACACCTTCAGGTTAGTAGCACTGCACGAAGCATCGGAGACCATACATGTGCAACTAACAGTGGGAAAAACTGCCTTTCAGTTTGTAGCCTGCTACAGACCACCCTCCCAACCTCAGGAACCCCACTTGGCTTTCCTGAGAACACTGGAGAATATGACAGTCCCTCCAAACACCATTATATTGGGTGATTTCAACTACACAAACATTGACTGGGAATACTACTCAAGCCCCAACACCCTCGCCCAACGGTTGCTAGAATTTATAAACTCAAATGCTATGGCACAACTGGTCACCACACCCACAAGAGGGGAAAACATATTGGACCTGATCATCACCAACATGGGACTCTATGTTCCACACCAGAGGTATACCCCTCATTGGTAAGGTCAGACCATACATTTATCTCACTGGACATCCATATCCCGTCCCCACCCCCATCCTAGGTAATCTTGGTGAAGAACTTCTCAAAAGCAAATGTCACACTTCTCAAAACCGAGGTGGTATCCTTCAAAGACCCTGGGACAGTGGTAAATACGGCTCAGACCGCTGAATCCTTTACAAACGCATTCTATGGACACCTACTGGAATGCATGGATCATGCTATCCCAAATAAAAACAAGACTCACTCCTCCAAAGGCAGGGGACCTGTCTGCTGGACCCCGGCCATAAATAAGCTATACAACAAAATGAGGAGGCTACTACATGATAGAGCACAATCCCAAAAAGGGAAGGCATCTCTGATCAGTACTAGCAAGAAGCTACGATCACTCATGAATTCATCTAAGGCCCACTTCGAAAGGAAAATTGCACCAGACACTAAGGACAATCACAAGGCCTTCTTTAGTTATGTCAGGAACCTGGGTGGCAACTCCCAGATATGCTGTGAGTTACTGCAAAATGACAAAACATACACTGAACCCACAGACATTGCCAACATCCTGGCAAACAGGTTCAGTGCAAATGACTCCCCCTATCCCCCCTAAAGAGCAAATGTCCATCCCAATAGAGTGTAGCCTCCCTGACATCACAGATGAACAGGTGAGAGCTGCCCTCTCCAAAGCAGACAACACAGCATCAATGGGACCGGACGGTGTCCCGGCCTGCGTCTTACATGAGCTTCATGAAGAACGTAACCCTCACATTAAGTCACTGTTCAATCTCAGCCTTACTACAGGATATGTACCCAAGGAATAGTGTACAGCAACAGTGGTCCCACTCCACAAAGGTGGTGCCACAACGGACCCCAGACACTATCGCCCTATAAGCCTAACTAGCCTGGTCTGCAAAGCTATGGAGTGTATCGTCATGGAACTCATACACAAAGACATCGGGGACCTACATACACTGGATCCTACCCAATTCAGCTTTGTTGAGGGCAGATCTTGCTTCTTGAACCTGGTCGACTTCTTTAAACAGTTACCAGGTCCATAGACGTAGGGAAGGTAGTCCACATAGCCTACCTGAACCTCGCAAAACCCTTCGACACAATACCCCACTCGGGCAACATAAATAAGCTCACCAGCTTAGATATCAACACATATGTCACAAGATGGATTGCTAACTGGATCAGGGATAGAACCCACATGGTCAGTATTGCAGGTGCCATGTCTGACTCTACACCAGTTACACGTGGCGTCCCACAAGTCTCAGTCCTGGGACCTCTCTTGTTCGGTATATATTTCTCTGGCACAAGCATCCTTCAAAAGGGTCTCACAGAGATGGTAACTGGTGCCAGAGCCATGGCCTACAGCTAAATGCCATTAAATGCATAGTCATCCCCTTTGGGAATAACGAAGTGCCCACACATTACCACATATGTGGTAATCCATTAAGTACGGAAGAAGTTATTAGGGATTTGGGGACCCAAGTAGATAGTAATCACGCCTTTGACAATCACATTGCCAAAGTGGTTAGACTATTTAGACCTTCCAAATAGTCCACCTTATCCCAAAAGGTTTCACATCTAGATCAAGTGAGGTCATTGTTACCCTATACTTATCAGGCCCATGATTGGTACAATGCCCCATTTGGGATGTACCTTACCCGACACCTGCAGCAACTGTAATGGCCACAAAAGTACCTCACCAAGTGGATCTAGGGACTCACACAGGTGCCCTGCGCAGTTTGGCTAAAGTAACTCCAGCTCTACTCAGTCACTTACCGCCTACTCGGATGCGATCTGTGCCTGATGTTTAAAGCCATGTCCAACCCAGAATTAATAGACATGCTCCACCTCAGGATATCTGAATCCCTTTGAGCTACATACTCCAGGGACTTAAACCTCAGCACAGATATTAATAGGACATGCTGGAGGGACAGATTCATATCCCAGAGGCTCCCCTCACTCTAGAATGAGATCCCAGTCCCGCATAGGCAGAGCCCCTCACTGACCCTCTACAGGAGAAATCTGGACGAGTGGATGGGTGATCGTATGTTTACCCCTGGGATCTCTTCTGGGTCCCTGCTAGACAGAGGCACAATAAACTAAATGTAAAAGGGCTATCTTGTGTGACCTACTATTCACAGGCACAGTCTACTAATCTAACAGGGTTGCGAAAGCCAAACACACTCTGGCTAGGCTTATAAATGCCCTAGGGCAGATAGCCTAGTATCAACCTATGAAGCTATGATAATGTTCGGAGTTCACATTGTTTATTGATGATACTGATTGCAGGTTTTTTATCTTCTTTGCTTTCCCACTTTCTATGAACAACCTAAGTGTCTGCAGAACATATTTCATTATGACAGGGTTCCAATATATTATATATGTGTCTGTTGTCATATAACTGTGTGCACAAGGCGGATTGGTGAATAGTGAGAGGTTCCTGGGTTAACACATGCAACTGCCGGATATGTGTGGCCCACTGCTGTACTTAGGCATGACCTAAGTGTGTGAGCATGCCCAGTTTGGCCTTTCAGGATTTTGTTGCCTGACATTTGTCTCATTTATTCAAGTGTGTGAGCATGCCCAGTGTGACCTTTCAGTATGTTGCTGTCTGAAGTCCACTACATTTGTTAATGTGTGTGAACATGACCAATATTAACATTTATAGTATATGTGTGTTGAAAATCAGGTACTATTTTTACTGCAGGGCTCACCTTTGTGTCATAACTCGACAGGGATTATGCTGTGCCTGCAGGGTTTCCATGAGATACTTTGCATAGACTTATCAACATTTCTTCATACAGGCTGACCAGTGAAATACTGTCATGGTTTAGTGGTTCAGTACTATGACTATAGTGCACAGTATCCTGGGTTTGAGGCCTGTCACTGCTTTATATTTTCATACTGAGCAGACCAGACTGCTTAAGGGCCAATAGAGCAAATATGAGCATGTTGGCTTTTGTTCAGCTATGCCCAACTTTGACCAAGCTTGTCCAACATTGCTGAACGTTAACCAACATTGCTGAACGTTGCCCAGTATTGCTCAACATTGACCAAAGTTGTGCTAGTTAGTGTGTGCAATTTTGTTTACATATACTAAATAGTGGTAAAAGCTGTTTAGCACTGCTTTATATTGCTTAACACATGGTAGTCATGCCTCAGGTGGTGCTGCAGGGCTGCCTATGTCAGATACACATACTACACTCCCTATACATGTTTGAAAACAGGTAGTGTCAAGTTAGGCATCCCTTTTACTATACGTGCGAGTCAGAGAGAGGTATAATTTCCAGGGTTCCTACTGAGCCAGTGTATGTGCTGTGCGTTGCCTCTTTGCCAAGGCCAAAGCATACTGGGCACGCCTCCTTCTGCCTACTGGGGCAGGCTCAGATTGTTCCTCCTCCGAGTCACGCTCTGCCTGTGATGGCTTTGGCAATGGTGGGGGGGCTGTTTGGCCCGGGCCTATGCTGCTCCTGCTGTAGCTGTTTCTGCAGGATCATATTATGTAGCATAGCACATACCATGACAATTTGGGTACATGTAGTTGGTGAGTACTGCAAGGCTCCACCAGATGTGTCCAGGCACCGGAACCGTGACTTGAGCAGCCCAAACACACGCTCGATTAAATTTTGTGTTTGTGCGTGTGCCTCATTATGGAGTTCCTGTTCTAGGTGTGTGCGCATTTCTGATGGGTGTCATCAGCCACGGCTCCAGTGCATAGCCAGCATCCCCCACTAGGTGACCATGAGGGATGTCCCTATTGGCAAATGTCTGGTACAGCTGTGTCAGATGCCAGATATGGGAATCATGGTAGCTGCCAGGGCAGCCAGCATACACATTCATTATTATGCCCTGGGTATCACACACGACCTGGCAGTTGATGGAGGGGAAGCCCTTGCGGTTAAAGTAGACCCTACCCCGCTGACTGGCTGGTGCTTTGATGCGTATGTGCGTGCAGTCTATTGCACCCACTACTTCAGGGTATTCCGCTATTTGCTGGAAAAGATGCATATTGCTGGCCAATACCTGACGGGAACTGGGGAAATATACATGATCACTGACATGTGCTGACATGGCATCCAGGAACTGGTGCAGTACCCTGAATGCTGATGCCTGTGATATCCCCATCATATCACCAGTTGGTCTCTGGAAGGTACCTGTTGCTAATATTCTTAGGCCAGCACATACCTTGGTTTCCACTGGGATGGGTTCCCCTCTGTTGGTTTTGTGTGTGAGGCATGGCCTGCACAGCTCAACAATTTGCTGCATGAGGTCTCTGTCCACTCTATAGCGCTCCACTATCTCCAGCTGATGTAGCCCCTGATAGGTTACCCTGGGCCTGTACACTCTTCTCCATCTCCTCACTGGGGGTTGTCCAGCAGCATTCGCATTGTCACCGCCCTCAGCATGTTGCATATGTCGCCTTATAACAGCAATGGCAGCCCCTAACATTTTTTGTCTCAGTAAAGCTTTTCAAGTTTTCACTTCTCCTACTTTACTGCAGTGTCTCTGAGGAAAACATGATGGAAAGTTGTTTGCAGAGTTTTAAGTGCTGGGCTGGGCTGGGCTGGGCTAGTGTACTGCCTGTGTAATTGCCTGATTCTGATTGTTTTCACCTGCTAGCTCTGCTAGTACTTCCTGGTTAACTTCCTACTATTTGTTGTGCTTCCTTTTCCCTTTCTGTTTCCTCAGGGGGGCAGCACCACGCACACAAGTGCAAACACGCTCACACCAGCTCACACGCGTGCACACATGCTTACACGGACTAAAACTTGCTTATTCTTGCTAAAACATGCACACACAGGCGCATACGCGCTTACACACATTTCAACAACCTTAGACATGCTTACTCCAGCTTAAATGTTCGCACACAGGTGCACATGCGCGCACACAGTCTTACTCGGATTTACAGGCGCTCACCAGCGCGCAAACACGTTGCAAGCACTTCAACAAGAAACTTTAGTGTTATCCACGGCATACACCTTCAATTTCTTGCCTTTAGCTAGGGTACCTGTTGACACACCTCTTCCAGTGATGAGTAACTGACAGCAAACACATGCCACTCTGCTCCAATGAGCTTCACTTCTTTCATACATACCCCCCTCGTGATGTCACCTATCCTCTACTCTGATACTCCCCTTATCCTACTCCTACACTCCACTGACTGTGCTCATATGCTATGTAAACTTGGGATTCACTATCCTTACCCTCATTTGCATAGGATTGCCTACTAATGCTTGATTACATCTCTTAGTCTGAGCTTTCCCCCTTAGCAACCTCTACTTGGTAACCATGTTGTCTTCAGTCTGCCATTCCCTTGCATTGTAAATTAGGAATTACAATAAAATCCATATTTGTGGATTTTAATTATGGGTTTTCTGGTTTTTAGAGTGCAGCACGTTTGCGCGGCGCTGCTTTACACTTAAACTTCGGAGATCGGGATAAAAAAATTATTTTATTTTTATTTTGCATTGGTGAACATTGCCAATGGCTGTATTTTTGGCCATTTTTCATGCTTCCTCAACTGGATGCATCCTTTTTTTGGCGCTGTCACGGCTCCGTTTTGCTATTTGCAGAACGGTACTCAGTTGTCAACGGAGTACATTTCTGCAAATAACACTACTCTTACTCGGACAGGTTCGGGTTTCCTGGATCGCAAATTTACCTAATTTGCATAGCTTTCGCCTGCAATTGAGGTAATTTGCATATCCTAGCCCTGTCCGTGTAACAGTCGTTTTAGGAGCTCTCTTGCATGCCCCTACCGGCTGTTCCTGGATCGCTCGGTAGACATGTTGGCAGCATGGAGTCTTACTCTACTCTTAGACTCCGTGCAAGCCTTCGTGAATCCGGCCCTATGTGTTCATTGTTATGTCTTACACAGGGACCAAAGCAACATAATTTCATTCAGCTTGCACTGCTGTGTATATCTGATCGACAATAAAGTTTACTTTGACTTTACCTTGACTTCGACTTTTCAAATATATCTTCCATTCAAGAAACCTGTCCTTCCTTGAGATCTGATTTTTTTTTTTTTTGCTGGAACATTTAACCCTACCTTTCTTTGATCCAGCTTCTATGATGAAATTAAAGCACTTGTCTCAAAAAACGCAGTTTTAGTAGCTGTTGCATCAGCAAGAAGAATCTTAGAATTACATGCATTATGTTTTAAC
The DNA here is from genome assembly GCF_019279795.1 of Protopterus annectens. Taxonomy (NCBI): domain Eukaryota; kingdom Metazoa; phylum Chordata; order Ceratodontiformes; family Protopteridae; genus Protopterus; species Protopterus annectens. The sequence goes on from NC_056746.1 coordinate 1,512,788,927, forward strand.
TCTCATTGTCTTGTCTTCCATAAGAATAGTGTTTTTGTGTACTCATACATCTTGTATGCCTATGTCATCCACTGAAATTAATTTAAACCAATCCATAATGCTGCCTGGATGCTTTTCTAAATATATTTACAGAAGAGGGTATCTTTTACCTTCTGTGGATGTGCACAGGCAGTTGAGATTCTAAGTTGACAAGATCAAATCAGTCAGAAAATATAATCGGCTTTGTGTTTCATACTTTCCTAGCAGACTGGGCTCCAGAGTCTCCAAACTCACTGTATCAAAATGGGTATCATAGACTATTACGTTTTATAGATTTATATGCTCGTAGGTTCTTACTAAGCGTACAGCCAATGAGACCATCAAGAAGCTCAGCCATGTCACCCAGTACTGGTGGGAGACTAACTGTGTCCCATTTTAAGTAGATTTTCCTCACATACTCCTAGTGAGAAATTGCAAACACCTATGCAGTCATGCAGACTGTTTTTAAAAGTTAATCTGCTTGATGTGTAAATGCAACCTGTGCTAGATGATACATTGGTTAGGGACTTGTCATACCATGTGGTAGTGTTGATGTGTTAATATAGGTTTCAATCTGAAGAGTGAGTGTTTTCTTTAGCACTGGTTCTGTGTAGGTGGAGTAGTTCAAAGAGTGCTTGAAAGGCTAAGCAGAGATCACCCTTAAGAGTCTGTATGATACTAAGTAGAGGGACAGAGGTTTTAGTCTGTCAGAGTAACTAGAGGTACTGAAAAGAGATATCTTTTTGGGGAGTAAATGTTGAGATCTGTTGAGTTAATTAAGTGCTTAGCCATGCATATGCCAAAAAGCGCATTATAGTCAATGATGAGCCTGATGAAGGAGGAATAAAGTGGGACTATAACCTCTTTGTTTTGACCATGAGGAGATATCCTGAAGAATAAGTTATGCAAAAGAGAAGGATTTTGAGGAGATACCATGAAGAATAAATTATGCAAAGGAGAAGGATTTTGTAACCATGATAGGGATATGCTGGTCAAAAGCAAGTTTCTTTTCAACAGATACCTAAGAGCTTGATGACGTTGTCTGACTTAAGTGGAATATTATGTATATGGTATATGGTACACAGTAGTGATGCTAGCTGTACCAGAGGAAACATTGCTGTATTTTTTGCCATTGAGGGTAAGCACATTTTAAACATAACACATTTGTATGGTTTAGCATTTGCTGGAGAACTTGATTATCAGAATACAATTTGATAACCCTTCTAGATTGCAGTCATCAGCACACACTGAATTGGCATGGTCCATTGTTATCAGCCTTCATGTCAGAGAAGTTTATCAAACAGGAAGGGATCCAGGACACAGCCCTGAGGGATACTGCTGCTAACAGTTTTCTGTCTAGAACAAATATTGCCAACCTCAGATACCCACATACCTATCCAGGAAAGTACATATGAGGTAATGTTGAATTGGGAGTTTGTTAGTCATCTTACCATGGGGGAATAGTGCCAAAGACCTTGGCAAGGTATAGGTAGGAATCACAGACAATCATTAATAAAACTGAAACATCCTTACTTTACACACATCAGAAACTCAGTTATCCTTACCCTGTTGATCTTTCAGACCTCTGGAAAAATACTGCCACCTCTGAAGACAATTATAAATTCCTTGGTATCTTTATTGACCCTTTTTCACTTTTCACAGTTAACTGTTCAAAATGTTTCATCCAAATTATGTTATAAAGTCATAAACCACCTTATTCCACAGTCTAGACATGCCATTGCTCAAGAGTATGCTTGTTCCCTTCCCTGAATTCTCATTACCACTTGGTCTTTCAGTTACCTATGTAATGTGTCTGTCCTCCAAAAGCTAGCAAAGTAAATAAAAATATCTTGATTCATCAAACTAGCCAGCTAGCATATCAGCCACAGAACTGTTTCTATTATCCATCAAAATACTACCCATTGCTGAAAGGGCCACATTCCTGTTTAGTTCTGTCTTCTGCAAGCTCTTATATTCAGGTTTCTATAACCCGAGCTCCCATCTATTAATTTGCACTTACAACTGCTCCATTTTAGTTTTAAAAATAGCACCCCAAGAGCCCTTCATAACAGTTACCTGCACTAACATGGAATTTTCTAAGAAGGGTTCAACAGTCTGGAGCTTCATTTTGGCTGAAATTTCTAACTTACATAATGTACAACTTTTCACACAAGCACTCCTTCATAATATACTTGACAGTCATATGAAATCTATTAGCCTTTTAGTATTTTTTTTCCCATTCTCTAAAATGTGTTGATTTCCTACTGATAAATGACTATAGGTCTAACCCTAGATCTTTTTTCATCAGTTCGTTTGATCTAACATTTGCGTACTGAGCCTTTTCTCAGATCTGATCCAGCAATAAGCTAGTCCTCTAGTGCTTTGATCTACTTCAAGCTTTCCCATAATTCCATGTAAGCCTTCCCCTTCAAATCTAATTTACTACCATGAACAGATCTTGATACCTGACTGACATCTTACAGCTCATCTGTTTTCTATATTAATGCAATTTTATAGCATTTTCATGATATTGCTCATAACTTAGTATAGATTTTACTGCTGATAGTTTAGATACCTATAATTTTTCATTGTATATCAGCTCTTTGAGGCTTAGGTGGCTGCTTAGCATCTCTCTCTCACTTCTAATATGAAAAAAGTAGATTTAAGTCTTAGAGTCTTAGTTCATGTCAGACATTGTTATTATTGTTTTGTTAAAGTGTCATTGGGGTGTTACTGTTAGATTGTATTATGGATATGTTTTTCAAGAAGTGCAACAGTTGTGGGCATAAGACTGCAAACCAGGATGCACACAATTTGAGTATTGTCTGCATAGGCTCAGATCACCAAAAAGGTAAATTGTTTCATTTTCAAGTGCTTTGCTTTGTGATCCTTAATGGACAGGAAAATAAATTAATAACCTAAGGTCTTCTTCCCTTTTAATCAAGAGATAAAGTAAAGAAAAGGAAGCAGAAGGAAAGGACAAAGAGTCAAGAAAGCATGGGTTTGATGAGCAGGGTGCTTCCTCTTTTCCTAAAATGGCCAGAAAAGAAACTTCCCTCTCATGGCACCAAGACAAAAATCTCCAGTTGTGGAGAGCATACTTATTAGAAACAAACCTCCCTCCAAGTCAGGCAGCAGATATTCTTCAGAGAAGGAATTGTCACACTTCATTGGATCCAACACCCCCCCTTCTATTTCTTTAAAGTCTGTGCACTCATTTAGAAGCACATCCAAAGCAAATTGGGATCCTATGATGAGGACCTTTCTGTAGATGCAAATGGAACTGGATATCATCCCATCCTCATCTTTTACTAGGTTGGATTGGGTTGGCCCTCCCTCACATCTTTTATCTGCTTCCTCAGTACATTAGCAGTTTCTGAACCAGCTAACTGCATGGGACCTGTCATGTTGGCAATGGCAGGTCCCCCTACATCGGTGTTGAAAATATCTCATCCAACACTTTCAGCTACAACCCCTTCAAGATTGAGTGGGTCTCAACATCAAGACTTCAGTTCCATCTTCAGGTCAACACTCTTAGAACCATTCTTGGTGTCAAGGTCTTCATCATTCAAGCTGGCAGTTCTGATCTGATCTTCTGATCGTCATCTCATGGCCATCCGGGTCATTGGTATCAGATCTTTCCTCCTTGGCGCCACCTATTTCTGCTGTGGCAGAGGAGATGTCTGTTCTGAGGAGTGATCTCTAAATGCATATGGAATCTGGATCCACCTTTAAAGGTTATCAGGAGGATGGTAGCCTCTTCCCCTCCCAGACTTATCTATAGGACTTCTTTCAGTACCAGCTAGGAGATTATCTTGACACTTCGTATGAGAAATTATATCCAAAAGCTGTAACATACCATTTTTCTAAAAAATCCATCTCCAAAACCACCATTACCAAATGTTCCACCCCACCAAATGACAGCAGCTCTTCAGAAGGGGTCTGTGCTTCAAAAAAGAACTATCCAGGAAGCTTCAACCAGATGAGATAGGGCAGGAATTTACTCAAAGACTCTTTTTGGCTCACAAAGATCAAAGACCTCAGGCCACTTCTGTATCTCAGTGGCCTAAGCCTGCATGTAAAAGACCCCTTTCGGAATCGTCAAGGTGTTAATGATTTTGCCCTGTCTCAAGGCAAATGACCAGATGTGCCTCTGCCTATCCTTAGACATCTCTGTTTGTGTCTTTCGGCTTTTCCCACTTAGGGGTCACCACAGTGGAACTCTGGTCCACTAATGATTGGCAGTAGATTTTTACATGCCGAGTTGCCAGCCCTGACGCACAAACTTCAACGAAGGTATGCCCATTCACGCATGTCTCCACACAGAAGACGCTCTAGCTGAGAATCGAACCGGACAACGTCTTACTGTGAAATGACAACGCTACCGCAGCACCACCACTGCAGTGCTTAGACATCTCTGTAAATTATCAAAAGTCACAGCTTCAGCCAACACAGCAGATTAGATTTATTGGATATCATTTGGACACGGCTTCATTCTAGTGTTTTTCAACAGAAAGACTGTTCTCCCTTTCAGCAATCAGTTTGAACCCTTTGTCATCATCAGGACCTTCATGCGGTGTTGGTTTTAAAAGTTATGGAACTCATGGAGGCCTTCACCACTGTGGTCCACTATGCCAGATTTCATATTAGGATTCTCCACAAAGATGCCATCCACAAAGTCATCACAGATAACTGCTTCTCCTTCAGCAACCATTCATTTGACTCAGACAAGCAGGAATCATATAAACTGGTGGCTGATCTCCCCATTCCTTTGGGCAGGGGGTCCAGTCATTCCACCTTTTCCAGCAACAATATTAACCATGGACACCTCCTCACTAGGGTGGGGAGGTCATTTCAAAGGGAGGGTGGTCCAAGGAGTTTGGAATTAATCAGAAGTCAGTCTTCACATCAACATCCTGGAGATGCAAGCAATCCTCCTAGCCTTACAGAAATTTCAGGACCTCTTGCTTTTGGGAATGATAGCCATACAGTTAGACAATATATTGGTAGTCTGTTATATCAATAAATGAGGAGGAGCCAAATCTTATCCCCTTTGCTAAGAGGACATGTGGATATGGCAATGGACATTGGATTTAGGTTAATTTCTTGTGGCATTGCACATTCCACTGCACTACAACTGGATAGAAGACAAGCTCAGCAGATTTATCCTAATGCCTGACAAGTTACCCCTCACTCCACTTGTGGTTCAGATGTTTTTCAGCCACTGGGGTCAGCTTGCTGTGACTTGCTTGCCAATCCTTCCAATACTAGGTGTGGAAACTACTATGCTCTGGTCTCCCCCCTCCAGAGGAAAGGTCTCCCTGGGGTGCTGTAGTCTGCCGGGTGGACCACTGCTCTATGTTAGAATTTTTCCATTCTTCCCTTAATAGCTAAGTTTCAGCAGAAAGCATCAACCTCCAAATCTAAAGTGATTCTCCTTGCTCCATACTGGCACATATTTGTTTTCCTCTGATCAAGCCTCACTTGAGAAAGCCCCCTTGATGTCTGGATCCACAACCAGACCTGTCACATCCTTGCAGTGAGCCTCACCCAGACCTTTACAACCTCAAGTTAACTGTATGGTTTCTCCAGTTATCCTAATGGCCAGACAATTTTCTCTTTCTGAAAATGTAATCCAAATTTTGTCTGCATTTCAGATACAGTCTACACAAAAAAATAATAAGAGTTAATGGAAACACTTTTCTGTTTGGATCACCAGTCAAGATTTTGATCCACATGCTGTTTCTGTTGTGGATGTTTTTCATTTCTTGTCCTCAGTATTCAAAATGGGTTCCAGATACTCTACCATTAGTGTACAATTAGCATCCATCTGTAATTGTCACCTCAGACACCAAAATAATTCTTCAGCTTCTCATAAGTCTTGCAGGGTCTTTCTCAAGGGAATGTTCATTCTTTGGCCTCTCATCAGTGATCCTACACCCCCTTGGGACCTACATTTAGGTTTATAAGTTTTAACAAAGCCTTCCTTTGAACCAGATTTATCTGGGAAATTGAGGTTTGCGGCATGGAAAACAATTTTTCCGGTAGCAATCACATCAGCTAGGCAAATTTCAAAACTACATGCTTTATCAGTTACTGCCCCATATTAGGTCTTTCTCAAAGACAGAGTAACTCTAAGAGATAACCCATCAGTTATTCCTAAAGTAATATCAGTCAGTCTGTTAACCTACCAGTGTTGTTTCCAAATTGGTTCAGTAAAAGGGTACATGTACTTCACCCTTTAGATGTCCACAGACAACTCAGATTATATCTATATTGGATGAAAACCTTCAGAAAAGACACTCATCTGGTCATTACATTTGTCTCTAACAGACTGGTTACAAAGTTTCTATTGAGACTGTGTCCATATGGCTATCAAATTGCATCTCCTTTGTCTATTCTAGTTACAGCAAGGTTCTAAATTCAAAACCTAAGGCACATTCCACAAGATCTATGGCAACCTCTACATTCTTTTTCCTGAAATTCTTCAATTGATGACATTTGTGCAGCAGCAATTTGGTCTACTCTGCATACTTTCTTCAAACATTATAAGCTGGACATTATTTCTGGATCCAGAGCAGCAACTGGAACTTTGATTCTAAATGGTATCCTGTCATGATTCCAACCGAGATTTCAAGTAATTTTTGATTCTCTTCCAAATGTCGGATTGGATGGATTTATGAAACAAGCTATGGAAATTATGTACTTAACATAATGCTGGATACTTTTCAGTCCGATGCAATAGCCCTCTCTCAATCCCTCGTCCATTTGTCATGTTTTATGTACTGACAAGGATTTGTGTACTGTTTACTTGGTACATATGGTCACCAAGTAGCAAACTCAATCTGAAGGAGAAGGCTTAAAAGGGATTATGGGAAAGTTTGAAGTAACTAGAGGCACTAGAGCATTAACTCATGGCTGGATTAAATCTGAGGAGTGGCTTGTTACACAACTGTTATATTGGACGGACTTGGATGAGAAGGATCCAACATCATGTTAAGTACATAACTTCTGTAAAATATTCAAAGGAGACAATATGAGGTTTCTGTTGTTTTTATTTTTCTAAATAACCGTCCTAATTTCCTTAATTCCTTATGCTTAATGGTTAACACGTGTTTTAAAATTATTTCTTGATCAGCATGTAATACCAAATCTTGAACAAGAGTTTACAATTTCAAACTGAACTGGTCATCTTTCATGATTATTGAATTGCATTTGAAGTTACCAAAAGTCATTACCTTACACCATGAGTATAACTAGGGTGGGGTGATAAGGGCAGCTGCCTAGGGTGCAAAGTGTTAGCACAATCAACCAATTCTGATATCTCTTTAATCCCGCACTTGCAGTCAAACCGCACACTGTAATGCTTCATGTGTGGTCTAAACTCTAGACACTGCTTGCTACATTGTAGCAAGCAGTTTGCTTATTTTTTTTTTCTAAACCCTGACAACTGTAGAGTTCTGTGCAGGCAGGGTATAAACTGTGGCAACTGTTTGCTACATTTGTAGAAAGCAGTTTGCTACAGTTTAAAAAATATATTTTTTTAAAACATGAGCACCGTAGTGCTCTCTGATGGCAGGGTAGAAACTGTAACAACTGTTTCCTACATTTGTAGCAAACAGTTTGCTATAGTTAGACATTATTTTTTAATAAACTAAGTTGAAGGAGGGTTAGGGGCATGGCAGACAAATGGGACCCGAATGGGTTGGGCAGGAGGGGGTGTATTGTGCATCTGTCCTGGTCAGTGTGCCAGTAGAAGGGCCGATCCCTTTTTTTTTTTTTTTTTTTTGTGCACTTTAATGGAAGAGCTGAGGATGGGGTGTACATCTAACTGTAAGTCTTCATTTACAAGAGGATTGCTCAATATGCCATGGCTTCAATCCTCGAGGTCTTATGGAGCATAAGAACAAGTTGATATTGAAAGGTCTCATTCCTTCATCCTTTGGAGAAGCCATATCTGAGACACCTAAACCAAACTCTTCTTATTCAAAGTCTTCTTCTTCTGACTATTCAAGAAAGATAAGTCAAAAGGACCCCGGTCTCGACCCCGAATCCGAAAAAATTGAGATTGCAGGAGCCTACTGCTTCATTGAATTTTGCAAAGCCTAAGCAGACTGTCTCAACATTACTGGATCTGACACTGGCAAAGTCAGATCAGAAGAAAGTGAAACCATCAGACTATACCTTATCGGATCCGCACCAGATACTCGCCGTCCTTGGATCCAGCTCCTGACAGGCTTCCATCACACTTCTTACAAAGACCGACATCTCCGTCTGTACTTCATTCATTCTTCCAGAAGTCACAGAAGAAGATGTAGAGAGACTAGTAAGAAAGATCTTCTTGGTGCAAGGACAGATTGGTTTTCCTTCAGTGCCTACCCATCTGGGTCAGGTTATCCTTCCTTTCTCAACACCTCCCTTGCAAATTCCTCCTCTGACACCTTCTGTTGCTTCAGAGTTCCAGGATCCTAACTATCTGGACTCATCAGTCTCCATGCTAAGGATTTCTGTATCCTTAGATCTGAGATCACTTCTGAGACCTCCAGTCCATTTAGATCCCGAAAGCTCTTGGAGCCAAAGTATACCTGTCAGATCCAGTGTGCAGAATATGACTCTGAAGTGTTGGCAGCCATCTCTGCTCCTTGGACCCTCGGCACTGAACAGGTCAGCTCCGGCTTCCACCTCAGGGGTATTCCCTTAGGAGCAGAGGGGGCAACAATTCAGAAGCTCGTCTTCTCATATCAGAACCCCTCTTCATCTCCTTTGAACTCAGCCTTTGAGACTGCAAAGCAAGTTTTCCCTGCCTCAGGAGATCAGATGGAGTCTTTCTCCTCGGATCCTAGGTATTCTAACATGATGTCACAGCATCAAGAACCTCACCACCTTTCTCCACAGGGGCATCCAGTACCAAAGGTCCAGGTTCCCTCTCAGGGAATTTTGATTTCCGCTTCCAAGACCTCCCCCATCCCTCTGAGGAGGTGCCAAGGAAGAGGATTTAAAACAGGAAGCACCCAGACACCCCACAGGAATCCTTCATGGAAGACAGTGATTTTGATGAAGGAGAAAGGTCCCCACGGTCACCTCCTGAAGATGTCTTCTTTGGAGACATCCTAGATATTCTTAAGCAGAGAGGTAGCTGGATCTCCTCCAACCATACGCCTGAGGAATCTGTTCTCCTGCAGGCTTTTGGTACTGGACCGTCTATCTCCTGGGTGACTCCACCTGCCGATGAGCTCATTGATATGGTCTCTCAGTGGGCGTGGAAGGAACCCAACTCCATAGAACCTATACATTGGAGACCAGGCAGGATAATGACACCACGTGTGGACAGAGAGTTCTGGGAGAAAGGGGTTCCAGTTGATGCCATAGCCGTATTGGCAGCCACAAAGAAGGAAATCACTGGCAAGAATTTTACTGTCCATCCCCCCAGCAGGGAGTCATGGGCGATGGACAGATTGGGGAAGTGTGTCTTTGCTTCAGCAACCATTGCTGTAAGATCACTGAACTGTTTGGCATACTTTATTAGACTTCAGAGAGATTTGACTAAAAAGTTGTCAAATACTCTCTCAGGAGCCATTTCTGAAGAGGTTCAAGATTTTGTAACTTCACAGTTAGTCTATATCTAGTTCTTCTATGAGGTTAGTTTCCAACATAGCAGAAGGAACCTCAAGAGCAGCAGGTTCAGGCATTTCCATGAGGGGACATGCTTGGATGCACTTGTGCAATTTTGTGGAGCCATTTAAGTCCACTTTCGTCAATGCTTCTTTTGATGGAACTACACTGTTTAGCCCTAAAATAAAGGAAATACTGTCCAGATGTGAGAAGGCTGGAAAGACATTGTCTGATGTGTGTACATTTTTTGGCTCCCCAAATATCCTATTCCAAGAATCAGTGTAATAGCAGAAAGATGTGGTTCAAAAAGTTTCAAGGTCCTTTCCAAGACACATGTGGAGGAGGTTGCCTCAGAGGCAGAGGAGGGAACTCTAAGACACGACGATGCCCACATGGCAGAAGTGGTCGGCAAAACCAAGGTTCACGAGAATCTTTATTTGACAAACCCTACTAGTGCTCCTGAATGGAGGCTCGACTGTCCACCTTTGGAGACAGGTGGAGGACGTTTATCCCTTCACCAGAAGGCCTGGCTAGACTTAACAAAAAATATTTGGGTGCAGAGGATTATTTCCAGAGGCTACATAATACCCTTCTCTCTTCCAACTCCAGTTCCAAGAAAAATCCCCAATGTTCCACCCAGTCAGAGGGATCAAGCAGCAATTCAAATTAAAAAGCTGCTAGAAAAAAGAGCCATCTAAGAGGTCCCACCACACTAAATAGAATCCAGAATTTACTCAAGGTTCTTTTGAGTGCCAAAGAAAACAGGGGACTGAAAACCGATTTTGGATCTCACCAATTTTAAAAAATCAATTCAGTGAACCAAGTTCGGGATGGTCATGGTTCAGTCCATTCACCTTTTTCTGGGCAAGGATTACTGGATGTGCTCTATAGATCTTCAGAACACCTATTATCATATAACAATGAACAGGCAATCCAGAAAGTACCTACACTTCCGTATGGGAGCCAGTCATTGCTGATTCAGAGTGCTGCCATTCGGACTTACCACAGCCCCCAGGGTGTTCACCAAATGCATGGCAGTAGTAGCAGTTCACCTCAAACTGCAGTTATTCCGAGTGTTTCCTTACCTGGACTACTTGCTCATTTCTACTGTGACCAGGCATCATCTCATATACGCAAGACATCATGTTTTCCAAACTTGCATTCTTCTGGGGATAATCATAAACTACAACAAATCACAATATGCCATTGCTTCTCTTCTACCACAGAGTTCAAACAATAAGGTCACAAGTCAGAAAGATTATAATGAGCACCTCAATTTCAGCCTGCCTAGTTCTTCAGACTCTAGGTTTGATGGCTGTGGCAATAACTTTAGATGTTCTTCATCTCACATTGCTGCAGTCATAACCTGTGGGTAGTCCGCTGTCCTCGGTCGGCCCGAATACCAAAGTGTTAGGCTGGCGTCAGTCATGGTCGCTTAGATCTGACGTCAGTACGCCGTGGTACTAAAGCGCATGACCGACGTCATATCCTTAGTCTTTCTTGCCGCATGGTCCGAAGCAGAAGCAGCGTTTGCAAGTGCCGTTCGGCATCCTGAAATTTTCGTATTCTGAGTTTCAGACCGAAGACCAAGTTGGGCTAAGTACCCCGTTGGGGAATATTTTTGTCTTTTCTTGCCTCAGTTAATTCCGGATGTCAGAAAAAGTGAATAATTGTATTTCTTGTGGGAAACAGATACCTCATAGGGATTACCACTCTCTTTGTATTCCTTGTTTGGGGCCTGAGCACGACGTAGTCGGGTGTCGCTTTTGTGCTAAATTTAATAAGCGCACTATTAAGCGTAGGTTAGATTGTGCTAGGCTTGTCTTCGGTAAGCGGTGTAATTATAATATGCCGTCGGATCCTCCGACGCCCGCTACCGCGAAGAAGCGCAAGGAGAAATCTTTGAAAACCAGACAGGATGAGTCGTCCATTCCGGACGCCGGTTCTTTAGAGACCACGGTGGAGTCTGTGGATCCGGACGAGGTTTCAGTTGAGTCTCAGGAGGAACCTTTAGTTTTGCAAGATGTGGCCTCTCAGGAGTCAGGTCAGGCTGAGGGGGCCTCTCAGGTGGCTGTGCTCCCTTCTTTGCATAAAGTGGTTAGGCCTTCTCCCTCTGTCTCTAAGGTACCTTCAAAGGCCAGGCCTGGTTTATCTTCCTCTGGCGTCAGTCCTAGTTCTGCAGGTTCTGTGCCTAAAAAGCACATGCTTAAAATGGCTGAAGATTTAATTACCTTGATTAGAGGTTCTATGCCCCCTCCAGATAAGAGGCCTAGGGTGGAGCCAGAGGTGGAAGGATTGGAACATTCTTCAGATTATTCAGAGTCTTCGGCTGAAGACATTCAGGATTTTCCTCCTTATTCTGATTCTGACGCAGAGGATTCTAGTCCCTCTGCTTCCCCTCCAGAGGATTTTTCTTTTTCAGAAACCCTGCATTCTATGAGGGAGCATTTTAAATGGGAAGGTCAGGATTTCTCAGATTCCCGAAAGAGGCTTAGGGAATTCTTGTTTTTACCACAACATAGGCCCTTGGCTATACCTCCGGTCTTAGATGTTGTGCAGGATGTTTTCTCTGAGGCTTCGCTTAATCCAGACTCTTTGCCTCCTGCCCCAGTTAAGCCAGACAGGTATTACAGGGTGCCAGAGGCTCATAAATATTTGTATAAGAGCCCTAGGGCGGACCCTGAAACTATTAGCCAGGGACCTAAGGGTGTCAGGGCTTCTGTTGTAAAGAATCCAGTTCCTATGGATAAGGACTCTAGAGCTCTGGATAGGTGGGGTAAAAAAGTGTATACCTCTTCCACTCTTGCAATGAGGGCTTTAAATTGCCAGTTTCATATGCTGAAATACCAGAATTTTCTTCTTAGTCAATTGAAATCTAAGGTGGATGCTTTAGCAGAGGGCATAGAGTGTAAGGAATTACAGGATTTGGTTCATGCCTCTGATCAGGTGGGTAAGCATTCCTTGCAGTGTGGTTTTGATGCTTTGCAGGCCTCTTCTAGGATGGCTGCCACTGGATCAGTTATTCGTAGGCACGCTTGGCTTAAGGATCAAAACTTGTCAGAGCATGTTAAAGCTCGAATTTTGGATGCTCCCCTTCAGTCTGAAGTTTTGTTTGGTTCTCCTGTGGAGTCAGTCTTGAAGAAAATGGAGGACAAAGCTAAGTCTATGCAGACTGTTAAAGATTTCTTACAAGTGCAGCCCCCTAAGTTTAGCAGAAATTGGCCTACTAAGGGATGGGCTTACCCTTCTTCTGATTTACAGTCTAGGGGCAGATCTAGACGTGGTAGGGGCAGAGCTCATGCACAGGGTTCTTTTTGGCCTAGGACGTGGAGTTCCCCTGCGCAGTCTGCTGGTGAGGGCAGGGGCCAGTCCTTTCGTAAGCAGACCCAATGACCTGCATCTTCAGCTGCCCGATCCTTCTTGTCTGGCAGCTCCTCTAGGGGGAAAGTTGGCACTTTTCAGGCAAAATTGGCTTTTAGTCACCCAGGACAAATGGGTGTTGGACATTATAAACCGAGGCTACAAGTTTTATTTTCACACATTGCCCCCTTTCAAAGGCATGCCAGACGTTCCTCCCCAGCAAAAGGCAGAGGCTCACAAACAGATTTCTTTACTTCTTCAAATGGGAGCTATCCAGCAGGTGCCTCCATTAGAGGTGGGCCTAGGATTTTATTCTCGCCTGTTTCTTGTACCAAAGAAGGGAGACACTTGGAGGCCGATTCTGGATTTGTCTATTCTCAACACATACCTGGACATTCCAAAATTCAAAATGTTGACTTTGCAACAACTTCTACCTATGCTAGGCAAAGATCACTGGATGGTAACTCTGGATCTCAAGGAGGCTTATCTTCATATTCCTATCAGGCCAAGCTGCAGGAGATTCCTGCGTTTTCGGGCTGGGACTTTACATTATCAGTTCTCTGCATTGCCCTTTGGCTTATCTACTGCGCCCAGGGTATTCACAAAGGTTCTGGCTCCAGTGATAGCCTTCTTCAGGTTAAGAGGAATACAGATTTATCCTTACTTGGACGATTGCCTGATTCTTGCTCAAGACAAAGACAAGCTACTTCACCATCTTCAGTATGTTATGGCAGTGTTAAGGTGCCTAGGGTATTCTGTGAACGAAATAAAGTCCAGTCTAGTACCCTCTCAGGACATGTGCTTTCTGGGTGTGAGACTGAATACAGCCTCTCAGATGGCGTTTTTGACCCCGGACAAGCAAAGAAATCTTTCCCTTTACTTTCAACAATTGACTCACCTGTCCAGGCTGACTGCAAGGACAGTCCTTCAAGCCTTGGGGTTCATGGCATCTTGTATTCTGGTGCTTCCCAATGCCAAACTGCATATGAGGAAGTTACAATGGTATCTCAAGAGTGTATGGACTCAACACTGCCACGATTTGGACACTGTCATTCAAATAATACCTTGCATTCAAAAGGAATTTTTGTGGTGGGCTCAGGAATGTCACCTAAACAAGGGACTCTCTGTGACCCGACCAGAGGCGAGTCAGATTTTAACGACAGATGCCTCGGACAAGGCTTGGGGAGCACACCTCAATGGAAAATGGGTTCAAGACACGTGGCCTGCCAGACTTCAACATTTGCATATCAACATGAAGGAGATGTTAGCAGTCCAATTTGCATTGATGGCCTTCAAGGATCTACTACACCCAGGACAAGTGTTGATTCAAACAGACAACACAACTGTCATGTGGTACATCAACAAGCAAGGGGGAACCCATTCGTACCCACTTTGCAGGCAAGCTATGATTTTGTGGGAGACGGCTCTCAGTTTGCACCTCACTCTTCAAGCAAGGTTTCTGCCAGGAGCACAGAGCTCCTTAGCGGATGTTTTGAGCAGACAGATGGTGGATCCCCACGAGTGGAAACTGGATCCTCGTGTATTTCGACAGTTGACAGTGTTTTGGGGGACTCCAGACATAGATCTGTTCGCTTCTCCACTAAATTTCCAGCTGCCAAAGTTTTGCACAAAGATGTTTCATCCAAAAGCTTGGAAAGTGGATGCTCTATCATTCAGTTGGAACAACCTGCACGTCTATGCCTTTCCTCCTCTGCCTCTCCTTCCCAAGGTGCTCTTGAAGGTCAGACAGGACAAGCCTTCCATGATTCTTATAGCTCCAGATTGGCCACGTCAGCACTGGTACCCTCTGCTGAGGAGTTTAGTATGGGAGCCTCCTTGGCCTTTGCCAGCAAGTCCACACCTTTTGTCCCAGGCAGGCAATCATTTCCTCAATGTCAGGATACAGTCCCTGCATCTGACAGCCTGGCATATTCTGTTCTAGACCCTGGAGGGTCGCAGCTTCCTCAACAAGTTTTGAATGTTATTTTGGAGGCCAGACGGCCTAGTACAAGGAAGGTTTATGCTGATAAATGGAGGAGATTTTTTCTTTGGTGTGAAGCTAAGGGCTTTGATGTTTCAGTACCTAATTTGAGTGTTTCACTTCAGTATCTTACAGAATTACTAGACAAAGGTTTGTCTTTCTCCTCTGTAAAAGTTCATGCTGCAGCCATTTCTGCTCACTATGACTGTGACCCACCATTGTTCTCTCATCCTTTGTTTAAGCAATTTCTTAGAGGGGCAAAGAACATAAGACCCCCACGTAGAGCTCCTACTCCTTCCTGGGATCTCAATTTTGTGTTGGAGAAACTCACTTTATCTCCTTTTGAGCCTGCAGCTACAGCTGAGTTGAAGTTTTTGTCTTGGAAGACAGCTTTTTTGTTGGCCATTACGTCTGCTAGAAGGGTATCGGAATTACAGGCTCTAATGGCAGTTGAACCCTTCCTAATTTTTCATAAGGATAGGGTCTCTTTGTGTACTAACCCTACTTTCATGCCTAAGGTGGTCTCAAAAGTGGCCTTGAACCAGTCTATTCATTTGCCTACTTTTTATGCTGATCCCCAAAATAAAGGGGAAAAGATTTTGCACTCTTTGGATATCCACAGGCAGTTTCGTTATTATTTGAGCAGGACTAAAGGGTTCAGACAGTCTCAACAGTTGTTTGTTTCTTTTGCTTTGGGTTCTCAAGGGAAACCTGTTTCTAAACAAACTATTTCTAAGTGGATTGGCCATTGTATTGCTTTTTGTTATTCTCATCATGGTAAGGAGATTCCGGCTGGAATCAGACCTCATTCCACTAGGGCTACTGCCACTTCTACTGCCTTTCTGAGGGGTGTAGCTACTAAAGATATTTTGGAGGCAGCTACTTGGAGTTCAGTGCACACTTTTTCTAAACATTACCATCTCCCTCTTTATTCAAAATCTAGGGCGGGGTTTGCCACTGCAGTTTTGCAGGGCATGCTAGCAGCTCCCAATGCTTTATGATTTTACCAACCTCCCTTTACTTTTGCTTTGGGATTCTACCCACAGGTTATGACTGCAGCAATGTGAGATGAAGAACATAGTACAGTTCTGTACCTACCATAAATGTAGATGTTCGAAGATCCACATTGCTGCAGTCCAATTTTCCCTCCCTCCTTCCCCACTGTAGTTTGGGGTGGTTGTGTGGTTTGGGTTGTAAATATTGTTTGTACATAGGTGGTTGGATATTTTCCTGTTTTTTGGCTTTGGCCTTTCTTTTTAGGGCCTTCTGACATCTGGGGCAAGAAAGACTGAGGATATGACGTCGGTCATGCGCTTTAGTACCACGGTGTACTGACGTCAGATCTAAGCGACCATGACCGACGCCAGCCTAACACTTTGGTATTCGGGCCGACCGAGGACAGCGGACTACCCACAGGTTATGACTGCAGCAATGTGGATCTTCGAACATCTACATTTATGGTAGGTACAAAACTGTACTTTCCACTAGCCAGCTTTTACATGAGGATCCTTCAGTGGATACTAGCTGCTCAATGGTCAATCCTTTAAAACTCAGTGTTGTACCAAATACGAATTACCCAGAAATGTAAAACAGATCTGAATTGGTAGATTCAATCTGATCAAGTACTTCAAGGCCATCCTTTCATTCCCCAACAGCCCAAGGTCATCATGACCATAGATGCTTCCCAGATAGGTTGGGGGGCATATTCTGGGAAAGACAGTCCAGAGCATTTAGTGCCCCAAAGAGACCAATTTGCACATAAATGCCCTGGAGAGGAGAGTGGTTCTGTTAGCATTACAGGCATTTCAAGATGCTGTCTCCTCTGGGACAATTGCAATTTAAGCAGACAACATGTCAGTCGTATGGCACATCAACAAACAAGGGTGAACCATATCCTACCCATTATGTCGAGAAGCTCTTAGGGTTTGGCAGGCAATGGGTGATTTCTTTCAACCTCTATCTGTTAGCATCACACATTCTGGGAAAATCCACTGTCAATGCAGACAAACTGAGAAGGTGCATTCTTCTTCTTCATAAATGGTCCCTCAACAAAACGGTGGTAGACAAGATTTTCCATCAGTGGGGCCAGTCTTGCTGCAGACGTTTTGCTTCTCCCCTAAACAACAACTGCAGCAGCTACTTTACCCTAATTCCTCCACAGGGGAAGTCACCGAGGGATGCTGTATTTCATGATTAGCCCCCTGGTCTTCTCTATGCTTACCCCACCAATTCCATTGATTCCAAAGTTTCTGCAGAAAGCTGCCATGTCAAGGAGCAAAGTAATCCTCATTGCACCCTATTGGCCTCTGCAAATTTGTTTTCCCTTCCTTTGGCCTCACCTGATTCAACCACTGTGGAAACTAGATCCAACTCCAGACCTTCTATCTCACCTGACAGGCATGATGCATCCAGATATACCAAACCTCAAGCTGACTGCTTCGCTTTTCCAATTCCACTAATAGCCAGACAGTCCATGCTGTCTTTGCCTGTTCACTGTATAATTTTATCTTCCCATAAACCCTCAACAAGAAAAATGGGCACAGCAACACAAAATTGACCTTTTTTCAGCCCATATTGATTACAGTTTGGACTTTCTAGCGCACTTATTTCTAAACAGTGCTAGTTCTTCAACCATGAAATTGCAATTGGCAGCAATTTCCAATTACCACATTGGATTTAATGGCTCTGTGTCGACTGGGGAGAGATGGGCGAAGACTGCCAGCCTAGTCAAATAGAATCTGATATATAATTCTGGCATTTGTAAATAAATGTAAAATACAGGCATGTTTTCTTGAATGTAAAAGAATATTGTGAAATGTGGAACTGCAAAATATGTGACAATATTGCACTCTACTGGCCTAGTGAAGCATGCTGTGACCCTTTCATGTTAGAATTTGGCTCCAGTGTGTCTGGATGAAGGTTTCATGCCCATTGCTTTAAGGCTAAAGTTTATGACCAGAATCTACATGTGGAAGGTGCTTTATTGCTCTGGTTTCTGTTAGAATGTATATGTGAAATGCCTTGTATTGTTGTAAGTTTCTGAGCAGGTGTTGCTAAATAATGGAGTTTGTGGCCTGATAACTCAGACCAGGTGTTAAGATGATGCAATATGAATACTGAGAAAACCTAAGTGTCAAAAATGATGTAATTTGGAAGGGCCTTAGAAACATGTTTGTTAGTAATGTTTAAATACTATTTCTCACAAGAGACTGAAAGCATTTTGATCTTGGATATCTAACTCAACACTCTGCCTAAGCTCACATGTAAGTTTTTAACACTGTGATTTCTGGTCGGAATAGTTAAAGCTAGTAAAGATTAATTAGGTATTTTTCTTTGAAATCAGACCTGTCCTACTGTATTATTTTAAGTTTCTGTGTGATTTCTGAACTCTTAGATATCTCTGTGGTGTAGTAGTTTTGTCTTGTGTTTTAATTATTTATTATTAAATATTTTTAAAACCTTCTACCTGTGGCTGGTTTGTGTAGAGATAAGCTCTAGAGTACATTGCATATTTATAGAGGTTATTGTAATAGGCCACTCTAAAGTAAGCCTTGACTATTAGTCATACTTCCTTTGGATTATAATATTGCACAGTAATAACTGGACATCCTTTTAAGGGCCTTTTAGTAGCTTATATTATTAGCTGGGTGGTGACAGGGATTACTACCGTATGGTCTGGGTAAAGGGGCACAGCTGGAGAATCTGTGTCAGCCTTTCCCAGGAGTGTCTGTGAAGTTGTATAAATACTTATCTCAAAGTGTGTGTGTGTGTGTGTGTGTGTTGTGTCAGCTACTTGGCAGGGACACAAAGCACTGGTTGGACAGAGAGGATACTGGAGGTTCTAGCTTGCCCAGCTAGGCTAAGACCTGGACCCTATAGCTGTGTCAGTGGGGAATCTTATTGAGGACCTGGTGAGCAAAGGAGCAACCAGCCCCAGACTGACTGTGATCTCTGTGCGCACTTAAGGGAAATTGTACTTTACTGTGTGTATTAGTTATCCTTTTTTCTCTTCTATGAGACAACCTCCCTGGTGTTAGTGGTGAGGATTGTGGCTCCTTGATTGCTGGGCCAGGGCATGGTCATCACAGGCTCCTCCATAGCATTTCACAAGTTGAGCAAGGCCTTATTAAAAGGTACTCATCTCCTAAGGCCTCCCTTTAAAGACCTTACCCCTCCATAGGATTTAAATCTGATACTGAGTCTCTCACACAATCCCCTTTTGAACCACAAGCAGCTAGATGTGACCTTACATTTTGAGTCTAGAATGGATATAATGCTCCAAGTGGTATCAGCAGAGAATGATTTTCAGAATAAAAAGGAGTTAAGAAAGTTCCAGAGGGATAGAAGAGAGAAGGGAATTATTTTCCGTTACCTATGGCAGATTGTCCTGTTCTAGCAGAGGATGAACATGTTAAGTTTAACGATGTTAATGAATAAGAAAGTTTTAAAAGATCTTCTAAAAGAATGCAAAGAGGCTTGGAAGATATAAGAGAAGGGGTTGCTGATGTGCCGTCAGAACCTAGTGTTGCTAGGCAGTAACAGTTCATAGGTAACTCTGATGTAAATTGGCAGGGTTTTCAGTGAGTTGAAGTGTATCAGTATGGGGGCACAGACAAGAGAACTTGGGAGCAGATAGCAATGCAGGCTCCCAAAGTAAAAGAAGGAAGTTTTTGGAGGACAAACAACAATTGTTTCGGTGGAAGATGCAACAGTGGCTGTTATGTAAAAAGGAATAGAAATTGGAGAGGAAACTATACAAATGGCAGACTGGTGAGGAGATAGTCTCGCTTCAGCTGAAGGTACTGTTGTTGACTGTTTTAAAATAGTTAACTTGTCCCACGTAAAACTGATGTATGAGCAGATTAGAGTGTTAAGTAAAGGACTGACTTTTATACTGTCAGCATGGACTGACTTGGTTTCAGTGATTAATTCCTTAAGAAGCTATGTACATAAGTTAAATTCGAAATGTTTTTTTAACAATGCATTAGAAAGTAAGAATGATTTTCAGTTTAGAAAACCAAGTTTCTTCAATTTGCCTTTGAGGCCCGAATTAGAGGCATTTTTAATTACTTGTGAGAATGAAGTGAGTGATTTGCTTAGTAGTAAAAGTGATAAGGTGTTTTATAATATGACTGATTATGAAAGAAAAGCATTATTGGAATTGAAAATTAATAAAGATATTTATATTACTAAGACTGACAAAGGGAATGCTGTGGTGATCATGGATTCAGTTTTTACAGGTAAAGTTTAATGACTATGCTTCATGATTAGAAATTTTATGTTGTGGTTGATTTAGCGGAACTGAAAAAGGTGTAAAGGATTATAGATGCTCTTATAGAAAAATGGTTAATGGAAGCTTGGATTACTAATATCTGTTTATTTTAGAATTTTGAATCCAAAATTGGATAGGTTTTTTGGCATCCCTAAAATACATAAAAATTTGGATGTTCCTAGTTTTAGACCCACTATGGCTAGTAGTGGCAGTAAAACTGAATCCATGGCCAGTTATGTTGATAAGAGTTTGCAAAAGTTGTTAAACCAAGGGCCATCTTATGTGAAATATTCTTTTGAATTCAGTGACTATATTAAAAAGCTAACAGTGGACAAGGACATATGGCTGGTTACGGCCGATGTGGTTTACTTGTACACTGTGATACCAAATGATGAAGGTTTGGAAAGGGTTAGCAAAGTGCTCTGTAAACCTAAATGCTTTGTGAATGATGAAGTAGATTTGATTGTTAGTATGTTGGATGTTATTTTATCACATATTTTTTTTTTAATTTGGTGATGTTACTTTTAAACAAAAAAAAAATGGTGTAGCAATGGGGGCTGCTATGGCTCCCAGTTACGCTAATGTTTTTATGATGAGTTGGGAAAAGGAATTTATTTTTTATTCTGTATTTTGTAATAATAATAATATTGTAGTTTATAAGCATTTTTTGGATGATTAGTTTTTATGGAGTATTTAAATTCTTTGTCTGATTTTTTGAAATTTACTTTTAATTTTGCTTTATAGTGCATTAATTACTTGGATTTGACTTTAATTAAAAATTCCAACCAGATACGTACTAGAATTTACAAAAAGTACAAAGTAATAGTTATTTACATTATAATAGTAAGCATGCGTCTGTATTATCTTATCGAAGTTTCAGAATATCGAATCTGATATGGTTGACACCGTATCTTCGAATTCTGAAACATCGAAAGATAAAAAAAAATTCCTAAAAACAAAAATAAATAAAAACTTACCTTTGCAAGTAGGGAGGCAAGCCACCCTGCACCCCCCATGTGGGGGGCTGTGCCCCCCACACACCCCCTGCTTAAATATACCAACTCCGAGACCACACTACTTTGAACTAAATGGAAATCTCCCCTTACGGATATTTCCATTTAAACATTTGATGTTTTTTGCTTTTGCTAATCTGGTGCCGACAATATCAACTTTGATATTGTCGGCCTTCGACAACGTGAAGTAGACCCGTATGCATAGTACTAGCCTTAAAAAGAATATTGTTAATGGACAGTTTGATAAGGTAAGTAGATTAACTGATGATATTGGCCATTTTAAGGATGAATGTGAGGCAGTTAAAAGGAAGTTTTATGCAAGAGGGTATCCACCTAGGATGTTAGAAGAGGCGATGAATAATGCTGTTTCAAAAATGCTTTAGCGTGTTTACGCCCTAATTCTTTGGGTGATTTTAATATTTGGAAAATAATAAGAAACAACTGGAAGTTCCTGATGAACTTTCAAGATATTAATAAAATAATCAGTAAAGTTCTGTTTTTTGTGACTACAAGAGGGAAGAATTTGAAAGAGTATTTTTTTTAGGAGTAATAAAAATAACTTGAGTAGAGGTGTAGTAAAGGGGATGTTTAAAAGCAATAATTGTAATTATTGTAAAAGTGTTTGAGGGAGGAAAAAGTTCTTATAGCAGCAAGGAATTATGAAGTTAGTTTATTTAATAGATTTGAACTGTAAGTCTAAATACATAGTATGTGTGGCATTATTTGGGGTTTGCCCTGCATTTTATGTAGGAAGAACTATTAGAGTTTTTTTCTTAGGATTTATGAGCATTTGAGAGCTGTAGAGAAGAAAGAATTAAGTAATACTTTGCCTAAACATGTAGCCTATGGTCATTCTAAACAAAAAGTTTTTTATAAGTTTTCCATAATTGATCATGTTAAAAATTATGATTCGAGGTGGAATGCTGCGGAAGATTTGGATTGGAAAGAATATTATTGGCAGATCAGGATTAATGCCTGTGTGTATCCAGGGATTAATGACAGAGAGAATTTTAAGGTAGTTTTAAGAAGGAAAGAGTTAAATCATTGAAGCTGATGGGTCATGTGATTTTTAATTAAGGTATTTATTGACTAACTGAATATGCAACTTGGTCTGATGAAGTTCATTTTTGAGCGAAAGTGCCTACCAGTTGTGTACATGTTTGCCATTTTAGTAAAGTGCATTATTTTGTTGTGAAGCCATTTTTTTTCAACTTTTTAATTGTATTTTTGTTTCTAGTCAGCTGAGTGTTACTATTTTGTTAGGTTTAATTGTTGGCATCTAAAATAGAAGACAATTTTCTTGGTTGCTATTACTTCCGTAAGAAGAATTTCTGAGATACAAGCATTATCCTCTAAACCTCTATACTTAATTTTCCACAAAGATAGAGTGACCTTAATAAAAAAACGAATGGCTAAAATCACAAAATGACTTTATTACATAAAAATCCAACTGGTTAGTGGTTTCATTCCCTTCATGGAACTTCTTTAAGTTGTATAATGAACAAACTTATTTAAATACTCAATAACAATAACATGTGACACAAAACACTTAATGCCTTAACCCTTTCCTTCTAAGAACAACTTTAAGCATTAAGTGTTTTGTGTCACAACCCCACAACTCCACAGGCATCATCATTATCATCATCATCAACAACCCTTTTTTCCCATTTTCTAAATGGGGTCCTGTTGCTACGTAAACTGTCACCATCTTTCTCAGTTGAATGCCAGTCTCCTCCTTTCTTCAATGTTCATGCCTGACTGTCACATCTTCTGTCACACAGTCCATCCATCTCTTTGCTGGATACCCTCAATTTCTCTATTCTTCTTCCTGTCTCTCCCAAATCTTCCTCACCAGGTTGCCTTCAGTTTTCCTGCACATGTGCCAGAGCCACCATAATCTATTTTCTTTGACCTTCTCTGTAACTCCTATGATGTCCTCATTTCTTCATCTATCCCACAGAGTGCATTCTACTACACATCTCGGGCACTTCATCTCCATCACCTCTAGCTTCCTTAACTGGTCTGCTTTCACTGCCCAGGTTTCTGTACCATACAGTAGTACTAGTCACACCAGTTCACAAGTTTATAAGTACACAGACAATGTTTTGGTCAACTGGCCATCAAAGAACACTGATTCCTCCAAGTATGGTTCATATACCCACCAGTCCAAGCGTCCAAATTTCTCTTAAAAATGTCAAGGCTCTTTAACTGCCTAACATTAAAAAGAGCATTATTACATAATTTGATAGCTTTAACAGTTACGTACTGAGCTGTTAATGTACAATTACCCAGTTTAACTATAGTTCATCTGTTGATCTCCATGCTGTACACTGCCTGCAGAACTGGATTGAAAAAAATCTTATACATTAGAATCAATTTGGCACAAATATACCTGTAACAGAAGGTAAATAAATGTAACATCTTACATATGGAACCATACTTATAATCTTCAAATTCATAATCCTTTTAGTAAATTTTCTCTGAATACTCTCCAACATTTTTAATTGACCTTTAATGTATTTACAAAATTGAATTATTATACTCTATAAGAGGCCCAATATAAAGTCTTATACACTAAAGTTAGTATGTTTTCATCTCTTGTAAACAAGTTAAACAGCAAGTATCCCATATGTTTAATTGCTCTTGATGTTATTAATTCAGTGTGATCATTAGAAGAAAAAACGTGATGATATTAGGATTCCTAGGTCTTTATACTCCTTAACTTCACTTTACTGAAAAGACAGTTGGTGGTCATTCATCTAGAAGGAGAAAGCAGTATGCAATAAGTTCAGATAGGCTAGTCACTGTACATGAACCATGAGTAGAAGCTTGACCCAAATGTGTTACAGCATCTCATATCCATGTGAATTTTTCATGTTTTGGACAGGGTATTAAAATATTCTTTCTAAGCAGTGGAAAGGAAATCATCATCAAGTCTTCCCCTTTCGGACTCAAGACCATTCATTCCCTAGTGGTGGGGCTCTACCCAGAACTACTATGCCAAAAGCTGTCCAGAGGGGTCATCATTTAGGCAGCCATGAGGGATACTTGTGTCATCAACAGCTTCTCAGCTATGAGGACATATTTTCTAAATTAATTAACCCCTGTCATGAGCCAGAGAATGTGTGACATGTATCATTCTGGGGACCACTCTGCCTTCCCCTCATGCAGATGCATGCTCCCATGCACTTACCCACTGAAGGCAATTGCCCATCAGTGGTTTAGTGCAGCACATGCTTATCCCTAGGTCACGTCCCACTTCCTTTTCTAAATGACTGCTACATCATGCAACCAGGGAACTACATGTATTACTCTTCTGCCTGGTAGGTCTATGAAGCACTTGATCAATGAATCAGACTCAGGCAGTTTATGATGCAGTCAGGGCTTTATTCATGTTTGCTTTTCAAACCGACTCCCTTCCACTTCAAAAAGAAAATGAAATGTTCCCTTAAATTGCTTAAAATTACTTTTAGTTGTCCAAGGTAATCTTGATTTTTCCATCTTTTATAAAGTGTAGCTCAATTTCTCATCCTCCCTTTCAGGGAGACTCTTCTAATTTAGCATGAAGGTTGGGTGTTACATCTCTCCCTTAATGTTGCCATATTAAGGCCTATAAAATAAATAGCATTTGTGGATATCTTTTTATTCTCATGTAGTTAAACTCCTACAGTACCTCCTTCTTGGAAAAATTACTTGTCAGAATGAAATATATAATGTTAAGTTGTCAATCTCGCCTTCATTCTTGCTTGATGGGTTCGGAGCCGATCCTCGGCTCCGACTCGGCACTTGCTAAGCTCGAGAGTCACTTTTACCAGCTCGAGGCAGCCCCATATCCCATGATGCAAGGCGGTAAGTACCCAGATCTCGTTTGCCGCTTCGCTGATGAGGTCCTCCTTTTACCAGCTCCTGGTAAGTGAATTTTACATTACTATTTTTGCCCCTTTCTTCAAAAAAACTTTATATTTTTAGTTTTTACACAGTTTTAGTGCCTTTCTGACAAGAATTTCCCTGTCTCCTTAAAAACTCTTAGTCAGACTTTCTCCCATCCCATCCCCCCCTTGTTAGGGTGTGTGTGTGTGTTTATTATTGATAGTTTTTGATATATTAAATTTAATTTCTTGGACTGGTGTTGTGTGTGTGTGTTTCACCATGTCTAAAGAAAGGGTCTCAGGCTTTAAGAAGTGTGACTCGTGCTGTCAGAAGATGTCTCTGACAGACGGTCACACTTCTTGCCTTTACTGCCTGGGGCCTCTTCACCTGCAGGACTCCTGTGCTATATGTCACTCTTTCAGCCAGAGAGTCCTGCAGGAAAGAAGAAATAAATTAATTTTGAGGGGCCTTCTTAAGCCGGAGGGCTCTCCGGCTAAGTCGGCTCCATCTAAGACTTCAAAGTCTTCCAAGGCCCAGGCTTCTGTGTCCAAGCCTGTGGCCTCGGCCCCGACTCTTTCAGAGTCGAGATCGGCTCCGGCTGGAGCCGATTGTGGTTTACTCAAACCTTCGGCACCGATGGCTATCGGTGCCGATTCTGGTTCGACCACTTCGGTGTCGGCTCCGATCGGTTCCGACCACCATGTGGCTCAGGCATCGGTGTCGGCTCCGATCGGCTCCGACACCGTTACTTTTGTGGCTGTATCGGCTCTGGCTGGAGCCGATGCGTCGAAGCTACCTGTCGGTGCCGATAAGTTGTCGGCTCCGGCAATTTCTGTGGTTTCATCGGCTCCGATGGTTCCTTCGAGGAAGAGGTCTAGGTCCCCTTCCTTGGAGCCGATACTCTCGGCTCCGGCTTCACCTCTCCTCTCGGAACGGAGCCATCGGAGCCGATCTTCAAGGTCATCCAGGCTTTCTGACCATGATTTAGAGAGAGTGGTCAGTAGACTTCTAAAATCACAGGCACTGGCCCAAATGCTACATAGTCCGTCTCAGCAGACGACTATTAGTCCACACCCCATTGCAGTTCCTCCTTCAACTCTACCCCAGAGTTTGGAGTTGGAGTCTTCGGGAATGGTTACTGCTACGGCTGAGGGACAGATACCCCCTTCTGCTCCTTCAGCCTCTACTCTTATCTCCTCTTCGAGACCTTCCTTAGAGGGATTCGGTGGCCGGGCTTCCCTGGTCTCCTCCGAGGGGGTGAGTGGCATCGGACCCTTGTCCGAGCCCGCTCTTCCCCTTGGAGCCTCGGCCTTGGTGAGCTCGGCTCCGACATCTGCCTCGGAGCCTTCCCTTTCGGTGGGTCCTGGAGTTCCTAGTTCTTCGGAGCGGGTTCTCTCGGACCTCCCTGGGAGGAGCCTTCGAGGTGATGAAGAGTGTGCTGGCCACTGGTCTCAGCCAGCAGTCTGTTCCCTTAGCTCCTCCCTCTATAGTGCCTGTTGACATCTCTGCCACTTCTCTTGCTCCAGGACCCAGAGATCCTCCGCCTCAGGTTTCCCCACTGGGAATATCCCCCTCTTCCGAGGATTCTCCTGATTTGTCGGGAGATCCTCCACGGAAGAGGACCTGTAAGAGGAAACACGTAGACTCCCCCGAGTCTATCACTTCAGATACTGACTTAGATGAGTCAGAGGGATCCCCAAGATCCCCTCTGAGGATGTCTCCTTCTCAGACATCCTAGAACTCCTTAGACAGAGGGGAAACTGGCCCACCAATAATCCCTCTGAGGATGAGTCAGTATACCTGGAGGCGTTTGGATCTCGGCCCTCCACCTCCTGGGTATCTCCGCCTTTCGACCCCCTTATGCAGGTTATTGCCCGAAAGGCGTGGGCTGCTCCTGACTCTGTAGAGCCACTCCCTAGGAGGCCTTCTAAATTTATTACTGCCCCGTCGGACAAGCAATTCCTCACAAAAGGTGTCCCCGCTGATGCCATGGTGGTGGCGGCTGCCACTAAGAAGGAACTTGCAGATCCTTCCGTACCTGTCCATCCTCCTAATAAGGACTCTAGGACCATGGATAGATATGGTAAGCGGATGTTCTCTTCAGCGACCTTTGCTATGCGTTCGCTGAACTACCTATGTCACTTCACCAGACTCCAGAGGGATATCCTTAAGGAGCTAGGTGAAGTAGTACAGGATCCTACAGCTGCAGGGGCTCAAGAAAAATTGCTTCGCAGCTAGGAACCCTTAATTCTATTGCTAACTCCTCCATGCGACTGATATCATATGCTGCTGATGGAGCGAGTAGGGCCGCAGGTACAGGTGTGGCTCTTAGACGCCAAGCCTGGATGCGGCTATGTAATTTTGCAGATCCCTTTAAGGCGTCCTTCACAAACTCTCCCTTTGATGGGTCAGCTTTGTTTGGCCCTCAAGTGAAGGAAACGTTGACCAGGTGTGAGCAGGACGGCAAAACTCTTTCTGCCGTAGGAGTCTGTTTTTCCACCCCTTCTGGACCTTACCCCAAAGGACAGAAGGGTGGCAAAATGTGGTTCCGCAAATCACAAGGAGTCACGCCGGATTCACGTGGTCAGTTTACCCCTAGAGGCAGAGGGGGTAACAACAACAGACGCCGCTCTAGAGGCAGAGGGGGTCCACAAAACCAGGGAAACAGAGAGTCTCTCTCTGACAAGCCCTTTCAGCATCCCTGAGATGTTGCCCGGCTGTCCCTCCTTGGAGGCAGTCGGGGGAAGACTATCGCTGTACCCAGAAGCCTGGCGTTCCCTCACTCAGGACAGATGGGTACAGTCGATCATATCCGAGGGTTACAAAATTCCTTTCGAGGAAAGTCCTTTCTATCCCTCAAATTCCCTTCCCAGACGTACCACCGGTCTAAGGAAATTGCAGAGTTAGAAGTCTTAAAACTACTGCAAAAAAGAGCCATTCAGCCAGTTACAACAGACCATTCAGAGCCCGGAATCTACTCAAGGTTCTTTTGGTCCCCAAAAGACGGGAGACTGGAGACCAATATTGGATCTCAGCAGACTCAACAAGTCTGTGAGGAAGACAAGATTCGAATGGTCACTCTTCAGTCAATTCTGCCCTTCTTACAGAAGGACAACTGGATGTGCTCAATAGATCTTCAGGATGCGTACTATCACATAAAAATTCACAGACGCTCCAGGAGATTTCTCCGCTTTCGGCTGGGGTCCAGTCATTTCCAGTTCAGAGCCCTGCCCTTTGGTCTCACTACAGCCCCCAGAGTGTTCACCAAATGCATGGCAGTGGTCACGGCTCACCTGAGACGTCAAGGATTCCAGGTGTTTCCGTATCTCGACGACTGGCTCCTTTCAGCCACCACCAGGCATCAGCTTGTTCAAGCCAGGGATTACACAATAAATCTTTGTTCTCATTTGGGCATCTCGATCAACTTGAAAAGTCATCCTTATCGCCCTGCCAGTCTATTACTTTCATAGGCAAACTTAAACACTGTTCGGATGTCAGCTACCCTTACAGATCAAAGAGTTTCAGACATTCAAAGTCATGTCAGGATCATTCTAGCCAACAAGAAAGTACAGGCCAGAATGGTTCTAAAGGTATTAGGCCTCATGGCTGCGGCCATTACTCTTCTTCCCTGGCTCGCTTCTACATGCGCCTTCTTCAGTGGATGTTGTTCACTCAGTGGTCTTACCAACAACTTCCAATGCGTCACCAAATTCTGGTGACACAGATTTGCAAAAATCATCTTGCTTGGTGGATCACTTCTCCCCAGATTCACCAAGGCAGACACTTTGTACCCCCATCCCCGGTAGCCACTGTCACCACGGATGCCTCCCTGATCGGGTGGGGGGGTCATTATCAGGGCAGGATGGTTCATGGGACGTGGCAACCGTTCGAATACCACCTGCACATAAATGTCCTAGAGATGAGAGCAGTGCTTTTAACGTTGCAAGCCCTCAACGACTTTCTTCCCATAGGGACAATTGCAGTCCACACAGACAACATGTCTGTAGTTTGGTATATCAACAAACAGGGCGGAACCAAGTCCTACCCCTTGTGTCGAGAAGCTCAGACTTTGGCAATGGGCGATCTCCTCTCATCGGTTTCTGGTAGCAACGCACATCCCTGGGAAAACCAACATTTTAGCGGACAGATTGAGCAGAGCTATTCTCATGCCTCACGAGTGGTCTCTCAAGCAGTCTATAGTGGAAGAGATTTTTCTGGAATGGGGTCGCCCATGTTGCGATCTTTTTGCTACTCTCCAAAACAGCAAATGCCCAGACTTCTTCTCTCTCTTCCCTCTGCCAGGCCATCCCCCCAGAGACGCTCTGACCCAGGATTGGCCCCAGGGACTTCTTTATGCCTTTCCTCCTTTTCCTCTGATCCCTCAAGTTATCCAGAAAGCTACCGTTTTGAGAGCCAAAATGATTCTCATTGCTCCTTATTGGCCTCGACAAATTTGGTTTCCGTTCCTCCATCATCACCTTTTGGTGCAGCCGTGGCATCTGGACCCAGTGCCAGATCTTCTGATTCACCAATCCGGTCAGCTGCACCGATCTATCCCTTCTCTCAACCTCACAGCATGGTTGCTCCACTTCCTTCCTTAGCCAGGCTTTTTTTGATCTCTAACCCCGTTAGAGACATTCTAGTAGCTTCCTTAAAATCCTCTACCAGGAAGATTTATACAAGCAAATGGAAACGTTTCTCTTATTGGGCTAAAGCTAAGAATATTGATCCCTTCACTGCTCCAGTTCAGGCAGTTTTGGATTTCTTAGCGGAGATTTTTCATGCAGGCTCATCTTCTTCCACAGTTAGAGTTCAATTGGCTGCTATCTCGAACTTTCATGTCGGGTTCGCAGATCACAATATTATGTCCCACAGGCTTTGTAGAGCCTTCTTGAAAGGAATTTTCCTCCTGAAGCCTCCAGTCAGGAGTCCTCCTCCTCAATGGGATCTAAATTTAGTGCTGACATCCTTGATTCTCCCCCCTTCGAGCCAGCTGTTTCTTGCTCCCTGAAATTTCTTTCATGGAAAACCTTATTCCTAGTAGCTATTACATCGGCCAGGAGGGTGTCTGAACTTCATGCTCTTTCTGTTCGCCCCCCCTATTTGGTCTTTCACAAAGACAGAGTATCATTGAGAACTAATCCGACATTTTTGCCTAAGGTCGCCTCAAAGACTAATTTGATTCAATCCATTGATCTCCCTGTATTTTTTCCAAACTATTCAAACAGATCGGAACAAAAACTACATTATCTTGATGTCCACCGCCAACTCAGATATTATTTGGACAGAACTAAACAATTTAGGAAATCCGATCAACTCTTTGTTTCCTATGCTGATAACAAGAAAGGCCTTCCTGTCTCAAAAGTGACCTTATCTAGATGGCTTTCTTCTGTCATCTCTGAAATTTATCGGCTCAGGGGAAAACAGCTGTGCTCAAAACCTAAAGCACATTCAACCAGAAGCTTAGCTACTTCTACAGCCTTTCAAGCTAGACTTCCTTTGGACACTATTTGTGCAGCGGCCACTTGGGCCACTCCTCATACTTTTGTTTCCCATTACAAATTGGACTTGGCCTCCAGGGACAGAGCCAGTTTTGGCTCTACAGTCCTCAAGAGTCTGTTCCATTGAGCCACCCAGGATAGAGGTGCTAGGGACGCGGTCCCATCAAGCAAGAATGAAGGCGAGATTGACAACTTAACATTGAGAAGTTAAAGTTATGTACCTACCATAACGTTCCATGTTAGTTGTCTTCTCTCGCCTTCTTTCTTGCGACCCTCCCTCCTTCCCCCAGGCCTGGACAGACCTTTTTCCACAAGGAATTATTATGCTAAAGACCATACAGAGCTGGTCCTTCTTCCATCCTGCAGGTTTTTCTTTCTTCCTTCTTCCTTTGGGAAGTGTTTATGCTTGGTGCTATTGCCCTTTTGTCATCAAACGAGATCTGGGTACTTACCGCCTTGCATCATGGGATATGGGGCTGCCTCGAGCTGGTAAAAGTGACTCTCGAGCTTAGCAAGTGCCGAGTCGGAGCCGAGGATCGGCTCCGAACCCATCAAGCAAGAAAGAAGGCGAGAGAAGACAACTAACATGGAACGTTATGGTAGGTACATAACTTCTCATTTATTTTGGTGTAAGTACAATAACCTAATATGTGTGTGATTACCTGTCTCTCTTGTTTTCTTTGGACATTCATACTTTTTGATAATGTACATTGGTCTACCTTGACAGCCTCTCTTGGCTTCTTATTCAACAGGTAAGGTGTGTTTAGGGATGTTTTGTAATCCCCAGTAGATGACAATTCTACAACTATAGGGATTACTTTTTTGAGATTATGACCAAGCCTATGTTCATAGGTTTATAGGTAAGAGTTCGTCTATCAGGCTTGTTCAATAGTTCCCTCCAGCCTCTTATTTTTCCATCGAAATTGCATCAAAGCTGTGTTGGAGGTGACAGCAGATCACTCCTGGCAGTCTCACAGTTGGCCTAACCAATACCATCCCTCATAATGAGTGAGAAAACAATAGCAGTCTTTTCTATCCTCTTACCAAGCTCCTCCAAAGCCCAGACTCACTACTTCCAGTCAACACTCCATCCTCCTGCAACATGTGCTGGCTGTCTGATCAGATGGTTGTTTTCATTGCTCAGCATAAACTTGACAGTCTCAAATGCAAGCAAACCCTTTTCAGTTATATTTCAGCCTGTAATTGTGTGACTCTGTAAATATAACTCTTCAG
The DNA here is from genome assembly GCF_019279795.1 of Protopterus annectens. Lineage (NCBI taxonomy): Eukaryota > Metazoa > Chordata > Ceratodontiformes > Protopteridae > Protopterus > Protopterus annectens. Next base: position 1,512,820,787 of record NC_056746.1, read on the forward strand.
AGATCCATCAGAGTTCAATCCACTGCTTAGCACCCTCTGCATTTTTTCTCCTGGGCCTATCAGTTGTGGATGTTTGGGAAGCAGTCACTTCATCAACTATACACATGTTCACTAGACATTACAAGCTGGGCTGTACTTCATAGGCCAGAAGCTTTTTTTCTCAGCAGTCATCCTAGTGGTGATAGCTGTGGCCTTTACCTGTTTGTTTGAATTATACCTTGGTATGTAGCTCAAATGACAAAGGCATATAATGGTGAGAAATGTGTGTGAAAATATAGAACAGTTGTATGAGATAATCATACCTCTCAACATCTCAGTGCAAGAACACTGGACAAAATACAGACATAATAGGGGGACAAAGGCCCAAAATAGGGACAAATTTTAAATATTGCTCCCATAAAATTATACAGATGCTAGAATTACAGGTTTTGAATTATTATGTGTTTTCTGAAGTATTTAGCATTTTTTGTTACTTCAGTCCTCAGTGATTTGCCAGAAAAACAGAAATGTTATGAGTAACAAACCAAAAATCTGGATACTTGAGAGGTATTGAGATAATCAGCTTAAGAGATGATGAATGCATGTATGCATTCACTATATTAGCACCCTTCTTCCATCCATTCCTGTTTGCTGTTTATGGTCCAGTTCAATTGCATTGTTATGGAATGGATGTAGTATGATCGTGGGATGTTTGGCAAGATAATATTGCAACCTGTTTGTTTTACACTGAAAGCACTGTGTTTTTATTAAGTATATGCAGTATGCATATTTTAATGTATTGTTGCTGTTTCTATGATGTGGGTGGTACATGGTCCAGCACTTAGTACTGCTGCCTAAAATTATTTGTTCCCGGCCAGGGAGCTGTCTGTGCACAATCTGCATGTCATTTCTTTGTCCACATGGGCTTTCACTGAACGGGTTGGTTTCATCCCACATTCCTAAGTCATCCTGTTAGTGAAATGGTGATCCTATAGTTTCCCAAAGGTGTATTTGCATTGCTAGATTATGTATGTGTGTGTGTGTGTGTGTGTGTGTGTGTGTGCATACATATGTGCATGTACGTATTTATGTATATGTATGTATCACTATATCTGTATCTGTAAGTGTGCGTATGCACTTACATATATGTGTGTGTGTGTGTTATATGATGGAACAGTGTCCCGTCTGACAGGTTTTCTGCACTGTGCCTAGTGTTTGCCAGGATAGGCTGCATTTTCCTTGCAACCCTCAATGTGGTAATTTGGGTACTGAAGCATGAATAAACATTTCTTTGAAGGACCTGCAGTAAGGTATATTGCTGTGGCCTGATATAGTCATCATATTCACATGGTGGACAGTAACTTATAGGGTTAACTTATATTCATATTAAGTAATAAAACCTACTTTTGATAGTACTATGAAAGATTGGAAAATAAAGTCAATAATGGAAGAGTCCAACTTTTCTAAATAGAAAAACATAAGAATTTTTGCTGGTTGGGATGGGCATGCCTGAGAGGAATAATTCTTTGCCAGGCATTGAGTGGCAGATAAGCAAACCAATCAAGAAGCAGGATTTACAACCTTGCAAAGTCTTGTGAAGAACCAGTCCCTTTAAAGGGAATGTAGCCCAGATGAAAAAGGCATTTGGTTTCAAACACCTGTTTTTATGGTGAGTAGTTCACTCAGCTGTACTTTCCACAATTTTTTTTTGTATTTTTTCAGAGCTAGAATTAATCTTTAGGAATCTTGTTTTGTGTTGTCTGTATTAGTTGTTAAAGTTTGGGAAAAGATATTTATGTCTACGTTCTTCCCATCATACTCCCGATTAGACTGAATTCAGCATAATGTAATACTGAAACTTTCATGGAAAACTGGGTCCCTTTACTGCGTAATGCAGACTATGTAATAGAGGACCATGTCTGTCCTTAGAAAAGCCTCTGTTCCAACGTTATTGACTAGTCATATGTGAACCCTCCAAGTTAGTGGTTAAGTTTCTAGAATGGGAATCAGTCATGTTTAAAATATATTACCTGTCTCAGGCTTCTAAACCACTGCTTGAGGATCAATTCAAGTCATCCTTTTTCATGGATGATACAGTTGAGATGTCACTTCCACTCTCCTGTTCAAGTTAGCTAGCAAATCTGCCTCTCATTCCTGAGGTCCATGGTACTGTGATATGTGTCTAAGCTTATCTTTCTAATCTAATCATATATTTGTTTCTTTCTGTCTGTCTATCTTTCTACCTCTCTCAATTTTTCTCTCAATTAATCCTTGATATAACTGTTTTCCTGCTATTCTGTTCACCCGAACAGCAATGCATGGATTTTTCAAAAGAAAAAAATCCTTACTTGCTCCTTGGCTACTGTTATAAATCAGTATTCATCACAGTTTATATAAATGTAACAACTAAGATTCTACAGTACCAGTCGTGAAACCTTGCATAGGAGATGGACAACTTCTTTAAAGAAAACTGTGGTGCATCACATCCATGTTATAAAGATGGTTTCTGTTTTTTTTTTTTTACATAAAGCTGCATGTTCCTAACCCACCAGCGCAGAAAGCACACGTTACCAGCAAATTTCTGATTCGCAAACACAAGCCTCGGGATGGGGAAGATGAGGTGCAGAAACCAAAAGTACAACTCCTTGTTGCTAAGCCAGCCCCCAGTAGTACTCATCCAAAAGCAATGGATTATTCAGGTGGGTTGTTAAATTTTTCTGCTTGACTGTTTTACTTAGGCATTAGTTTAGACTTTTCAAAATGTAATAATCTTGCAGAGCTACCCAGGTTGTGTCTGTAAATGGTCTGTTGTGATCAGTGTACTACAGTGGTAAACAAAGTAAATAAAAATAAAAACATAAAGATCTGCCTTGCAACACTTAATTTGTGTTGCTGTATCAAAACTTTCAGAATTTATTACTGAAAGAAGTAAAAGTACAAGAAAAAGGTGGAGACTGGATGTAAGCTTAGAAGACATGAGAAGGAACTGATGGTGTTGTTCCCCTAAACTGGAGTAGGGCAGAGTTATTACTGCAGGGGAGCAGTAAAAGAGAAGGGTGTAAATCAGAATTCCACTTGTGTGAAATCAGTGGATTTGGTTGTCTGATTCACTTAAAACATTAAAATGTTTGTTTGTTTCTTTCGGCTTTTCTCGGTTAGGGGTCGCCACAGCGGAACTTTGGTCCGCTAATTATTGGCAGTAGATTTTGACGTGCTGGCTCGCTGGGCCTAAATGAAGGAACGCCCATTTACACATGTCACCACACAAAAGACGCTCTAACTGAGAATCGAACCGGCAACGTCTAACTGTGAGGCGACAACGCTACCGCAGCACCACCACCGCAGTATTAAAGATTGTCAAAACTTATGTGAGATCTGTGCTACCTTGTTTAAAGTCAATGTACCCACGTACCCAGTGAAGAAATAAACACTTGACTAAATAAGTATAATACATTAATTATCCTGACCAGATAGTGTTGATGTGACATGACTATACTTAAAAAGAAGCAAGTACGTCTGAAAACTGGTATTGGTTTGTATGGAGTGTGGTAATAGTGGTGGTAATATGTGTGTGTGTGTGTGTGTGTGTGTGTGTGTGTGTGTGTGTGTGTGTGTGCGCATGCGTCTGTGTGTGTGTGTGTGTGTGTGTGTGTGTGTGTGTGTGTGTGTGTGTGTGTGTGCGTACGTGTGTGTTTGTATATGTGTGGTTTTAATATTTTAGAATTTTCATCATATAGATCATTGCTGCAGTAACTTTAGCTATATGGATTATATCCTGCCAAGGATATAACAACTGGCCAGTTTCAAAGATTCAGGACACCTTCCACATGCCCAAACTGTCAGGCAGCTTGAGCTGAAGTGAGTAAAAGACAAGTTTAGGTGCCAAGCCCTTCAGAGCTGTACTGATGCAGATGAGTACGCTCCTATAATGCTTTTGAGGATTGACGGGCGACTTGGTGCTGTTCCTTTGTTGGGTAGATAACTTCCCTTTGGGACAACAACTTCCACTTTCCGAAATATTGGTTGTGTTTTATATTATACTTTTAAATGGGAGCACAGTTTAAAAGTTGTATAAAGTAACTAAAAAACATTTTTTCTGTGGAGAAATTGTGTTCATTTTACTATTTTGGGGGCTGGCAAAGTGTTTTGTAGTACTTTTTACTGTGCTTTTCTGTGAAAAAAGTGACTTTTAAAGACTTATTACTGGCATTTGCGGCTTGTCTTCCAAAGGAAAAAACACATTTTTCGGCTTGACCATGGAACAAACTACTTGTCTCATGGTCTGTCCTTCTTCCAACCACAAAAAGAAAAAGTTAAGTGAACAGCCTTTGCCACCACAACAGGCTAGCAATATGTCTCAGTTCCAAGTGAGTGACTCTGCTGTGGCCATTTGTTGTTCCACTCATCTTTTATCTTGGATCCCTCTGGTGCAGCACCTACAGCCAATATTGACTGGGGGTTGGCAATGTCCTATGTGGTTGTTGGGGTCCCTTCATTGGGCAAGGAGGAGCCAGTCTTGTTGGTCCTGAGAGAAGAAGCAGGGAAGGTTCGCCTGTTGTGTCAGAGTGCTGTGATCATCCCTGGGGAAGCTGCTGCTGCCGCCATTAGCAACATGGTTGGCCCCATTTTACCTGTCAAAAAGAAACAGAAAACTAAGCATGTGTGAACTACTCCTCAAATTTCTTAGGACAGGAGTAGTTTACTGAGTCTAGCTCAGGGTTTAATTCAGGCAATTGATACTTCTTGTAAAGCAGATTCTGGTAAACTTAAGAAGGATACCTCTTTTACTGAAGAAATTGAAGATTTTGAGTATGAACGGGAAGATGAAGGGATAAATACAGGGTTTTCTCCTCAGATTTCTGATTCAAACTCAGAGGATAGCTCACTTTCTGATTCTCCTTGTGGGTGTTTCTGTTTCTATGAGACTGTGAGAAGTGATATAATATTATATCACCTTGTGTGGTTTGTTGAGGTTCTTGGTTTTATTCATTTCCAGAATACACCCATTCCTCTTGTTCTGTCTGCTTTTGACGATGTGTGTTACTGCCTGCAATTTTCCTGATAGTCAACCAGCAACTTCTAAAAAGGTAGTTAGGATTTATAAAGTTCCTTAGCATTTTGAGTTTTTAAACACTATTCTCAAACCTGACCCAGCACCTATAGGTTTAGTTGATGCGACTGCTGCTAAACACTTAGTTAATTCCAATGCCACCCTTTTTGATACGGATTGGAAAATTATTGCTAAGTATGATAAAAAAGTGTATACTTCTGCAACTTTGATTTTCAGAATTTTGAATTGTCACGTTCATGTGTTAAAGCTGGTTCTGAATAATTATGAAAGTATGAGGAATGTTTTATCTGCAGAAAAATCTGCTTTAAATAACTTAGTTTCTCCTATTGCTCAGGTCACTACTCATTGTTGTCAGTATGTGTATGACTGTGTTGATACTTCTTGCAGGGCTATGGCCACTGGTAATGTTTTGAGGAGGTTTGTATAGCTGAAGTCTCAGAACCTCCAAAATGAAGTTAAAAATGATATTTTTAATTGCTGTTGGATGGAGATTTAGTTTTTGGCACCTCTGCTGCAGAGGTGATCAAAAAGTATAATGAAAGGGGGGAAACACGTCCAGGGAATCTCTTAAGAATTTTCATCCCTCCTTTTCCAAAATTTTTAAGGGATTCTCTAACTCCTCATCCAGTTTTGGCAAAAAGCAGAACAAACAGTCTCGACAAAATACAGGCAAACAGATTCTTAAGAAGAAATGAAAAGGGGCTTCTAAAAGAAGCCTCGAACCTCTTAAACCCAAGGATAGTCCAATAAATCTGAATGAGTATTAAAAAGGCCTTGTGACCACCTCCAACCCTGGCCCCTTTTTTCTTCCAGAAAGTCTGAATCTCAGTTTTTCTCTTTGTCAACAGATAGTTTTTGGCAGATGGATTCTGAAGACCATTCATCAAGGTTACAGATAGCAATGGGAGGAAATTCTTCCTTTCCAGGGGGTCATTCCATGCTGTCTCAAAGGGTGATAGAGCCAGTGCTTCCTTCCCAGATGGGGAGTTTTTTATTTAAGGATGTTCTTAGTGCCAAAAAAAGAAAATGCTTGGAGACCAGTTCTGGATCTTTCTTTCCCAACCTGTTTGTGATAGTGCCCAAATTCAAAATGATGTTACTTTATAACCTGTTACCTCTTCTTCCTATTTTAATATTCCTGGTAACACTGATCTTAAAAATATGCTTATCATTGCATCCTTATTCATCCAGACTTCAGATGTTTTTTGAAGTTTTGGGTGTCTGAATCACATTATATGTTCTCTAACTTACCCTTTGGACTATCAAGTGCACCAAGAGTGTTCACAAGGTGTCTAGCTCCAGCTGCATGTTATTGCATGCTTACAGTATATCCATATTTTTCCATATTTAGGTTCAAAGGATAATACTAGGCTATTGGCCCAGAGGTCCTTATAAGCCTAGCCAAGAATTTCGCCAGTGTTTCCTCAAAGTCAGCACCTGTCCACCTGTCCAGCAGGGACACAGGTGGGATCCCAGGGGTGTATTTTCTGCTTCCCATCCGGTCTTCCAGGTTCCTCTTAAACAGGGCTAGAGAGATACTCTGCCTGACATGGAGAGGGAGTCTGTTCCACAGGTGGGGGAGTCTTTGTGACACAAATCTATCCTGCCAACAAGTTCTATTAATGTCACAGACCAGGTTAAGGCCCTGCGTACGGGTTGCTCGAGTGGAGTTTGTCTTACGGATATGCAGCAACTTTGTCAAGGCTGGGTCTGAGATGGTCTTATATGCCAGACACAGGTCACCTCTGAGCAGTCTGTATAAGACTGAGTAGAGGGACAGGGCTTTTAGCTTATCTGTATAGGATAGGTGTTTGAGAACCTGGAGTTTCCTGGTCAGGAACCTCTGTGGTCTTTCCAACTGCTGCATGTGCTTGGCAAGGTACAAGGGAACGGGGCATTGTACTCAATAATGGGCCCGATAAGGGAGTTGTATAGGGATATTATGACCTCATTTTTCCTAGATGAAATACCCTTATTTATGAGGTGGACCATGTAGTAAGACTTCCGTACAATAGAGGCAACGTGGTGGTCAAAAGTGAGGTTGATATCAACCTGGGTGCCCAAGTCCCTCATGACTGATTGTGTGCTTAGTACATTGTTATTAGTGTGATAATTAGTGGGGATGCCATTTTCCCCAAAGGGGATAATGATGCATTTCTTGGCATTCAGTTTGAGGTGATGCTTCTGGCACCAGTCATTAGTTTGGGTAAGGCCCTCTTGGAGGAAGTTCACATCACTAAGGGAATTTAAGACAGCACTGAGCTTACAGTCATCTGCAAACTTGGTCAGCCACAGACCAGTGGTTTTGGCTTGCATCTCAGAAAAGTATATCCCAAACAGTAGAGGCCCAAGACCGATCCTTGGGGTACACCGCTCATTACGGGTCTACTACTAGAGGTGGCTTCCCCTACTTTGACTGAGTGGGTTCTATCAGTGAGCCAGTTAGCTACCCATCTGGTAACTTATGGTTTGATGCCTAGCTGGGAGAGTTTATCTATTATGCCCGAGTGTGGAATAGTGTCAAAGGCTTTGGCTAGGTCAAGGTAGGCGGTGTGCACTGTCTTCCCCTCATCCAAGGTTTTGGTGACTCTTTCGAAGAAGTCGACCAAGTTTAATAGGCATGATCTCCCTTTGGCAAAACCAAACTATGTGGGATCAAGTGTCCTTGTTTATAAAGTCCATGATAATACGTTCCATGGCCTTGCAGATCAGGCTAGTTAGGTTGATGGGCCTATAATTGCCGTGGTTAGTGGATGATCCACCTTTGTGTAGAGGGATGACAGTGGCTGTCCTCCATTCAGCTGGGATGAAGCCAGTGCTCATGCTTTGGTTGAATAGGGTGTCTAATGGAGCTGAGAGCTCATGTAGGATACAGCTATGGATATTATCAGGTCCCAAGGAGACTGTATTTTTTGTATTTGAGAGGGCATTAAGGACTTGCTCCCTGGTGATGAGGGGAGGGAGGCAGGTGCTAGGAATGTCCTGGTATACTGATGGTGGGACACGGGGGTGAAGTTTTCACTGAACCTGTCTACCAGCAGGTTGGCTGTACCTATAGCGTTCATGTATGTGGTGTTATTGACCACCAGTTCAGAGCAGATTTGGGTGTTACTGTTGATATTGCGGACATATGTGAAGAAGGCCTTGTGATTGTTCTTAGTGGATGTGGCCAATTTGGACTCAAAGTTAGCCTTAGAGGATTTCACCTGTGACCTTGTTTGCTTGTTCAGACAAACGAGAGATTGCTTCCAACTTGGCACCTGCTCCTTCTTGGTCCTGGACAGCAATTTGTTCCTTTTATTATAGAGTTTGTTTATTGCTGCTGTCCATCAGACAGGTTTACTCTTCCTTGAGGAAGATGATTTGGTCCTGTCGGGTATTGTTGAGTCCATACAGCTATGTAGGTGCTCATATAGTTTTTTGGTGTAGGCTTGGACATTGGTGCTAGTTCCAACTGAAGGGGCAGTGGTTGTGAAGCTGCTTATACCTGCTCTTTGGAGACTGTAGTCAACTTTAGAAGACTTGCTTATCTTTGCAGAGTCTTTTTCAAAGTTTCAGGAATCTGTCTCTTGGAGAGATCTCTTACACAACTGGAATTCCAAGAGGACATTCAAAAGTATTCCTTGGCTCCTTCAAACATGGTTGTTTTCCTGGGATGTCAATTAGATACTTCAGTTCAAAGAGCTTTTCTTCCACAGGAAAAATAGATATATATCTAGATCTACTTCTAAGGTTTATTACTTAAACTACAGTCATTGTGACAGAATACTAAATGATTTTGGGTCTTATGGCTTCTATGATTCTCTTAATACCTCTCGTAAGACTCCATATGAAGAAAGCTACAGTAGCATTTGAAGTCTTTATGGTGCCAGCACCAGCACCCTTTGTCTTTTCAAATCCCAGTGCTCCAGTGCTGAGATTTGTCAGAAGAGAAGTCATTTGGTGGAGACAACAGACATCCTTAAATCCAGGTCACCCCTTTTCCCTCCCTGTTTCAAAGCAGTCATTCAGTCTTGTCAGATACATTGGACTTTGCCTGGGGAGCAGTTTCGGGACGGATAAAAGTCCAGGGTGTGTGGGACACCAAGGACAGATGCAAGCACATAATTATCAATGAGATGCTTGCCCTGATCAAGGCACTCAACTCTATGAATCATCTTGTTACTATGGATCTCTTCAAGTTGTTACAAACAATACTACAGTCATGTGGTACATCAACAAGTGGGGTACCAAGTCATAACCCCATTTGCAGACTAGCCATATTAGCTTGGGATATAGCTTCACAGCACAATCTTACTCTACAGGCATCCTACATTCTGTCAGAGCAAAACTGTGTGGCAGCCAAGCTGAGCAGGTCCAGAGCAGACCTTCACAAATGCAAACTAGATCAGAGTGTCTTCCAAGATTTGAGCCATCTGTGATGTCCCTGTTCTGAGACAGTGATCAAGGAGTCTCGGTCCTCACCATGGACACAGGTGCAGGATCTTCACTTGGATTAAAGAGAGTTATACACAGTATTTCCAGATGCAGCTCTCTGCATCAAGCACAAATTTCCCTTAAGAGCACACAGGGAACACAATCCTGTCCTGGGGCTGGGTTTCCCTCTCTCTCCCCAGGCCCCCAATAAGACTCCCCACTGACACAGCTGTAGAGTTGTGTCCTCAGCCGAGTGTTCCAAGCCACATTCTCCACCACTGTGTCTGTGAAACCAGTGCTCTGTGTCCCTGCTCAGTTGACACACACACACACACTCTTTGAGAATTGATTAACACACACACACACACACACACACACACACACACACACACACACACCTGAGAAAGGATGGCACAGATTTACTCGCTATGCCCCCTTTGGCCAGACTATAAGGTAGGTACTGCCACCACAGCACTCCAAAACCAGCCATTTTCTTCAGTCTTTCTTGCCATGCGGTGCCCGAAGCAGAAGCAGTTCGCAAGTGCCGGTCGGCCGACTCCTGAGATTTTCGAAGTCGAATTTCAGATCCAAAGTCTTCAATAAAGCTAAGTACCCCATTGGGGAAACTTTTCTTGCCTCAGACCGATGTCAGAAAAAGTTAACATTTGTATTTCTTGTGGGAAGCAAATACCTCATAAGGATTTTCATTCTTACTGCATACCTTGCCTAGGCCCAGACCACAACGTCACTGGTTGTCGTTTTTGTGCTAGGTTTAATAAGCGTACTATAAAAAGACACTTTGATTTCGCACAACACTACTTCGGTAGAAAATTTAACTACACAATGCAGTCGGAGCAACCGACTACCGGCGTGCTTAAAAAACACAAGGATAAGGTCAGGCAGCCTAGACCCAAGCCAGACTCCGAGGCCTCGGCTGGACTGGTCTCCAGTTCACCGGTCTTCAGTGAGGCTCCGACTCAGCCCCTGACTACCGCAGATTTGGAACCCGAGACCGCTTCGGAGCCTTTGGCGGAGAGCGCTAGGCCGACGCAGCCATTTTGTTTAGCCCCTACTGACGACACTGCAGAAAGAGATGTCGGTGCTGCAGAAACACCTTCGGTTTCTGAAGGCGTCTTCAGACCGACGACGCTCACCATAAAAACGTACCCTAAACTTAAGACTCCTATTAAACCTAAAAAGACTGCACTTCAGTCTCCAGTTCAAGGCCCCATGCCTAAGAAACAGATGCTTAAAATGGCTGAAGATTTGATCTCTTTAATCAGGGGTTCCCAACCTCCACCCGACAAAAGGCCTAGACAAGAGGAAGATTATGCCTCCTCTGATCAAGTTTCTATTTCCTCAGGCTCCTCTGAGGACCAAGATTACTCCTTCTCCCCTTATGAAGATTCTGATGCTGAGGATTCTATTCCCTCAGCTTCTCCTCCTGAAGACTACTCCTTTGGGGAAACTTTACACACTATGAAGGAACATTTTCACTGAGAAGGTCAGGACTACTCTGACTCAAAGAAAAGGCTCAGAGAGTTTCTTTTACTCCCCCAGCACAGACCACTTGCCATCCTCCCAGTTTTAGACATTGTGGATGATGTTTACTTAGAATCTAGTTTGAACCCAGATTCTCTGCCTCCTGCTCCAGCCAAACCAGACAGATACTATAGAGTGCCTGATTCCCACAAATTCCTTTATAAAAGCCCTGTTGCTGATCCAGAGACTATCTCCCAGGGGCCCAAAGGGGCTAAGGCTTCTATGGCAAAAAATCTTGTACCCTCTGAAAGGGACTCCAGAGCACTAGACAGGTGGGGGAAAAAGGTTTACACCTCAGCCACTCTAGCTATGAGAGCACTAAATTGCCAATTTCACATGCTAAAAATCAGCAACTTCTAATGTCTCAGTTAAAACAAAAAATGAGCACACTCCCTCAACAGTCTGAATTGAAAGAAATGCAGGATCTGTTGCATGCAACTGAACAGGTGGGCAAACATACTTTACAATGTGGGTTTGATTCTTTGGAGGCTTCCTGCAGAGCAGCCGTCACTGGGTCTGTTATACGTAGACATGCTTGGTTAAAGGAACAAACTCTGCCTGATCATGTGAAAGCAAAGTTTCTAGATGCTCCCTTACAGCAGGATGTTCTATTTGGAGTTAAGGCAGAAGAAGTCTTAAAGAAAATGGAGGATAAGGCAAAATCTATGCAGACAGTCAAAGATTTTCTACAGGTACAGCCCCCTCGCTTCAGCAGAAATTGGCCAACAAAAAATTGGTCCTTTCCAGCTACTGACAGACCCCAGAGGGGTAAATACAGACATCCAAGAGGCAGAGGACAACCACAAGCCCAATACAAACCTTGACAATGGGGCACTGCAACACAGAAGGGAGGAGAAGACAGGTCCCAAACTACCAGAAGGCAAACTCAATGACTTGCACCTCATCTGGCCAAGCAACACTCTCTTGGCAGCTCCCTTGGGAGCAGAACTCGCACTTTTTTCAGACAACTGGCACATTGCCACAAAGGACAAATGGGTCCTAGACATAATTTCACGAGGATACAGATTCCATTTCCACACCTTGCCAATGAAAAGAGGAATGCCAAACCTGCCACAAAATCAGTGGGCAGAGGCACAAAAACAAATTACAGCTCTCATGGACATGAGAGCCATTCAACTGGTACCTACACGAGAGCAAGGCCAAGGATTTTACTCAAGACTTTTTCTAGTCCCCAGAAAGGATAATGCCTGAAAACCAATTCTGGACCTTTCAATTCTAAACAACTTCTTACAAGTACCCAAATTCAAGATGCTAACACTACAGCAGCTTCTTCCCATTTTGGGCAAGAAAGCATGACTAGTAATGTTGGACCTCAAGGAGGCATACCTGCATGTCCCTATCAGACAAAGTTGCAGAAGATACCTCCGTTTCATTGCAGGTTCAACCCATTACCAATTCTCTGCACTGCCCTTTGGCTTATCTACTGCGCCCAGGGTCTTCACAAAATGCCTGGCACCAGTAATTGCATACTGCAGACAAAGAGGAATTCAAATATACTCATACCTGGACGACTGCCTCATCCAAGCAGAAAGCAAGGACATCCTCTTACAACATCTGGCTTTTGTAAAACATCTTCTAAGTTGCCTGGGGTACATAGTAAACGAAAAGAAATCAAAATTAGTACCCTCACAAACTATGACATTCCTGGGTGCCAGCTTGAATACAACGGCCCAGAAGGCTTATCTGACGCCAGACAAACAACTACAACTGACTCAATATTTCAAAACAATGGCAACAAAGACCCAACTCCCTGCAAGAAAAATTCTGCAGGCCTTGGGCTTCATGGCATCTTGCATACTACTAATACCATTTGCAAAGCTGCATATGAGGAAATTACAGTGGTACCTAAAAAGCGTATGGTCTCAACACAGCCACAGCTTGGACACAATGATATCTATCATTCCTTGCCTACAACAGGAGTTTCTGTGGTGGTCACAGGCATGTCACCTCAACAAGGGTCAGCCTTTCACCTTGCCCCCAGCCATGCAAACTATGACAACAGATGCATCGGACTACACCTGGGGGGCACACATGGCAGGACAGTGCGTTCAAGGTGTATGGACTGCAGATCAAAGAAATCTGCACATCAATCAAAAAGAGATGCTAGCTGTACAGAATGCTCTGACAGCCTTCAAGAACCTATTACATCCAGGACAACTTACAATAAGGACGGACAACACCACAGTAATGTGGTACATAAACAAACAAGGGGGTACACACTCCTACCCTCTATGCAGGCAAGCAATGATGTTGTGGAACACAGCACTGGCTTACCAAGTTCAGTTACAAGCTCAATTCCTGCCAGGAAAAAAGAACACATTGGCAGACAACCTCAGCAGAAACATCATGGATCCTCATGAGTGGAAAATGGATCCACAAGTATTTGCAATGATAACTCAAAAATGGGGCCTTCCAGACATAGACCTGTTTTCCAGCCCCCAAATATATCAGCTAACAAAATTTTGTACAAGGACACTTCACCATCAAGCTTGAAAAGTGGACGCACTCTCATTCAGTTGGAAAAACCTGACAGTATATGCCTTCCCTCCATTGCCTCTCCTCACAAAGGTGCTTCTGAAAGTCAGAAAGGAGAGACCACGACTGATACTCATAGCCCCAGACTGGCCACGCCAACACTGGTACCCACTATTAAGGAATATGGCCTAGGGCCCACCTTGGATTTTGCCACAAATTGCCCATTTGCTCACACAGCAAAACAATCAGATTCTACACAGCCAGCTCAAAACCTTAAATCTGGCTGCATGGCAAATCAACTAAGCATCCAGCCAGCTCCTCTTTCCCAAGCAGTTATGGATGTTATTCAGGAAGCTAGGAGGCCCAGCAACAGGAAGGCTTACTCGGACAAATGGAAAAGATTTTGCGCCTGGAACCAAGCTAAAGGCCAAAACACACTTCAGCCTCACATGCCTCAGATTCTACAGTATTTAACTGAGATGTTGCACAAAGGACTTTCTTTTTCTTCCATTAAAATCCATGCATCAGCTATTTCAGCCCACTACAACACGGATCCACCCTTATTTTCACATCCACTTCTAAAGCAGTTCCTCAGAGGGGCAAAAAACATTAGACCCCCCAGGAGAGCACCTACACCAACATGGAACCTCAATTTTGTTCTGGAAAAACTAACACTACCTCCCTTTGAACCAGCTTTCTCTGCAGATCTACAGTTTCTATCATGGAAGACTGCCCTGCTGCTAGCAATAACTTCAGCTAGAAGAGTCTCAGAGCTGCAGGCACTAATGGCAGTGGAACCTTTCCTCATTTTCCATCAAGACAGAGTTTCTCTATGAACTAATCCTTCCTTCATGCCTAAGGTGGTTTCCAGTGTGGCTTTAAATCAAACCGTCCACTTACCCACCTTCTTCCCAAATCCACAGAACAAAGGAGAAAACTCCTGCATTCCTTGGACATTCACAGACAACTTAGTTACTACTTGGATAAAACTAAGGTTTTCAGAAAATCTGACCAGCTCTTTGTATCCTATGCTACAGCTTCACGAGGGAAGGCTATATCAAAACAAACCATTTCCAAATGGATAGGACATTGCATTCGTTTTTGCTATACCCATCGTGGAAAACCAGTTCCTGCTACCATTAGGCCCCACTGTACCAGGGCAACAGCTACATCTACAGCCTTCCTCAGGGAGGTTCCAACCAAGGAGATTTTGGAAGCTGCAACTTGGAGTTCAGTACACACCTTTACCAAACACTATCACTTACCACTTTACTCCAAGACTAGAGCTGGCTTCGCCACTGCAGTTCTTCTAGCCTCCTCCAACCCTCTATGACTCCTCCACCCATTCTTAGCTTTGGGATTCTACCCAAGTGTGATGACTGCAGCAGGGTAACACGATGAACATAGTACAGTTTTGTACCTACCATAAATGTAGATGTTCGAATGTACACCCTGCTGCAGTCCAGGTTACCCTCCCTCCATCCCCTCTGATCTAACTGGCTAAATCTCTTCAATTCCTTCCTGATGTATTTGCTTATAGCTGGAGGGATTTTGTGTTGGTGCTAAAATTTCTTAAATTGGTAATAATTACTGACCACCTTTTTGGGAGCACCTGACATCTGGGGCAAGAAAAACTGAAGAAAATGGCGTTGGAAGGGAAGAAGCGACAGCAACTGACGCCGGTCCAAGACTTTGGAATTCCGGCCGACTGTGGGACCGCCTGATGACAGGATAACCCAAGTGTGATGACTGCAGCAGGGTGTACACTCGAACATCTACATTTATGGTAGGTACAAAACTGTACTTTATCAGTCCTGACTCTCCATTTTAGGAGATTTCATTTAGTGATACTGTTTCCAGAGTGATGGAATAATGGGACTGTGCTCAAGTGTTTGATGGCCAGAAGAGGTACAATGAGCTTTTGCAAATGGAGTCTGCTAGGTCCTCTGCTGTTCCTCTGGTTTTTGCTGCCTTGCTGGATGCTTTTTCTACTGCCTCTCAGGCTCCTGATTCTCAGCCCCTGCTCCTCCCAAAAAACTGATAGGTTTTATAAAGTGTCTGAGGACTGCAATTTTCTATATAAGTATCCTTCTGCTGACTTCTCTGTGGTGTCAGTGGCTTCTGATAAGCCTTCCAAATTGTCGCCATCCACTAAACTGCTGCCATCTGATAAGGATAGCAGAACCATGGAAAGACTGGGTAAGAAGGTGAATACTTCTGCTACCCTAGCCTTTAGGGCTGTCAGACACACGTGACTAGGTACATTTTGGCTCTTCTATCTCAAGCCTATTAGGCTATTTCTGATCTCCCTGATTCTGAGGGGAAGGCCTCTGCTTTCCTTTGCTTGGAAAGTCCTCTGAAATAACCTGCCATTCTGTTAAATGCAGCTGTGATGCAGCTAATGCTTCATCTAGGGCTGCTCCTTTTGGGTCTGTTTTGAGGAGGTATTCCTGGCTCAGACTTCAGCCTTTACCTGATGATATCAAGGCTAAACTGATGGATGCTCCACTGAATAATAAACATTTGGTGTTACTGCAGCAGATTTGTTTAAGTCCCTGAAAGAAAAGGGCAAGCATACTTGTGTTTCCCCTGTGTCCAGGTTTCAGAGGAATTATCCCAATAAGTCTGCCTTTCTTTGTAGGCAGTCTTGCCCTCCCTCAAAGGTAAAAAGGGTGGTAGAAGCCTCCTCCTGCTAAGGCTACACAAACTCCTTCTACTCAGAACCCTTCTTTTCCTAACAAACCAGGTGCTGTCAGGTACAGGAAATTTTAACCCTGCCATTTTGGCCCAGGATGATTTGACCCCAGCACTAACAGATTCCGAAACTATATCTGCAAAAATACGGCTGTAGCATTAGTATAGTATAAAAACCAGAACATCATCTACAAAACAAAGCAACCATTAATAACTTCATATACACTACATAAACATTAAAATCTGCTAGATTCAATACCAGAACTGACAGTAGCACATGACAGTAGAAGATTAAGTCAAAGAATACGAACCATACAAAATAATGTATTGCCAGCATGAAATCTTGCTAAAATACATGCTTGAACTGATTTTACACAGAAAATGTATTGCCAAGATTAAGTCTTGAGCTCCTTGTTGTGCTACTGTTATGAGACGCAAGACAGTGTGTTGCTAGTAAAGCAGAAGAAATGTAGAGTTTCATCACAGCACACTAAAAAATGTAACTATTGCCACCTGCTGGTCCCCAGTAACATAGCAATAATAAAATTGATAAAAAGTAGTTCTTTTGGTACACACACCTCGGAGAAGAACCGCAGTTCAACAAAATAAAATCAAAAAGTTTATTGTAATAGTAATTAAGTGCTTTCGTCCTGTTCTAATCACGACTTCTTCAGAATAAACCTAATTCACAAGAACAACATTTAAATACCCTAATAAATCATTGAATAATGACACCAAAAAAGTAAATCAAAGTAATTTAAAGAGAACTTGTCCTTCGTAAATATAAATAACCACTACAATAAAACACACATAAAAAACATAAAATCTTAAATAATAAAGAACTAAATATTATTTGTTTTGCCTAACTTTGAAAAGACTTATCACAGGGGCATTTAACTATATTATAACTATACTGTATACCAACTAGTTAACACAGTAAGCATGTATATCGACCTACTTTCCAAGTTTTGATGTTCTACATTTTAAAATGGGTTTAACTGAAACATAATCATTCAGTCCTGGGACAGTAAAGGCATTCAATTTATACTGCCAACAAGTTTCCCTGTAATGAAGCTAATTCGCCCAGTCTCCCCCTCTGGGGTCTATTTACCCGTTCCAAAATAGCAAATGAAAATTCAGTATGTGTTTGTTGCACCAAAGTGTGTTTGAACAATGCATTATTAGATTTTTTTTGTCCTAATACTGTAAATGTGCTCATATATACACCTGGTCAGTGATCTGTGTAATTTTTTTTTAGGAAGAGACTATTACAGTAGGTAATAACCTTCACAGTAACATTTATTTTAAAAGAAGTAACTGTTTCAGCAAATAGATTGTTTATTTAACTATGTTTAGGGGATGCACATGTTTTTATGTTGGGAAAACTGAAAGATCAGTGAGCAAGCATACAGCTTACTGTGTTAACTAGTTGGTTTACAATATAGTTTTAGTATTCTACATTTGTGTATTGTTTTACTAACAACCACATATAAGTCCCACTTATGCTATGTATTTACACTTGCATACATTTTATAATATTTAGATATTTATATTTACATACATTTTTTCCTTCTGAAATACCCCTGTGATAAGTCTTTTCAAAATTAGGTGAAACAAGTAATATTTAGTTACTTATTATTTAAGATTTTATTGTACTTTAAACACCTCTGATATTATTTTTTATGTGTGTTTTCTTGTTGTGGGAATTTATATTTAGAAAGGATAAGTTCTCTTTAAATTAGTTTGATTTAGTTTTTTTGATGCCATTATTCAATATTTTATTAGGGTATTTAAATGTTGTTCTTGTGTATTAGGTTTATTCTGAAGAAGTTCTGATTACAACAGGATGAAAATACTTAATAATTACAATTACAATTACAATAAACTTCTTGATTTAATTTTGCTGAACTGTGGTTCTTCTCCAAGGTGTGTGCACCAAAAGAACTATTTTTTAATTTTTGGTTACTAGTTTTTATAGTGGCTTTCTCCCTGTTAGATTGTGAATAATAAAACTGATGTTTGAGCCAAGACAATTTGTACTTAAAAAAAAAAAGTTACAAAACACTTGTGCATAAATACAGTTATGTCGTGCCAGTCGCAAAATTTAGAATACCTACATGGAGCTGCTCACAATTTCTTAGTGGGCTAACTAAAATAATAAATAATAAATAATATGGCAACTTCCTAATTAAAATTCCAAATAGATTTTATTGCACATGTTAAAAATTTCAATTAAATAAATGAATAATATTTACATATTAAATAATAAGTTAAATAAATTAACATTTGCATATTAAAATTTTAAATAATATATTAAATTGCTATGTAAAATTCCTGAGTAAAATATTAAGTAGTAAAATGCATTTATTAAATTTAGTTTGGGTCAGATAGTCTAGGATCAAATCACCTGGGGTCAAACTGTCCAATGAATATTCTCATAGAAAATAAATATGAATTTAAATATGAAAGTGTATCAGGTTGCATTGGGGTCAAACCATCCAGTGTCAAGCTGCCCGGCTTCCATGCTGTCTGACTACCTTGTTATTCTCAGTCACATTCCTCTTTCTCTGTGTCTTTCCCTGTCCCTTCGTATTTGGGTAAAAGTCACACAAGACTCCTGGGTCCTTTTCATAATTCACCAGATTTATTTACATGGTTTGGAAATCTCTTCTCCCATTTTTCAGTATCCCTCACCCTTCTCAAGAACAATTGCCCTTTTTTCCATAGCTGCTTTGGGGCTTGTTGGCTCAAGGAACAATTCAAGAGGTTCCAACTCCTAAAAGGGAAGGGGTTTTACTCCAGAATTTTCTTGGTCTCCGGGAAAGAAGGCACCTGGAGGCCCATACTGGATTTTTCTCAGCTAAACACCTTTTTGAAGGGCTCTTTTCTTTTGGATGCTGTCCCTTCAAACCTTGTTTCCTCTGCTACTTCCTCAGACTGTTTTAGTTTCCTTGGATCTCAAGGATGATTATCTACACATTCCTATTCGTCCAATTTTCAGGAAGTTTTTATGTGTCTCTGTTGCTTCTTGGCATTTTCAGTTCTGTGCTTTGCCCTTTGGACTCTCTGCTGCCCCAAGGGTTTTCACTAAATACCTTGCTGCTTTGCTTTTGCGGGCTAAGGTGGATACATGTCTTTCCCTACTTGGATGATCTGCTTATTCAGACCTCCTCTCAAAAGGCCTTACTTCAGCATCTACACTTTACCATTTCTCTCTTACAAAGCCTGGGGTTTACTGTAAATTTCCAGAAGTCATTCCTCACTCCTTCCCAGGATCATGTTTTTCCGGATGCAGGATCCAGACTATTCCAATGCTGGTATCCCTGCCTCCACCGAAGGCCTTAACTCTAATTGCTTTCTTCCCTTCTTCCTTTGGCTTCAGTAACAGCAAGAGAATTTCTGAGGGCACTGGCTTACATGGCTTTTTGCATTCCTATGCTACCTGTAATCAAGCTCCACATGAGAAAGTTTCATTGGTTTCAGTTTGGAGTCAATATTCTCATCCTTTAGATTTTCTACTTCCTCTACTTCCATGCCTTGAGCTGGAACTTCAGTGGTGGAGTCATCAGTTGTCCCACTTTGACAAAATAAAGGTCACATCAATATCGAACAGATGAGAGCTCTTCTGCTGGCTTTTCAGGTCTTTTCCTTCCACGGCCTCTCAAGATTCTTACAGACAATACCGTAGTGATGTGGTATGTCAACAAGCAAGGGGGGACAAGGTTTTATCTCCTATGCAGGTTAGCCCTTCAGGTTTGGGATCTAGATGTCCAGTAAAAAGTGACCCTTTATGCAGTTTACATTCCCTCATATCAGAACATAGTGGCAGTTTCTCTGAGCAGATCCAAAACACTGTCCCAGGAGTGGATGCTTCACAGGGATATGTTTCTGGACATTGTTCGCCAGTGGATTAATCCTCAAGTAGATCTGTTTGCCTCCACCCTGAACAGACAACTACCTCTATTTTGTGCCAGAGTCCCATACCCTCTGGCCTGGAGGGTGGATGCCTTCTCTTAAAGTCCTGCACAAGATAAAACAGAATGCGCCAAATATCTTTCTAGTGTCTCCCTTTTGGCTGAGACAGCATTGGTTCCCCTCTTCTTCTGCATCTTGCCAATCACAATTTACCTCACAGGGTGGACCTACTCACAAAAGACAAGGGATCTCTCATCCATCCTCACCTGTCCACACTTCAACTGACATTGTGGATGATAGGGTTTTGATCCCTTACAGACCTCTTTTTTCTGAGTACATGCTTCAGGTCCTGCAGAAGGCCAGGAAACTCACTGCTAGGAAATCTTACTTATCCAAATAGAAGACGTTTTCTGTTTCATGTCTTTATCATGACCTGGAACCACGTACTGTGGATGTTCCTTTGGTTCTTTCTTATTTGTGTGAATTGTCCAATGTGGGTTGGTCTGTTCTTATGCTAAGGACTACTTATCATCTGTCTCTGCATGTCTGCCTTTGACTCCCCCTTTAGCCTCTAGATTTGAGGCCAAACAATTTTTTAAAGGTGTCCTTCACATTAGGCTTACCAAGAAGCCTGTCCCTCCTTCCTGGGACCTTCATTTTGTTTCAGAAAAATTGACTCAGGCTCCTTTTGAGCCTGCTGCTTCAGCTTCGTTACAGCATTCTTCTTGGAAAACTGTGCTTCTTTTGGCCTTTACTTCTGCTAGACTGAGCTGCAAGCCCTTATGGATGTTCCTCTTTTTTTAGTTTTCCATAATGACAGGGTGTCTCTTTACACTAATCTTCTTTTATGCCCAAGGTGGTTAATGAGTTGTCCCTTAATCATTCTATTAATTTGCCCACTTTTTTCCCTTCTGTGCAGTCTGCTACTGAGAAGGTTTTGCACACCATGGATTTGCACAGACAATTCAGATATTATTTGGATAAGACTAAAGCATTTCATAAGTATGGACAGCTTTTTGTTTCTTTTCATCCTAGGTCTTTAGGTTTAGCTGTTTTCAAGCAAAACATTTCTTCATGGATATCTAAAGCCATTTCTTTTTGCTATTCTTTTCATTGGGAGAGCCTTTCTTCTTCTGTTTAGGCTCATTCAACTAGAGCTGTGGCTTCTTCTGGTGCTTTTTTCAAGGGTTTGATACCAATTCTATTCTTAAGGAAGCAACTTGGACTTCTGTGCGTACATTTACTAACCAGTATAAGCTGGATGTGATTTCTAGGGCCAGATCTGGCTTTGCCAGGGCCATTCTCTATTGCTTTCTAGAAGGCTCTGCTGAGTTTTGCATTCTCCATATTGTAAAGAATACTTCAACAGTGGTATGGAAGGGCATAG
Source organism: Protopterus annectens (assembly GCF_019279795.1). Taxonomy (NCBI): domain Eukaryota; kingdom Metazoa; phylum Chordata; order Ceratodontiformes; family Protopteridae; genus Protopterus; species Protopterus annectens. Next base: position 1,512,842,287 of record NC_056746.1, read on the forward strand.
TACAGTTGTGTAAAATCTTACCATAACAATAGATGTCCTTCTCTTCCGTGTTGTATCCACTCCCTCCCTCCTTCCCCTGGTCCTTTTTCCTACTCAATGTGTTTGATATCTATTTTTATCCTTGGACTGTCATTGCTACTGGGACTTTTTCAGTTCTGAGGATGGTACATCCGGATGTCACCTTTATGCCCTATACCATGGGCGGGAAGCATACATGTGACATACTCTGTACCCTTTACAACCACAAGGCTTTGCCATAGTGGCTGGATGTCACAGGGAATTCCTGTTGTAAACAGTAATAACCACAAATCCAACAAAGAATTAAACCAACACAAACTGAGACCAGAGGATGCTGTTGAATAAAAACCAGGACAGGCCAGTAATAGTGATGAATGCTTTCATTCGTTTATTGTAAACTGGAACTTCTTCAGATAACTAACTACTAAAACTCTAAGTTTAAATACATAATATTAACCAATCAAAAGCTTAAAACCGTTAATTGATTAACTTAATACAACATTATTTTACTACAGTTATTACATTAAAAAAATAGCACATCATTCCTATCATTTAAAATAAAATCAGCAACAATAAAAATATTAAAAGTACCACTCAATAATGTCAGTTGTGAAATACCAAATGTACAGTAACTATTATTTACTCTAATGGGAAAACCAGCGAGAAATATCTACGTCATTTCAAAAAGTATATATATGAAACTATAAAAAAATAATGATATATTTAAAGTTGCAGATATTCAATTAAAAGGTTTAAATAAAATTCTAATCATGCTAATGATGTTAAAATGTGTTGTTATTTTAAATATGTATAGGTGTACTTTTTCTGTTATATAAAAAATGCCTGTCCGTATTGCTAATGCTACTGCAGCAGTGGTCAGTAAGATAAACATAGTACAGTTGATCTGAAGTAGGAGATTCATTTGTCTGCAACCTGTGGGTTATGGATCCGATATCAGATCCGAACCGGCATGGTTTTCCAGCTATGGATCCGAGCTCTCAGCTCCTCCCCTCACCCATAATGCCCTGCTCTCCCTACATGACCTCAGATCTAGTTTGCCGCGCTGGTGACCAGATTGGATTTCAGAGCTCTTCAGCTAAGTGATTGTTTTTCTCCTTTTACAGTGTCAAATTTAAAAATTTTTAGTTAGTTTTGTGTGAAAGTTGTAGGTTCCCTATCCTTATAGCTTTAAGTTTAAAGTTTTAATAACTTTTATAACTTTTAGTTATCCCTCCCCTCACTGGTGCGTAAAGTGTGTTTGGGCCTGTGTTTGCTTGGCTAGTTAGCATTTATTATTTTTTTTTTAATTTTCAAAAAAAAAAAAAAAAAAAAAGTAGTAGAATTATCCTTAGGATGTCTAAACCCCCTAAGGCTTTCTTTTCTAAGTGCTCCGAGTGTGGCCATAAGCTTTCTCCTGCTGATGGCCACACTCGGTGCGTTCGATGCCTTGGGGTTGAACACCTCACTTCTGGATGTTCCATTTGTGCAGGGTTCAACCCCAGGGCATTGAAGGAGCGGAGGTCGAAGCTGGTCCTGGCGGGACTTTTGCCCCCGGACTCGGCTTCGGCTACCACTCCTTCAGGGGGTACCGTGTCTACGGTTCCCTCCTCTCCTGCTCCCCCTCCTCCACCTGAGACTCGACCTCCCTCTAGTGGTTTGGAGGAGAGGGAAGCAAGAAAAAAGGACCGGAGGGAGAAGCACCATAAGCAGTGGGCCGAGACCTCTGTTTCGGCCCCGCCTGCCAAGCGGGCTTCTCCTCCGGCCTCCTTGTCTGCTGGTTCTCCCCCTCCTCAGCTCCGGTCTCCAGTGTGCTTCTCACCAGGACCTGAGGAGGAGGAGACCCGATCTCCGTCGAGGCTATCGAGGAGGCACTCAAGGCCTATCTCGGTAGCCTCATCGAGATCTACGTACAGTTTATCGGACGCTGATCTGGACCGGATGATGAGAAGGTTCATCCAGGCCCAGATGCAGATGGGAGTGCTCCTGCCCCTCTGGGGAGCTCGACCCCTTTCTTTAAACCTATAGCTCCTTCTCCGACCCGCTACCTGGGTTCGGAGCGGTTGGAGCCGAGCAGCCGAGCCGGGGTGGGTCGGCGCCGATAGTACTGGGTACCGGATCCGACCCTGCCCTCGAGTGCTTCGGATCCGACCTCTCGGAGCCTGGATCCGAGCTTCGGATCCGGGGGGATCAGTGCTCCTTCGGCGCCGTCGGTGTCGGAGCGCACTGCCCCCTCGGATCTGAGTGCTTCTGTGCCGGCTCCGATCCACTCTTCGGATCCGAGGGGGAGCCGATTATCGGATCCATTGGTCGAGGTTGGCTCCCTCTCGGCTTTTGATGTAGTGGAGAGGGCCCTGTTGAGGGTTTCCGGACCCTCGGCACTTGCTTCGGCTCCGTCCCGCACTCCATCTGCACTGGGCCAGGCTTCCACCATCCGGCCACTGGGACAGCCCGCTCCTTTGCCCCAAGTTGTTCCTTTGGAACATGACACCGCTTGCGAGGGGTCCTCGGACAGCCCCCCTGAGGATGCACCTCGCAAGCATACGTGTAAAAGGAGGCACATAGACTCCCCCGAGTCTCTCACAGAAGACACGGATTTGGAGGAAGGGGAAGGCTCCCCAAGATCACCCCCCGAGGATGTCTCCTTTGGAGACATCATGGAAATGCTTCGCATAATGGGGGGGTGGTCTGCCCCCAAGTCTTCCTCGGACGAGTCCGTGTTCTTGGAGGCATTTGAAGCGGGCCCGTCTACCTCTTGGGTGTCCCCTCCTGCCGACCCCCTGGTGGACCTGATTACCACCAGGGCGTGGAAGGAACCAGACACCGTGGAGCCAATCCCAAAAAGGCCAGACCGCATCCTTAGTCCCCCGGCTGACCGTGCCCACTGGAGCAAGGTGCCTCCGGTAGATGCCATGTTGACGGCGGCAGCCACCAAGAGGGAACTTGCTCAGGAGAGTCCCTCAGTCCATCCCCCGAGCAAGGAGTCTCGGATGATGGACCGCTTGGGGAAGCGAATGTTTAGTTCAGCGACCTTTTCAGTGAGGGCGCTGAACTACTTGGCACATGTGATTAGGATGCAGCGCGATCTTATCAAGGAATACGCTGCATCCCCCCCAGAGTCCATGTCGGAGGAGGACAAACTGTTGCACTCCACCCGTATGGCCACTCTCAGGTCCGTGACTAATACCTCTATGCGGTTACTGTCCCATGCTACGGAGGGAGCCGCTAGAGCCACAGGGGTAGGCCTAGTTACTAGACGACAGGCCTGGCTCCGCCATTGTGATTTCACGGAGCCCTTCAAGGCGTCATTCGCGAATGCTCCCTTCGATGGTTTTGCCATTTTGGCAAAACTGTTCGTGATACTTTGACCCAGAGCGAGAAGGACGGGAAGATGCTGTCTGCCGTCGGAATCCGCTTCTCTGTGCCCCAGAGGTCCTATTCTAGGAACCAAAAGGGCCAAAAGAAGATGTGGTTCCGGAAGTCGCAGCAGTCCCAACCCGCTCCGGACAACCAGTCCTTCCGTGGCAGAGGAGGACAGGGAGGACGCCGCCCTAGGGGCAGAGGGGCTTCCAGGAACTTTGGGTCCAGAGAACCTTTCTCTGAACGGCCCGCGCAGCAGCCCTGAAGGGTTGCCCGACTGCTTCACTCTGGAGGCAGTCGGGGGGCGTTTCTCGGAGCACCTAGCGGCATGGGAGTCCATAACATCAGACAGCTGGGTCCTCCGCATCATATCCAGAGGATACCTCATTCCGTTTCATCACACCCCAAAATTAAAGTCCCTCCCCGACGTTCCACCCGGTCAGTGGGAGGCCGCTTTGGCAGAAATTGGCTATCTGCTGAAGAAAAGAGCCATCCAGCCCATCCCCCCAGACCAGATTGGATCAGGGTTCTACTCCAGGTTCTTTTTAGTGCCAAAAAAGACGGGGGACCTAAGACCAATTTTAGACCTGTCACTCTTAAACCTGGCAGTTCCCAAGGAGAAGTTCCAAATGGTTACCTTGCAGTCCATTCTCCCCCTTCTAGGAGAAAATCATTGGATGTGCTCTATAGACCTCAAGGATGCATACTACCACATTCTAATGGACAGACGCTCCAGGAGGTTTCTTCGCTTCCGGCTGGGAGCCAGTCACTACCAATTCGGGGTCCTTCCCTTTGGTCTCACTACAGCCCCCAGGGTGTTCACCAAAGTATTAGCAGTGGTAGCGGCCCACCTGAGGCTTCAGGGGGTACTGGTCTTCCCATACCTGGACGACTGGCTCCTTACCGCCCGCCAAGGTATCTACTGTTATTGGCGCGAGACTCCTTTCTCCATCTAGCTCCCCGCCTGGGCATCACGATAAATGCAGAAAAATCCAACCTAGCCCCTACGCAGCTCATAGATTTTATAGGGGCCAGGTTAGACTCGAGACAGTTGAGAGCCTTCCTCACGGCGGACAGAGTTCAGAATCTACAGCTCCAGGTGCGGGCCATCCTCCACTCCAGCTCAGTTCCGGCGGAATTGGTCCTGAGGGCTCTAGGGTCCATGGCAGCAGCGATAGCTCTTCTACCTCTCGCCAGGCTCAATATGCGGGTCCTTCAATGGACACTCCTAGTTCAGTGGTCTTATCTTGCTCTCCCTATGCATCATCCCATTGCGATCAGCAAGGCTTGCAAGCGGTCCCTCTTGTGGTGGCTCCACTCCCAAGATCTCCACAGAGGCTGCAACTTTTGTGCTTCTCCCCCTCTCACCACGGTGACCACGGACGCCTCCCGCCTTGGGTGGGGGGTCATTTTGCAGGCCGGACGGTCCAAGGCACGTGGAACGATTCAGAGACCTTATTGCATATGAATGTTCTAGAGATGAGAGCAGTGCTCTTAGCGCTGCAAGCACTTCAGGCCTTTCTTCCCTTGGGAACTATTGCGATTCAGTTGGACAACATGTCTGTCGTCTGGTACATCAACAAACAGGGGGGAACCAGGTCTTACCCTCTTTGTCGAGAAGCCATGAGAGTGTGGGAATGGGCAATCTCCACCAACCGCTTTCTCATCGCAACGCATATTCTGGGTCGGTCCAACATCCTTGCGGACAAGCTCAGTCGCACCATTCTCTCCCCTTACGAGTGGTCTCTCAATGCTCAAGTAGCGAAATGCATCTTCGCACAGTGGGGAACTCCTTGTTGCGATCTTTTTGCGTCTCCCTCAAACACCAAGTGTGACAGTTTTTTCGCTCTAATACCTCCGACCGGAGATACCCCAGGAGACGCTCTGGTGCATGCTTGGCCCCCCGGTCTTCTTTACGCTTACCCTCCTTTGCCTCTGATGCTCCAAGTTCTTCAGAAAGCCTCCCGGTTGGGGTGCAGAATGATTCTCATTGCCCCATTCTGGCCTCGACAGATCTGGTTCCCTTTCCTAAGGTCTCACTCAATGAATCCACCTTGGATTCTAGATCCCATTCCGGATCTGATATCTCACCCGTCCCATCTACCAACCCCGAATCTGGACAACCTGAAGCTAACTGCTTGGCTGCTCCAGTTCCACTCCTGATCAGGACTCCTGGTATTTCGTCTCCTGTTAAGGCCATCCTGGTAGCGGCTCATAAACCATCTACCAGGAAAGTTTACCACAGCAAGTGGAAACGGTTCTCCATTTGGGCAGAGCGGCAAGGTCTAGACCCCTTCACAGTTCCCCTTCCTCTGGTGCTTGACTTCCTAACCACTCTTTTTAATGATGGTGCCAGCAGTTCCACGGTCAAAGTACAACTTGCGGCAATTTCTCACTATCATATTGGTCATGACTCCAGTCCACTGATGTCTGCCAAATTGTGTAAAATCTTCCTGAAAGGTACTTTTCTTCTTAGGCCCCCTGTAAAGCAAGCGGTTCCTCCATGGGACCTTTCTTTGGTTCTTCAGGCCTTGACCGCTCCCCCCTTCGAACCTGCAGCCACGGTAGATCTGAAATTTTTATCTCTCAAGACAGCCTTTTTAGTGGCCATTACTTCGGCCAAGAGAGTTTCGGAACTTCAAGCCTTGTCCATCAAGCCTCCTTACTTGGTCTTTCATCCGGACCGTGTATTCCTCAGGACCAACCCGTCCTTTCTTCCTAAGGTAGCTTCTGAAGCTAATATTAATCAATCCATTAACCTCCCTGTTTTCTTCCCTAAATATCAAAACAAGGGTGAATACAAGCTACATTCCTTAGATGTTCACAGGCAGCTTCGTTTTTATCTGAACAGGACTGCTGGTCATAGGCAATCCGACCAGTTGTTTATTTCCTTTACTAAATTCAATTTGGGTAAACCAATTTCCAAAGTCTCCTTATCACGCTGGATTTCACAATGCATCTTATTGGCTTATCAAGCTTCTGGGAGGCCCGCACCTGAGGGAGTACATGCCCATTCAACCCGGTCAGTTTCTACCTCAGCAGCCTTTAAAGCTAGGATTCCTCTGGATGATATTTGTTCAGCAGCCACTTGGGCTTCATCCCATACCTTTATTTCCCACTACAAGTTGGATATTACATCTAGAGGTAGAGCATCCTTTGGCTCCGCGGTGCTCCGGAATATCCTTCCATGACGGCCGCCCAAGATTCAGGTAGCTGGGGACTCTGTCCCACAGGTTGCAGACAAATGAATCTCCTACTTCAGATTTAGAAGTTATGTACTTACCATAACGTTCCATTTGAGTAGGTGTATTCATTTGTCTGCAACAACCATCCCGCCCTCCTATCCTCCTGGCCTTGTCAGTTTCCTGCATAGTACGTGTTACCCCTTCTAGGGTATGTTGATTTATGGCAAACTCGATCTGAGGTCATGTAGGGAGAGCAGGGCATTATGGGTGAGGGGAGGAGCTGAGAGCTCGGATCCATAGCTGGAAAACCATGCCGGTTCAGATCCGATATCGGATCCATAACCCACAGGTTGCAGACAAATGAATACACCTACTCAGATGGAACGTTATGGTAAGTACATAACTTCTAATTTTGGTAAACTTAGCATGACAGTAGATTTTTGAATGAATGACCACATATTCTACCAACTATATTACTCAAACATAAAGCATCCCTACAACTTAACATAGTAACCCTCCCACCATACCTATTACCCAAAGAGCACAATCATAAAGTTTCCCTTATAAGCAAACACATTCAAAAACTTAGAAAACTAATAACCTTATGCATATCAAAACTAGCCCTAAGTGGAGATATCCACCCCAACCCTGGCCCTACCATCTCCAACCCCAGTCCTCATAATCAGACTAAAAACCACAACTTCTCCCATATTACAAACAATAGAAAGCCAAGTGACTTCCTTCTACTAAGCCTAAATATTAGAAGTATATCCAACAAAGTCCATGAACTCCATGCCACCATACACTTGTACTCCCCAGATATAGTCATCCTGACAGAAACCTGGCTAAAACTTCACATTACCAGTGAGCAAATACTCCCTACAGGTTATGGCATACTAAGAGTAGACTGGCTAAACAAGAAAGGAGGCGGTGTAGCTATAATATTTAAACAGCATCTAAACATCCAGATCTTAAAATCATCAGCTCCACAAATAGGCAATGAAGAAATAATATATACCAACCTCAAAATAAACCAAAACAAAACCATCAACATAATTGAATGCTACTTCCCACCTGGTCAAAACATCCCTCCACTAGAAAACCTTCTCAGCTGGTCTACCCACCATCTCCCCCAAGAAACTATAATTTTAGGTGATTTCAATATTGAGTGGCAATCCTGTTCTGGCAACCATCCAACCCATCATGTAAACCTTCATGGCTTCACCCAACTAGTCCAGTCGCCAACCAGGATAAATAAAAACTCCAGCAAGCACACTACCTTGGATTGGATACTAGTCAGTAAGAGCCCCCAGTCATATATAACAGGCTACTTATCAGATAGCCTCAGTGATCACTCCCCAACATTCCTACTCAAAAAATACCTATACCAAGCTAAACCTGTCATCTACCATCAAATACGTAAAAAACTAAACTTTAACCCACTCACATTCATCTCATCCCTCAGAGAATGTAACTGGCACCCTCTAAAGTACCTCAGTCTTGATGACGCAGTTGAATATTTTAATACTACCTTCCTGAGCATCCTTAATTACCATGCCCCCATAACACTTTCCAGAATCAGAGCACAACCCTCCACATGGCTACATAAAACCACTAAGTCAGAAATAAAATACAGGGATAAAGCCTGGGAGCACTGGCGCAAAACCAAAACCCCCTCAACTAGACAGAAATTCCTAGAACTACGCAATAGAGTCAAAAAGCTAATAAAACAGGACAAATTCCAATACTAAAAGTCTGCCCTAGACTCCTCCCAACACAGCCCCAAACAATTCTGGTCCTCCATAAACTCCATCCTCCACCCAGGTAAAGTCAGTACCCCTCCTCCTAACATCCCTCATTCCGCAGAAAATAATGCTACCTCATTCCTTCTCTTTTCTCCTGTACCTACCTCCACCATAAAAAAAACTCTTAACTAAACTTAAGCCCACTAAATTATCAGCAGACAACCTCCCAAGTGAATACCTACAAATTGCAGCTGATGCTCTGGCCTACCCAGTATCCATTTTGATTAACCGATCTCTGTCTGAAAGTTACGTTCCCACACTGCGGAAAGTATCACATATAATTCCCCTCCACAAAGGCGGACCCTCCACAGAACTAACCAGTTACCGCCCCATAGCTATCCTCTCTCCACTCTCCAAAATACTAGAGAGATGCATACACTCTCAGGTCTCAGACTACCTCCTTACTAACAACCTCCTTTCCAATACTCAGCATGGTTTCCGACCAAACCATAGCACCACCACTGCCTTACTCTCCTTTACTAACACTATCCTTCAGCATAAAAACAATGGGTATCTCTCCTCTGCTACTTTCCTAGACCTATCTAAAGCATTTGACATGGTCCCTCACAAACAACTTATCTCTGTCCTCAATAACCTATCCTTCTCACAATCAGTCACCAACTGGTTTCAGAGTTACCTGTCTGACCGCCAACAATCCGTTGTATGGCAGAATGACATATCTCCCCAACTACCTGTCTCCATAGGGGTTCCCCAAGGATCCATCCTTGGTCCCCTACTCTTCTCTGCTTTCACCAATAATCTAGCCTCTGCCACCAAACATGGCACACTCATACAATATGCAGATGACTCGACCATCATCTGCTCAGCACAGTCCCTACCCAAACTGCAAAAAGTCACACAGGAAGCCTTTTCCTCTGTTGAAACTTGGTTATCCGATGCCCAATTAATACTCAACCCAAACAAAACTAAACTACTCATCTTCCAACCCACCAAACATACTCAAAACAACTCTCACCTTAACATCACAGCAAAAGACAACACTACTGTATACCCAACTGAACACACCAAATTGCTAGGAGTGGAAATAGACAATAAACTAAAATTTGACATTCACATATCCATGACCATAAAAAAAGTCCACAAAAAACTAGGAGCGTTATACAGAAATAAGCAACTTCTCACCAAAGCAGCAAAGATTTCAATAGCAAATTCACACCTTATCTCCACCCTACTGTATGCCTCTCCAATATATACCAACCTAAGGCAATGCGATCTAAACAAGCTAGAGACCTGCTACAACAAAATCGCCAAATTCGCCACCGGGGCATCTTACCGTAGTCGCCACGCTGTCTCACTTGCTGAACTGGGCTGGCTTGAACTTCCTCACCTCCTTCAATGGTATCAACTCTCACTCACCCACAAACTAGTAAACCATCCACTAAATGTCCCATCCCTCCAGAATCTACTCCAACCCTATCGCACCACCAGACCACTAAGATCCAGCAACAAAAATCACTTGCAGATCACTAAAGCCAATAACTCTGTTGGTGAAGCACTATTCTCTTGCACCATTGCCAAAGTATGGAACTCCCTCCCACCCACAATTACCTCCATACCATCATGCTCCCACTTCAAAACTTTACTAAAAGCGCACCTACAAACATGCTGGCTATGCTCTTGCAACTCCCACTCTAATATCACCCACCCCATCCAACCACTACCTTTCTTTCCACTCCACTAACTACCTTGATTATAGCAAGCTTAGATGCTCATAAGCCTAGTACTTATTATACAGCAAGAACTTCTTATTGTAACATCTGTTAATGTCTGTTATGTACTTCACAGATAAAGATTCTAGTTGTCTACTGATGTACTATGTTCTTCATCTGTAAATATGTTGTAAGTAATTGCTATGTAAATTTTTAATCGCTATGTTATCCAATGTAACTACTGTCTGTTTATTTTAACTGTGGAACTTTTCTCCCCGGGCCTTCGCTGAAAATGGACCTACATCCAGTCGGACACTCCCGGTCAACAAATATAAATAAATAAATAAATAAATAATAAATAAATCACTGCTACAGTAGCCTCTCCCTCCCTCCACCCCCCCCCCCGTTTTTAGGAATTTTTTTTCTGGGGTATGAACATTTATTTTTTGTTGTTTCTAGCATTGTCCTTTCAGGGCTCAGTCTCCCTCTTTCTGTTGGCAGGAAAGCTCTGAAGGAGCATTGGCGCGCAAACTCGTCTTTTAGTCATCTCAGCTCAAGCTGCCTGACAGTTTGGGCTTAAAAAAGGTACCATGAAGCTTTGGAAACTGGTCGGCTGTTATATCCATGGCAGGATATAACTCATATACCTAAGGCTATTGCCGCAGTGAACCTTCAAACATCAAACTGTACTTTCATTTTTGGAACTACAAACAAACCAAATTATAATGTGGGTCCTCATGGAATCAGAAAGCATGTCGGCACCACTCACCTCAGAGCTCACTACCTTTGATGACATTTAAAAAGAGCATTATAGTAGGACCATGTATTTCAAAATGTGGATAGTTGTTGGGGTAACATAAAGGATTAAAAAGACTGTGTGAAATATGTTAGAGTTGACTTAGCATATTATATATATGTAAAAATCCTAGAGAGGGTGGCCCATACTCAATTCATGAACTACCTCAACACCCACAATCTATTATCAATCACACAACATGGATTTTGCTCCCATCATAGTACAACTATAGCCCTCATGTCCTTTACTAATCTAGTCAACCAACTTAGAAATTCAGGGCAATTTGTATCCGCCATATTTCTAGACCTGTCCAAAGCATTTAATATGGTAAACCACAACAAACAGATCAAAGTCCTCTCCTCCCTAAACCTTAGTGCTTCCACTGTTACCTGCTTCCAAAACTACCTATCAGACTGACAACAGGCTGTACTATGGCAATATCGCCTATCCACTCTCCTCCCAGTCTCCCTAGGTGTCCCACAAGGCTTGATCTTAGGGCCATTATTGTTTTCCCTCTTTACCAACCAACTCTATACCTCTACTCACCAAGCATCTGTGATACAATATACAGATGACTCTACCCTCATATGCTCTGCCCCCACCATACAGGACCTCCACACCATAAACCAGAACTCAATTTCTATCAGTAGAATCCTGGTTTACCAATTCTGAACTCATTCTAAACCCATATAAAACCAAATTCCTCCTCTTCTGTCCCTCAAGAACACCTACAACACTCACAGTTTTCACCCTAGAGTTAAAAACAAAACTATTATCACCCCTGTGACACATACCAAACTGCTAGGGGCGAAATTGACAACAGTCTAAAATTTGATATCCACATAGCCCAAACTATCAAAAAAGTTCATAAAAATTAGGCCTCCTTTACAGAAACAAGAAATTTTTAACCAGATCTACAAAAGCTACCATTGCCCGGACACACCTCCTGTCACCCCTACTCTACACCCCCCCCCCATACTAACCAACCTACGCAAATCAGACCTTACTAAACTAGACTCATGTTACTATAAAATAGCCAAATTCGTTACAAACTCCCCCTACAAAACACACCATTGCACAGCCCTTAGACAACTAAACTGGCTAGAACTTCCTCAGCTCCTCCAATACAAACAACTAACCTTCACCCATAAACTACTCCACGAACCAGATAAAACCCCAGTCCTTCAAGATCTCTTACAACCATACACCACCACTAGAACACTACGTTCCAGTGACAAACTCCTAGTTAAATCCACCAAAGCTAACAACTCAGCTGGAGAATCTTTGTTCTCTAACATCATTCCTAAAATATGGAATAAACTACCCACTTCGATCACCTCCATCTACATCTTAGTACAATTTAAAAAACTACTAGAAAAGTCCTGGTTTTGCTCTTGCTACCCACCTGACTAACTGTATATTCTCCACTTTTTATACACACCCTCTGACTTTCTTTAGATCTACACTTTACAGTACTATCCTATTATGCCTTCTTCCCTTTCTGTATATACTTACTCTTTTACCCCAAATCATTTCAAGTCTTCCTCACAAGTATTCGAATATATATGCTAGTCTAGTTTGTATAATGCTATATACTCTTTGATGTACAAATTTTGTTAAAATTGCTAAGGTGTCATCTCTTTCGGTTATTTATATTTTGCAATGTGTAGTTTCATTGCTGACCTGTACTCTTTGGTATAATGTGTGCTTTTCATATTGTTGGAGCTTTTCTCCCCAGACCTCTGCTGAAAATGGACCTATGTCCAGTCAGACTTTCCCAGTAAACAAATGTTAAATAAATAGATTAGATAGATAGATAGATAGATAGATAGATAGATAGATACACATATGAGATCCTTGAAACTGTGACCCCTCCTCACCCATTATGTGTGCCACTGTTATCATGGTACTACTGGATCTTTGGCACGGAGCAAGCTATCCCATTCTGTGAGTGTTGTAACAGTTTTTCTGTGAATGTTTAAGATACAGTCACTTAAAAGCCATCTACTTAATCATAGCTGATTGAGAACAGAGTTTACCTTCAGAACACCAACACAAACCATAAGGGCTTTTTGCAGTGAGGCAAGTCTAACCCACTCATTTAATTCTACAGCTGCAGAGCATTGGAGACAGGAGAAACACTTCCCACTGTGGTACACAGCAATCTCACAAATCATAAGTCACACACAAACCACAATCTCACAGTGCCTACATATCAAAACTAAAATATACGGCAAAAATATTCTGACCAGTTCTGTTCATGCAGTTAAAACCCAGTCAGCAAGGCACTGATCAGATGTAGGAAGGCCTATTGTAACAGCAAGCATCTGCCAGTGAAATAACAGGTCTTCTGTCTGCTACTATCGCTGAAAAAATAATAAGAGATAATCAAAGAACAGCTCTTGAACTGGTACTCTGAGGGTGACACTGGACACTTGCAGTGAGGCAACCAGATGGTAAATTATAATTTAGGAAAAAAAAAATTAAAACAGATGGGATTAGACTGAAACAGAACCCAAACTTGTTTTAGATACATTTGGAGCTGGTAGCAATAGATCTTACTCTGCTTCCACTTACTGACATCAGTTGTTAGTCTGACTTTTTCAGCAGCTGATGATCCCTGATGGAAATAACATGCTGTATCTCCAGATGTTAAGTTGTCTATCTCACCTTCGTTCTTGCTGGTTGGGATCGGAGTCGATCCTCGGCTCTGACTCGGCCATCTTCTATAGCTTGAGAGCTGTTTACTGGTTCGAGGCTACTCCTTATCCCATGATGCCTAGCGATAGCTACCCAGATCTCGTTTGCCACTTCAGCTGCGAGGTGTCATTTTTCTGGCTCAGGCTCGTATAAAGTTTTTTTCGTATAACTTTCTTACTCTAGAATTGTATTTTTTTTCACTGTTTTATTGTTAACGTTTATTCTTGTTTTTTGTGATAGCTAGTGTTTAATTGTAGTATCCCTTCCTTTCCTTGTAGAACTCATTTAACTTAGAGAGTTCTCCTCCACCCCTCCCCCTTATCTCTTCTTGTCAGGTTAGCCGTTTAGGTTAGAGGCTTTCCTTCTACCTTTCTTTCATAGGCTAGCCGTTTAAGTTAGAGGCTTTCCTATTAAAAAAAAAAGTCATTTAGCTTAGTCTCCTAGTACAGTGAGTTTTTTGGTGTAGACTGTATTTTGCTTTGGTAGCTGTTGTGGTATTGTTGTTTCCTTCTTTCAGGATGTCAAAGGAATTCAAAGTGTCTGGATTCAAGAAGTGTGACTCATGCTGTCAGAAAAATGTCTCTGACAGATGGGTACACTTCTTGCGTCTATTGTTTAGGCGCTGTGCACCTGCAGGACTCTTGTTCTATCTGCCATGCATTTAGTCCAAGAGTCCTGCAGGAGCGTAAGAATACGCTTATTCTTAGGGGTCTTTTAAAGCCCCAGGATTCAATGGCCAAGACACCTCAGCCTGTAAAATCCCCTAAACCTACCAAGCCGTCTGCTCCAAGTTCGGAGTCGTCCTCGGTTCAGACTCTACACTCTACTTCGGTTCCGGCTGGCACCGATAAGATTTTCTCCCCATCGGCTCCATCAGAAACATCGGAGCCTTTGCAGAACCACAAGAGGCTGAGGTCCCCTTCATTGGAATCGGTACATTCCGCTCCTCAGTCTCCCTTTCTTCAGAGCAATTGCAGTCACAGATCCTCTCACTCCTCTCGATCCTCTAGGCTGTCGGATCACAATGTGGAGAGAGTGGTCAGTAGGTTGCTAAAGTTGGAGGCACTTGCCAAGATGTTGTCCAGCCTTCCTCAACAGGTGTCAGCTCCGTCCACTTCTATCGATGTTCCTCCTCCGACTACAATGAGTTCAGAGCCGGAGTTCGTTGGGGTTCTAGGAGTGGAACCATCGGCTCCGATAACTCTATCTCCTTTGGTTCTGTCGTTGGCTCCGATCCCCTCAGTGGTGCCGTCCGTTGAGGGGTCTGAGTGCCAGGGCTCCCTCGTCGGCTCTGAGGGGGCGAGTGGCATTGGACCCTTGTCCGACCCCGTTCTCCCTCTCGGAGCTTCGGCGCAGGTGAGCTCGGCTCCTACATTGGCCTCGGAGCCGTCTCCCTCGGTGCGGAGAAGGATTCCAATTTCCTCGGAACCGGAGCTTTCTCTGCATCTTGGCAGGGATGCCTTCGATGTCATGAGGAGTGTGCTGGCCACTGAGTCAGCTCCACTATCGGCCCCACCGGCTCTGTCCCCTGTAGTGCCTGTGCCAACCTCTGCTCCTCCTCCAGACCCAAGCGTAGGGAACCAGAGCTCCAGGGCACCCCATTGGGTGTTTCCTCTTCTTCTGAGGCCTCCCCTGATCATTCAGAGGAGCCCCCACAGAAGAAGAAGTGCAAGAGGAAACACATTGACTCCCTTGAGTCTGTCACTTCTGATACAGACTTAGATGAATCGGAAGGGTCCCCGAGATCCCCCTCTGAAGATGTTTCCTTCTTGGACATCCTAGAAATGCTTAAGCAGATGGGGAACGGGAATCCCCTAGCCCCTACCGAGGATGAGTCTGTATTTCTGGATGCATTCAGTTCCTGACCTTCCACCTCCTGGGTTTCTCCGCCTTTCGATCCACTTATGGCAGTGGTGGCTCAAAAGGCTTGGTCAGCTCCGGATACAGTGGAACCAACTCCGAGGAGACCTGGCAAATTCATCACAGCGCCCCAGGATAAGCAGTTCCTTACCAAAGGTGTTCCTGTTGATGCCATGGTGGTAGCAGCAGCCACCAAAAAAGAGTTAGCGGAAACGTCTTCGACTGTCCATCCTCCTAACAAGGAGTCTAGGACCATGGACAGATGTGGGAAGCGAATGTTCACTTCAGCGACCTTTTCTATGAGGTCACTGAACTACTTATGTCATTTTACCTGGCTTCAGAGGGATCTCCTTAAAGAGCTCGGAGATACCCTTCAAGATCCATCAGCTGAGTGGACTCAAGCCAAAGTAGCTTCCCAGCAGGCGACGCTTAATTCTGTAGTTAACTCCTCCATGAGGCTCATTTCCTATGCAGCCGATGGTGCGAGTAGAGCTGCAGGTATGGGTGTGGCCCTTAGGAGGCATGCATGGATGTGGCTGTGTAATTTTGCAGAACCCTTTTGACCGTCATTCACCAACACCCCCTTTGATGGTTCCTTTCTTTTTGGACCACAGGTGAAAGACACTTTGACTAGGTGTGAGCAAGAAGGCAAGACTCTCTCTGCCATGGGAGTCCATTTTTCCACTCCTTTTAGACCATACCCCAAAGATCAGAAGAGTGGCAAAATGTGGTTCTGAAAATCCCAGGGAGCTTTGCCTGACACACGTAGCGATTTTTCCTCCAGGGGCAGAGGGGGAAACAATAACAACAGACGCCGCCCTCGTGGCAGAGGGGGTCCGCAGAACCAGGGCAACAGTGAATCTTTCTCTGATAAGCCCTTTCAGCATCCCTGAAGGATTGCCTGGCTGCTCACCTCTGGAGGCAGTCGGGGGAAGACTTTCACTGTACCCAAAAGCCTGGCAAGACTTAACACAAGACCGGTGGGTACGGTCCATTATATCCAGAGGTTACAAAATTCCCTTCTGTCAACCCCCCTTACCGTCAAGGAAATCCCTTCCAGATGTTCCACCCAATCTGAAGGACCAAGCAGTAATAGAAGTTTCAAAACTGCTAGAAAAAAAGAGTCATCCAGGAAGTCCCGGCAGACCAGCACGGATCTGGAACTTACTCAAGGTTCTTTTTGGTACCAAAAAAGACAGGGGACTGGAGACCGATTCTGGATCTCAGCAGAATAAACAGGTCTGTACAAAGAACAAAGTTTCGGATGGTCACACTACAGTCCATTCTACCCTTTCTGGGTCAGGACAATTGGATGTGCTCAATAGATCTTCAGGACGGGTACTACCATATCAAGATGGACAGGCGCTCCAGGAGATTTCTTCGCTTCCGGCTGGGAGCCAGTCATTACCAATTCAGAGCTCTGCTCTTTGGTCTCACCACAGCCCCCAGGGTGTTCACCAAATGTATGGCAGTGGTCACAGCTCACCTGAGACATCGAGGATTCCAGGTGTTTCCATATCTAGACGACTGGCTCCTCACTGCTACTACCAGGCATCAACTTCTTCAAGCCAGGGACTACACAATCACAATCTGCTCACAATTAGGCATTACAATAAACTTCGAAAAATCTGCCTTGTTGCCCTGTCAATCTATCACCTACATAGGCACAGACTTAGACACAATGAACATGTCCGCAAGGCTACCGCCAGAAAGGGTGTCTACAATTCATCAGCAAGTACAAATTCTGATGCAGAGCAAAAGAATCCAAGTCAGGTTCGTCCTTCAAACTCTGGGTTCCATGGCAGCAGCCATTCTTTTAATCCCACTGGCTCGCTTTCACATGAGGATCCTTCAGTGGCTTCTGTTCACTCAGTGGTCTTTCCAACAGCTGCCCATGTCTCACATGATCATGATTACAGAAGCATGCAAAAGGCACCTTTTCTGGTGGATGGTCTCCCCACTAGTGACTCAGGGCAGACCCTTTATTCAGCTCCCTCCAGTAGCCACAGTGACCACAGACGCCTCCCTGATAGGGTGGGGGGCATTATCAGGGCAGGACAGTCCAAGGCACTTGGCAGCCTCACGAGTACCATCTGCACATAAACGTCCTAGAAATGAGAGCCGTGCTCCTAGCGTTGCAAGCCCGTCAGGACTCTCTTCCTTTTGGGACCATTGCAATTCAAACAGACAACATGTCAGTGGTGTGATACATTAACAAGCAGGGCAGAACCAGGTCCTACCCCCTGTGTCGAAAAGCACTCAGACTGTGGCAGTGGGCGATTTTCTTCCAACGTTTTCTGATTGCGACACACATCCCTGGGAGGTCCAACGTCATAGTGGACAGGCTCAGCGGGACTATCCTCATGCCTCACGGGTGGTCCCTGAATCTGGAAGTTGTGGATCTTGTCTTCCACAAATGGGGACGGCCTTGTTGCGATCTTTTTGCCACCCCCTTCAACACAAATGCAACAACTACTTCTCCCTTCTTCCACTTCCAGGTCACTCACCCAGAGACGCTCTAGTCCACGATTGGCCTCAGGGACTTCTTTATGCCTTTCCTCCGTTTCCCCTGATTCCAAAACTCATACAGAAAGCAATATCATTGGGTTGCAAAATGATCCTCATTGCCCCCTACTGGCCTCGACAGATATGGTTCCCATTCCTGCACCGTTACCTTCTCGATCAGCCTTGGACTCTGGATCTGATTCCAGACCTACTGATTCATCAATCAGGCGGGTTGCATCAATCCCTCCAAACTCTCCAGCTCACAGCTTGGTTGCTCCACTTCCAACCTTAGCTAGGCTTCCCAACATTTTCCCAGCTGTATGTGAGATTATTGTCTCCTCTCACAAGTCCACAACCAGAAAAACTTATGCTAGTAAATGGAACGTTTTTCTTGTTGGGCAGAGGCTAGGAATGTAGATCCCTTTTCAGCCCCAGTCCACGAAATTCTGGAATTCCTAGCACAACTTTTTCATTCCAGGTCCTCTTCTGCTACAATCAGGGTTCAATTAGCGGCCATTTCTAACTTTCATATTGGTTTGTCAAATTCAAACATTATGCCTCATAAGCTCTGTAAAGCTTTTTTGAGATGGACCACTCTCCTTAGGCCTCCAGTGAGAGATTCCCCTCCTCCTTGGGACCTTAATCTGGTACTAACTTCCTTAACTCTGCCCCCTTTTGAACCAGCAGCGTCTTGCTCCATTAAGTTTCTATCGTGGAAGACACTCTTTCTGGTAGCTATTACTTCAGCCAGAAGCATCTCTGAACTACAGGCACTATGTGTTCGTCCTCCATACTTGGTTTTTCATAAGGATAGGGTTGCTCTGAGGACTAATCCTTTGTTTCTTCCGAAAGTCTGCTCAGAAACTAATTTAAACCAATCTATAGACCTTCCTGTGTTTTTCCCTAACCACACCAACAAGGCAGAGTACAAATTACACCAATTGGACGTTCATAGACAATTGCGTTTTTACCTGCACATGACTAAGGAAATAAGGAAGTCGGACCAACTATTCCTTTCCTATGCTGTAGGCAAACAAGGTCTCCCAGTTTCCAAGGTGACCTTATCCGGGTGGTGGCTCACACTATTACTTTCATTTATCAATTAAGGAACAAAGAGTTACCTATCAAACTGAAAGGTCATTCTACTAGGGCCTTGGCCACCTCTGTAGCCTTCCAGTCTAGGTTGCCCATGGATTCTATCTGTGCAGCTGCTACGTGGGCAAATCCTCATACCTTTATTTCTCATTACAAGCTAGATATGGTCTCCAGGAGCAGAGCTGACTTTGGTTCCACTGTTCTGAAGAGTCTGTTCCAATGAGCCGCCCAGGATTGTAGGTTCTAGGGACGCTATCCCAACCAGCAAGAATGAAGGCGAGATAGACAACTTAATATAAAGAAGTTATGTACCTACCATAACATTCCATGTTAGTTGTCTTCATCTCACTTTCTTTCTTGCGTCCCACCCTCCGTCCCCCTGTCCTATTGGACCGAGAGGAGTTCTGGTTTCACTGGCTGAGTGATTTTCTGGTTTGTTTCCTCTACTGACTTGGAGAATATGACAGGTATACTCAACCTATTTATTAGGACAGGTTTATTTTCTGGCTGTTTCAAATGAGATCTGGGTAGCTATCGCTAGGCATCATGGGATAAGGGGTAGCCTTGAGCCAGTAAACAGCTCTCGAGCTATAGAAGATGGCCGAGTCAGAGCCGAGGATCGGCTCTGATCCCAACCAGGAAGAAAGAAGGCGAGATGAAGACAACTAACATGGAACGTTATGGTAGGTACATAACTTCTTTTTCTTCTCACTGTTTTAAAAGTATTAGTTAGTCTGCTGTATTTTGCATTCACAGAGAGTTTATTGGTGATTTGGGCTATATCCTGTGAATATTTATGTTTTTATGTATTATTTTCTTTTGTAGAAAAGTACAGTTTTCAATATTTGGAGTGGTCTGTGAGAAATTTGCTGTGTAGTGACACCGTAGCCATCTTTATTAGCAAATGTGTCTACAAGAAATAGTTTACTGCCTGAGCTGGTGGCTGCTTAGATATATGTTAAAAATTCCACAGCAGTCATCAAAAGAAGAGTAGTGTATTTTCCTAGTGTCCTGACTAAACCTGTCCTACTGTCTGTATATTGCACTTTGAGGCTTCTCTGAAAACAGGTGTCGCATCAAAAAAGTTCCCCCTGCACGAAAGGCAATTGCACGGCTTGAGCAATTTAAAATTCAAAACCAAAAGTGTAAGCCAGCAAACAGTAAGGCTGAAAAAATAAATTTATTTAGTTAATGCAATGCACAAACAAACCGGTTTCAGCGGTTTGTTTGTGCATTGCATTAACTAAATAAATTTATTTTTTCAGCCTTACAGTTTGCTGGCTTACACTTTTGGCTCTGAAAACAGGTCGAATCAGCAAAAAACTAAAGTAAACTGAAGTAAAGTAAGTAAATGATTACCACAAAAGATTGTTTAATATTCAGTGTGTCTTCTGCTTAGGATCATTTCATGATACTCATAATTAAGTATAGTTTAATTAAAATTCCCTTACTATTTTTGATAATCATTCTTGTTTAAGCCATTTCTTAGTTTTATTTGTACTACATCCCTTATTTTAAATGTATTATTCATGCTTCTTTTATTTCTTATACTTTATTTATCTCTAACCATTTAAGTCAATTTTAAAGCAATTGTTTGTCTTGTGCCCAGGTAGTCACTGGAAAGGATCATTGCCCACTTACCTATAAAATAACAACAGTAAGTACTACATACCCCTCAAGCTCTTAGCACAAGAAATGTGGACAAAGCCAGAACAATGCGGTGGGCAAAGGCCTCCAGATATGAACAGATTTCAAATATTGTTCTTATAAACTTAGAAAGTTGCTAGAGTAGCAGGTTTTGCATTAGCATGCATTTTCTGAAGTATATAAAGTCTGAAACTCAAAGGTCTGTCATAATTTAGTGACTTTAGTCATCAATGATTTGGCAGAAAACTACAAATTTTTTGAAGCACAGACTAAAAATATGAGGTGAAAATCTGGACAGTTGAAAGGTATGGAGTACCATTCTAAATTTAGTAAGGCAACAAAATCATGTATTTGGAAGTCTTATGAGCATATCTTGAAAACGAATATATGAAAACTGAAAAAGAAATGTGCAGGGAAAGACAAATTTTTAAGAGTTTAGAAATTGTAAGGAACTTACAATTGAAATGATTTCAAATAAAATGGAAGAAAGGAGCAAGATGATTACAGTTGTTCTGGCAGTTTAGTACACATGATGCAACTATGAATTGCTAATCATTTTCATCATGTAGCTCCTGTTTCAAAACTGTGACTTGTGACTCTGAGCAAGTTATTTAAACACATAATGTTCCTGTGTTACCTTTGAAAACAAGTGCTTTTGCCTACTGGGTTTACCGAGTTAACAAAAAACTAAAGACAAATCAAGAAAAAAATTGGGAAAAACATTTCCAAGGGACTCCTTTCTATATCTGGTTTCAGTGGGACAGACATAGGAAGTACCGCAAAACTGGAAAGCAGTACTTGTTCTGAAGGGTAAATCAAAGTATCTCCTCGCTTGTGCTTTATTATTTTTTCCTGCAAATAGTTGATAATCAGTCATATACATATTAGGTACGATACTCCATACACTTCCCCTAACTTTGCTTCACTAACCCTTCTCTGCCAATATTATCAGCAAATTAACAATAAAGCAATAGGCCACTTCCTGTCATGCTTCCATCATGTCTTTCACTAATCTTCTCTACCATAAATTCTCAATATTTCAACTTCTTTTAAAATGTTGTCCTTCACAGTAAGTGTTTCTTATAGTTCATCAGATTCTAGTTACAACATTACACATATATTTGTACAATTTTCTCTGTTTATTTTTAATTTTTTTCAGCTTTATAAAACATTATGAATGCCATGGCTAATCTTGTACATTCACTGTATTTTTATTTACTATTTTGTTCTTCCCCGTTTGTAAATCCTGTATTAATTCAGCCTTATGGATATACATCTACTGTAATTATTTTTGTTGCTGTTGTTTTCAGCTTTTTTAAAAATACTGCCTTATTTTGCCTTATCAAGGATCTTGCCTGAAGAGGGCCCTCAGACTAGAGTACTTACCTAGTTAAGAAAGTATAAATAAATTACTAAGAATAAATAAAACAAAAAAAAAGTTGAGCTCTCCCTTATCAGTGAAAGAGTCCAAAGAACTATAAGTGGTTAAGAAGACACTGACTTTCAGTTATTTTTATTGTATGAACCAATTCACAGTGTCTAAAAGAGAGGAATCCCCAGAAAAGGAAATGTGTACATAATCTAATAAAGCAGAGTTGGTATAAGATGTTTCTAGAGTAGTTTTCCTTAGGTGTGCTGGCTGTAAGTTTATTGGTACAGTGATGGACATTACTTCAGGGACCAATTGTAGATTATTGAAGCATATTTCAAGGCTATGCAGGGGGGTACACAAACACAGTTCCAACAGGTACTTCCATAACTTCCCCATACTCAGAACTTACTTACATTTTCTGTCAAAGGTACCTTTCAACACCTTCCTTGATATTTATTTTCTAAATCTTGTGTATTCTTTCTCATTGTGATGTTTTGAGGTATTGCTTGCTGTACCAGGAGAAGTGGGACAGTGCATGTGTGGCATATGCCAGCATGGCTTTTTGAAATTTTGTAAATAATTTTAGGTCATTGACTGTCACATTGATTTGTACAGATACTTATATTAAAAATGCATGTGTAACAGTTGCTTATGTTAAAAATGCTACAGCAGAATCTTACCAAAGTTCTAAATGTGTATTGTGCCAGAGTCAGGAGAATAGATGTGATGTCATTCTATAACCAGATGAAGGACAGACCTCTGGCAGCAGCAGTTTGTTGTTTGTTTTTATTTTTGTTTTTCTTTGGAATCTGATAAAGAAGATATATGTCAGTTACCACAGTTCAGTTGTTAGTTGTACAGTTCAGCCAGTGTGTAGTATCTCATCTTGCCTTGTGGAAGTGAATATCTTAGCAATACATCTTGCCTTGCAATACTAAGTGAGTTAACTAGCGACAGTTTCTCTTCAGTTCAGTTACGAATAATACAGTGAGATTAGTTTAGTATTTTTTTTCTGCATCTGTGAGATTCTTTCCCACTGTGTTATTTTTATATTTGCTGTGACTGATATTATGTTTATTGTAACTAAATATTAAGTATTCTCCTCTTTTCTGTTTTATTATCCATTATTAAATATTTCGTATACCTTTTCATTGTGGCCAGTCTTTTAGAGAATACTTTTAACATCTTGCGAGTACTTGTGCTTATTTTAGTGACACTGTGGCCATTCTAAAAAGCCTTGTTGCTTAGTTCACATACACCCATTTATATCAGTATTAATTTGACACAGTATAATTGGTTACCCTTTGTAAGAGCCTTAAAGTATCTGACTGGTAGCATCAATCTACATTATAGTCTGGAGAGAGGGGACTCAGCTGGTGAATCTGTCCAGCCTTTCCCAGATGTGTGTGTGTGTGTGTGTGTGTGTGTGTGTGTGTGTGTGTGTGTGTGTGTGTGTGTGTGTGTGTGTGTGTGTATCAGATACTTGGAACACAGACAGAGTGCTCCAAGGTGAGTCTTGTTTTGGATCTGGAGAAACAGAGAGTCCAGTCACAGGTCTGGTACAGGTTCCCTGTGTGCTCTGGAGGGAAATTGTGCTTGATGCAGAGAGCTGCATTTGAAGTACTGTGTAAATCCTTTCCTGTTTTTAGTGACTGCCTCTCACTGGTGTTAGTGGTGAGGATTGAGGCTTCTTGATTACTGGCCTGAGGTAAAGAGGGGCCATCACAGCCATCAACTGAGGAAAGGAACAGGTTATCTCATTCATGTTTAGGATTTCTACATTATATGGTCCGAACCCTATTGATTTTCAACACTAATTCTGATAATCAGAACACTGTATCTTCCCCTGAATGATTTATTCTAATAGCTATATCTAAGGACATCTGTAAACCAAAAAGGCTATTAAAAATTCACTGTAGCAGATAAAGGTCAGGTATAGGCAACACCTTTGGATTCATTCCAAGATATCAATAAGTGAATTGGAAGGTGCCAGGGTCTGTGCTGTCATTCTGTTTGAACAGGTGTTACTTAAAAAGTTGAATTGGAATATTTTATGTTTCAGAAAGCTAGAAAGCATTTCAATTTAACAAAACAGGAATGGCAGGCTTTAAAGCAATTGCAGGGTCATGCTGAACAATATGTATTTAAACAGCTTGATAAAGGGGGAAATTGGGTGTTTTTTTCCTAGGGGCAAGTACAATGTCATGGTTAGGAATTTATTGATGAATGAGGAAGACTATGTCAGATTGTCTAATAATCCAATTAAGCACTTTAAGGCATCATTGCTGGATTGTTAGAGAGGGGGGAAAGACTTGATATGAAGTTGTTCTATCTCGCCGTTCATTCTTACTGATGGGTGTGGAGCCGATCCTCAGCTCCGACTCAGCCAACTGCAAAAACTCAAAGTCTTCAACCAGCTCGAGGCCAACTCCCTATCCCATGATGCACATTGATCTTCCCTCAGATCTCGTTTTCCGCTGCAACTTGATTGAACGTTCACCAGCTCTGGCCAGTGAAAGTTATTGCTTTTTCTCTTTAAAACTTGCTACATAGCTTAAATTAGATAGTTTAATAATAAGTTTCCTTTGTTTATAGTAGTTAGCCTTTCTATAAGTGTATTCCAGGTAATTTGCTAGTTTTTTAGGTAGTTTAAATAACTTAGATAAGTGGCCACTCTTTAGGCCTTTAGTTCTCCCTATCTCATTTTTCCTCTTACAGAGTTGTGTGGTGTTAGGCAGAGCCATTTTAATTACAGGACACTGTATATTTCTGGTAATTTGCTAGTTATTTAGAGACTTTAAATAACTTAGATAAGTCACCATGTTTTTAGGCCCGTAGCTTTCCTTATCTTATATTTCTTCTCGCATAGTTGTGTGGTGTTAGTTGGAGCCCTTTTTTTAACAGGGCAAGTATATTGATATTTAGCTTAATGGTTTAGAGATCTTGCATTATTAGGAGTAGTGTGCTGTGTTTATATATATATATATATATATATATATATATATATATATATATATATACAGAGAGAGGGTTTTTTTGTCTGATAGGATGTCTCATCAAGAGAAAGAGAAATCCAAGTCTGTATTTACAAAATGCCCAAGAAGTGGGCAAAAGATGTCCATCACTGATGGACATACCGAATGTGTCTATTGTTTGGGTGAGGTGCACCTGCAAGAAAGTTGTTCAGTATGCCACTCTTTTAGTGCTAGAGTGTTGCATGAGAGAAAGAGAAAACTTATGGATAGAGGTCTTTTTAAAATCTTCCTTCCAAGAGGCACTGGATAAGCATGACAAACCCTCTAAGATGTCTTCTAGTTCTTTGGAGCCAAGAAAAAGTCCATTGACTCCAAAGACCGGATTGAGTAAAGCTTCAACTTCGGCTCCACAGCCAACGGAGCCGACTGTTGTTTTGGTTAAGAGCCAGTCCCCAACATTGGAGCCAGTATCTCCTACATTGAAATCCCTCTTCTTACAGTCAGTGGCTTCATCCACACGTTCTTCTCAGGTCTGAAGTAGACTCTCTGATTTAGATGTGGACCGTGTGGTGAAGAGGCTTTTGCAAATACCGGCACTTGCAAAAATGTTATTGGCACCGACCCCTGGGACTTTGGAGCTGACACAAGTCCCCCCACCGTCTTCTGTTCCTCCTCCAATCTGCCTGGAAGTTTCGGAGCCGGAGAGCTCAGAACTGATGATCATGGAGCCCTCGGGTCCGACACCTACCTTAGGTTTCTTGGCCCTGACTGTCCTGATAACTTTGGCGCAAACCGAGGGATCTCAGAGTCAACGCTCGCCGGTCGGTCCGGGGAGGAAAGTCGGATCGATTTGTCGGTCCCAACTTTGTTTCTTGGGACTTTGGCTCAAGTGAGCTCAGCTCCGTCTTTGGGCTCAGAGCCCTCTGTTCTGGAGCTGGGAGAGTCCCTTGTATCCTCGGATCCGGGAGATTTCTCACATTGGGACCGAGGGGCCTTCGAGGCCATGAGGAGGGTATTGTCCACGCCGACAACCACACCATCAGTACCAGCAGCTCCCTCCCTTAAAGCACCAGTGTCTTCTTCTACAACACATGCTCCATTAAACCGTAGAGACCCTGAGCTTTGGGAAACCCCATTGGGCGAACCATGCTCTTCCAAGACCTCTCCAGAAGCTCCCACTGAAGAGGTTCCCAGGAAGAGACTTTGCAAGAGGAAGCATCCTGACTCCTCACAGGAATCTGTCACTTCGGATACTGACTTAGATGAGTCAGAATGGTCCCCACGATCCCCCTCAGAGGATATCTCATTCGCAGATATCCTAGAAATCCTTAGAGGGGTGGCTGGAAATCCCTTAACCCTACTGATGATGAGTCAGTCCTCCCGAAGGCTTCCACCTCTTGGGTGTCTCCACCCTTCGATGAGTTGATTGAGTTACTGTCTCAGAGGGCATGGGAGTCCCCGGATACCACGGCGCCTGTTCCCAGGAGGCCTAATAAATTTATAACTTACCCTCAAGACAAAACCTTTCTAACTAAAGGAGTGCCCTGTGATGCCATGGTGGTGGCAGCGGCCACTAAGAAGTAACTATCAGAAATGTCTAAGTCTGTTCATCCTCCTAATAGCTTGTCCAGGATTATGGACTGGTATGGGAAGCGTATGTTTAGTTCAGCGGCTTTTGTCCTTCGAGCACTGAACTATCTCACACATTTCATTAGGTTACAAAGGGATCTCCTGAAGGAACTAGGAGATACCCTGCAAGGTTCAGTAGCTGTGGTGGTTTCTGACAAGGTAACTCTCAGGTCTCTACTCTTAATTCTATTGTGAACTCTTTCATGCTTCTGATGTCATATGCAGCTGATGGAAAGTGCAGAGTAGCGGGTACAGGAATTGCCCATAGGAGACATTCCTGGATGCGCCTATGTTCCTTTAGTGAACCCTTTAAGGCTTCCTTTATTAACACCCCTTTTGAAGGCTCATCCCTTTTTGGACTGAAAGTGAAGGAAACACTTACCAGGAGTGAGAAAGACAGAAGGACTTTGTCTGCCGTCGGAATACATTTTTCTACCCTGATTAGACCCTACCCCAAAGGGAAGGGAGGTGGAAAGATGTCGTTCCATAAATCTCAAGGATCTTTCCAGGACACTCGTGGTGAACCCCCCCCCCCCCCGCTAGAGGCAGAAGAGGGGGAAATAATGGAATACGTCGTCCACTCGGCAGAGGGGGTCTGCAGAATCAGGGTGACAGAGATCAGTTCTTTGGGAAAGCCCTATCAGCACTCCTGAGAAGAGGCTTGACTGTCCATCTCTGGTGGCAGTCAGGGGATGCCTTTCTTTGTACCCAGATGCCTGGCTAAAAATAACAAAAGACAGCTGGGTACAAAGTATCATATCCAGAGGATACTCAATTCCCTTTGCCACACAGCCCCCTCTTGTGAAAAAAATCCCAGACATTCCACCCAGTGGCAGGGAACATGCAGCCATAGAGGTCCAAAGGTCCTGAAAAATGAGTCATCCAACCAGTCCCAGCAGACCAGAGAAGATCCAGAACTTACTCAAGGTTCTTTTTAGTTACAAAGAAAACAGGGGACAGGAGACCTGTTCTAGACCTCAGTAGTTAAAAAAGACAAAGTTCCAGATGGCCACACTACAGTCAATGCACCCTTTATGGGGAAAGACAATTGGATGTGCTCGCTAGATCTCCAGGATGCGTACTATCACATAAAAATGGACAGGCCATCCAGGGATCATCTACATTTCTGGCTGGGAGTCAGTCATTATCAATTTTGTGCTCTGCCCTTTAGTCTCACTACAGCCCCCAGAATGTTCACCAATTGCATGGCAGTAGTCATAGCTCACCTGAGACGTTTGGGATTCCAGATGTTTCCATATCTAGACGACTGGCTCCTCACTGCCACCACCAGGTATTAACTCATACATGTAAGGGATACAACTTTAAATCTTTGTAATCAATTGGGGATTACCATAAACTCAGAAAAATCTTCCGTTTCGCCATCGCAACAGACCATTTTTATAGGAGCAGAACTAAATACAGTCAAAATGACCTTAAACCTTCCTTGGGAAAGAGTTTGTCTTTTACGAAAACAAATTCTAGACCTGCTTCCCAAGACAAAAGCCCCAGCCTCAATGGTATTCAAATTGCTAGGAACGATGGCAGCAGCGGTAATAGCCATTCCTCTGGGTCGGATGCACATGCGAGTACTACAGTGGCTCCTGTTCTGTCAATGGTCTTTTCAGGAACTTCCAGTGTCACACCAAATCATAATAACGAATACGTGCAAGAAGGACCTTCAGTGGTGGCTGACATCCCAACAAGTAACTCTAGGCCGTCCATTTGTTCTACCCACTCCTATAGCCACGGTGACCATGGACGCTTCCTTGATAGGGTGGGAAGGGCATTATCAGGGAAGAACAGCCCAAGGCACGTGGAAGAAGCATGAGGCTCATCTGCATATAAATGTTCTGGAGATGAGAGCGGTACTCCTAGCATTGCAGTCCTTTCAAGACTCTTTCCCTCTGGGAACAATTGCACTTCGGATGGACAGTACATAAACAAGGAGGAACCAAATCTTTTCCCCTTTGTCGAGAGGCCCTGAGAGTATGGCAGTGGGCAACCTCCACCCAGTGCTTTCTAACAGCAATGCACATCCCGGGGAGATCCAGTGTGATAGCAGACAAGCTAAGCAGGGCAGTTCTGTTGCCTCATGAATGGTCCCTAAAGAAACAAGTAGCAGAAAGCATCTTCAGCAGGTGGGGCCAGCCTTGCTGCGATCTCTTTGCAACCCCAACGAACATGAAATGCAGCAGCTACTTCACCCTAATCCCCCTGCCGAGGGATGCCCCAAGGGATGCACTGGTGCAAAAGTGGCCCCTGGGTCTCCTTTATGCCTTTCCTCCTTTCCCCTTTAATACCCAAAGTATTACAGAAAGCAAAGACTCTGGGAAGGACCATAATCTTAATAACCCCTTACTGGCCTCATCAGATTTAGTTTCCCTTCCTTCAGCCTCATCTATTGGAAGAGCCTTAGATCCTGGGCCCAGTTCCAGATCTTCTGACCCATTCATCAGGGGCTCTTCATCCTTCTCTTCACTCCCTCAAACTGACAGCTTGGCTGCTCCAATTCCAAACATAGCCAGGATTCACAATTTTTCAGCCGAGGCTCAACATATTTTAACATCCTCTCATAAGTCATCTACCAGAAAATTATATCTTAGCAAATGGAAGAGATTTTCTATATAGGCATCTCAGAATGATATTGATCCATACCTAGCTTCAGTTATATCTATTCTGGAGTTTCTGACTAAACTTTTCAATGAAGGAGCCGCTGCAGCTACTATTAGAGTTCAATTAGCAGCACTCTCGAGCTTTCATTTTGGTGTCCAAGGTTCTGATGTCATGTCACATCGACTCTCTAAAGCCTTTCTCAAGGGTACTATTCATTTGAGATCACCCGTCAAAACTCCAGCCATGCCATGCAATCTAAATTTTGTTCTTTCCCAAATTATATTACCTCCTTTCAAACCAGCCTCATCCTGTGATTTCAAATATCTCTCATGGAAGACCATATTTTTAATAGCTATCACTTCTGCTCGGAGGATTTCTGAGTTACAGGCCTTGACCATTAAACCTCCTTATCTGATTTTCCATAATGACACTTTACGTAACACCACAAGCAACAATGTAAAGGGAACAACAACAAATGCCTGGTTGTAGTAGCTGGAACAAATGACAGAATTCTCGGCTCGAACTGGAAGAAC
The DNA here is from genome assembly GCF_019279795.1 of Protopterus annectens. NCBI lineage: Eukaryota > Metazoa > Chordata > Ceratodontiformes > Protopteridae > Protopterus > Protopterus annectens. The sequence continues at coordinate 1,512,872,047 of NC_056746.1, forward strand.
GTAGTTTATTGCAAACAAGACAAACCACCAATGTTCACAGGTTAAGCGCTTTCATCTGATTGTAACCAGACTTCCTCAGAACAACGACAAGGTGGATCTGGATTGTTTAAATAACCTTTTAGGTGCCAAACTCTGAATTAATAATAATAATTATTAAACAGACAGTGCTCTAAATAAATTATAACTACATATCATATAACTAGCTACTTTAAAAAACTCACTATAATGAACTCACTCTAATAAAAATGATATATGCATTTAAAAATACTATTAAAAACATGTGTAATAATAAATCTATATACATATATGTCATACATAACTCAAGAAATGGGTATAACACTAATAAGCATAATACCCTATACAGTTAGAAACATTGTACACTGTTGGGTGTACTAATATCAAAACATAACCATATTAGTTAATCATACACAAATTTTTTTTAATAATAAACAATGATAATATTAATGGAAAAAAAATAATATTAATAGATAAAAATTGATATTAATAGATGAAAATAATAACTCAGAATAAACTGGACTACTTAGCCATAGATAAAAACGACTTAATACTAATATGGTCATTAATTCCTGGAAATCTAGTGGCATCAGTGAGCATCTGCCATCTACTCTCCTTCATAGCCACACTAGCCTTAATATTGCCTCCAACTGAGGATATTTTAACCTGATCAATAATGACAAATTTGAACTGATGATCTTCACCTTTATTAACAATGTGTCGATATAAGGCATTCTTATTATCCTTAACCCTAATACTATATAAATGGTCATATATATGTTTCTTTAGCTGTCTCTCCGTTTTGCCAATGTAAAAAGTGGAGCATATCGTACATCTGGCTAGGTAAACTAATAACTTGGTATTACAATTACCAGCCCTACTCTTAATATATGTCTTATTATAATTATCCAACCTGATTCCTTCGACTTCATTTATTACATGACATTGGTTACATGTACCACATTTTTTGGTACCTGTTTTTTTCTTAATCACATATTTATCAGCCCCATATTCCAAAAGCCTTTTGATGTTAGGTCCTGTCTTATATATAAATTTCGGGTGAATACCCAATATTTTAGTTAATTCTTCATCAACAGTTATTAAATTCCAATTTTCCATAATAATATTTGTAATAAAATGTACCACCAGTGAATACATCATAACACATACCCTATTACTTTGTTCAATTTTCGTTGTTCCTTCTTTGTTGAAAGGGCTACTTGATGTATTTCCCAGTAGGGGAAGATACTTTTTACCCCACTCATTCCCAACATACTGGACTACATCACTTAATAGTGAAACAGGGTATCCCCTGGCAATAAACATGGACTTTATAATTTCGAATTCCTTATTCATAATTACAACTGTTGATGACATACGGGCAGCTCTTATACACTGTCCCTTAAAAACATTCTTAAACATATAAGATGGATGGTTGCTACTAAATTCTAAATAGTCATTGGAAAAGGACTCTTTCCTAAAAATTTGTGATATAAATACATGCTCACCATGACTAATGTATGTGCCTAAATAGGCGATTCCTTTATCACTATAATTATAAGTGAATTTTAAAAAATCTGTGGTATTATTAATGTAGTCAACAAATTCTCTTATCTTATCAATAGGGCCTTTCCATAATACAAATAAATCATCTAAAAATCTAGAATAGTAGGCCATATAATTGTTGTAATCACATTTAAACAAAAATTCCGTTTCCCACTCAAGCATAACAAAGTTAGCGAAAATGGGAGCACACGATGCTCCCATCGCTACTCCTCTAGTCTGCCTGAAATATTCACTCTCAAAATGTATATAATTGTAATCTAAATCAAGTCCCATCATATCAGTAATTAAATTTATTCGATCCCACTCCATATCAGAATATTTCCTGAGGCTGTTGCTAAAATATTCTAAGCCAATGTCCTTGGGAATACAGGAAAATAAATCCTTAACATCGATAGTTATGAAAACCAAGTCACTACTCCAAAGGTTAGGAGTGAGCTGTCCCAAGAACATCCATGAATCCTTAATTAGATGTGGAATATTACTATACACCAGTTTTACCCATCTGTCGATTGCCACACCTAATGGGAATATTTTAGACCTACTGCCAGATATTATCGGTCTAAATGGGGGTTGTGAGAGATTTTTGTGTACTTTAGGGATGCCAATGATAGTGGCTAAAATAGGAAATTCCACCCTCAAGAATTGATACGTATCATTGGTAATCCTGTGGTCAATCAGATATTCTTCTATGGCAAGATCAATTCGTCTATACCCAATGTTGATCTCATTTAAAGATATAGCTTCATAGTTGCCTGAATGATATAAAATATTATAAATCTCATTTATATAATCCATCCTGTTATACAGCACAACTCCACCCCCCTTGTCGGGTTTCATTACCCTAACCTCTTTGTTCTTAACCAATTCCTCTAAACATCCACATTCACCTTTAGTTAAATTATGGTTTATATAAAGTTGGATATTTTTGTCAGTCTTATATAATTTATTAAATTTGTAAACATCCTGACTAGCCATCTTTTCAAAGCTTGTTACACCAGGATGTGTACAAGGAATATAAGTACTTTTCTTCTTTAATGATCCATGTTCAAATGAATTAATATCCAAATTGCCATCTTTGAATTGGATAGCTAAATTTAACCTCCTACAATACAATTTCAGTTCCAAAATGGTATCAACTAAATTAAATCCAACAGTGGGAATAAATTTCATCCCTTTTGTGAATAACCTAAAAAACTCCTCAGAAATATTGATGTTAGTGTAGTTAAATACTTTAAACCCATTGCTTGCATATATAATTTTATCTCCACGTTTATCAATAACCATTTCAGATCGATTAGATGTATCAACAATTATTTCATCATCCAAACCAAAGTCTTGAATTGTCCTTGTATCATTTCCTACTTTATTTATCTCATTCTCCTGTTCCATGGGGTGAATTCACTTTTTGGTGCTGGATAAAACCTGCCCCCTTGAAAATTAGTATCCTTATTTACCTGTCTTTCTAAATTTCTTTGATTCCTGTCCCTTCCAGGTATCTGATAGTCTTTGAGCCATATATAAGCCCTATTATCAGCATACTGCTCAACATCACATGCAATTTTACGAGATTTTCTTTGAAAAATGCTTTTAGCTTTTTGTTCGGCAAGGTTAAACTGTTTGTCATACAAATCAATCCACTGAAAGAATGACTCATTATTAACAATTTCATTATTCAATATATCAATCTCCTGCAATAACCCAGATAATTTCTCATCATTTTTCTTAATAATAATCTTCATATAACCTATACCAAAGCTATCAAATAGTTGGTTAAGTTCCTCTACAGCTTCATTATTTATCTCTATACCCATAGGTAATTTAAAAAAACCTCAATCCTTTGGGTACAATTTGCATAGCAATACATTTAGACAAATAAGCATTATCAATTTTCAAACTTTTAATAGTTAGTAATTTCTTTCCCAAAAGGTATATCTTGTCCTTGATAGACGACTTTGCTCCACTAACTTGTCGCCCAACGGCATAATTCTCTGTGTGACCATCATTGTTGTTAAAATCATAATTGTCACATACAAAACGGTCCAGAAAGTCATTGTCATTACCACCAAACACTCTATCAGTAGTGTACATCTTATTTTTCTTATATTGATTGTTACTAATTGTTTTATTGTAATTAGGGCTTGAATAATTAACACCAGTACCTTTAAAATGATCTGTTTGTACCCTAGTGGCTGCGGAATACGTTTTGGCAGTCATCGGGCATTTAGGTCGCGCCCCCAATCTTTCCGCTTCATCCCGGTCATGGAATAAACTGAAGTCAAATGTAAATTCATTATCTGATACATTGCTCATGTTTAAATCCTTATTATGAGATAACAAATTGACATCATCTACACATTGTGCCTGTCCATTCGGAATGTCAGTCTGAGTGCTACAATCCACCTGATTAACAGTATGAAGTTTTTTGACTGCAAGACTAGTCCTATCACTGGAAGGTGTAACATCCTGCACATCCATTGGCTTGTCCACCTCATTCAGCAGCTCCCCCTTCGCGTCACCCTTTACTTTACACGCCTCAAGGGTTTGTAAGGCTGCCAAGGTGCGACCAACTAATTCAGTTAAACAAAACATTTCCTCTTTTAACAAAGATATATCAGTCCGAATTTTGTCCATTTCCTCCTTGTTCAATAAAGCCTGAGGGCCGTCGATGCTACTATCCATACCAAGCCACAACCTATGTAACACCACAAGCAACAATGTAAAGGGAACAACAACAAACGCCTGGTTGTAGTAGCTGGAACAAATGACAGAATCCTCGGCTCAAACTGGAAGAACGTAGTTTATTGCAAACAAGACAAACCACCAATGTTCACAGGTTAAGCGCTTTCATCTGATTGTAACCAGACTTCCTCAGAACAATGACAAGGTGGATCTGGATTGTGTAAATAACCTTTTAGGCTCCAAACTCTGAATTAACAAAATCAGTCATTATCAATTTTGCGCTCTGCCCTTTAGTCTCACTACAGCCCCCAGAGTGTTCACCAATTGCATGGCAGTAGTCATGGCTCACCTGAGACGTTTGGGATTCCAGATGTTTCCATATCTAGACGACTGTCTCCTCACTGCCACCACCAGGCATTAACTCATACATGCAAGGGATACAACTTTAAATCTTTGCAATCAATTGGGGATTACCATAAACTCAGAAAAATCTTCCGTGTCGGCATCGCAACAGACCATTTTTATAGGAGCAGAGCTAAATACAGTCAAAATGACCTTAAACCTTCCTCGGGAAAGAGTTTGTCTTTTACGAAAACAAATTCTAGACCTGCTTCCCAAGACAAAAGCCCCAGCCTCAATGGTATTCAAATTGCTAGGAACGATGGCAGCAGCGATAATAGCCATTCCTCTGGGTCGGATGCACATGCGAGTACTACAGTGGCTCCTGTTCTGTCAATGGTCCTTTCAGGAACTTCCAATGTCACACCAAATCATAATAACGAATACGTGCAAGAAGGACCTTCAGTGGTGGCTGACATCCCAACAAGTAACTCTAGGCCGTCCATTTGTTCTACCCACTCCTATAGCCACGGTGACCATGGACGCTTCCTTGATAGGGTGGGAAGGGCATTATCAGGGAAGAACAGCCCAAGGCAAGTGGAAGACACATGAAGCTCATCTGCATATAAATGTTCTGGAGATGAGAGCGGTACTCCTGGCATTGCAGTCCTTTCAAGACTCTTTCCCTCTGGGAACAATTGCACTTCGGATGGACAGTACATAAACAAGGAGGAACCAAATCTTTTCCCCTTTGTCGAGAGGCCCTGAGAGTATGGCAGTGGGCAACCTCCACCCAGTGCTTTCTAACAGCAATGCACATCCCGGGGAGATCCAGTGTGATAGCAGACAAGCTAAGCAGGGCAGTTCTGTTGCCTCATGAGTGGTCCCTAAAGAAACAAGTAGCAGAAAGCATCTTCAGCAGGTGGGGCCAGCCTTGCTTCGATCTCTTTGCAACCCCAACGAACATGAAATGCAGCAGCTACTTCACCCTAATCCCCCTGCCGAGGGATGCCCCAAGGGATGCACTGGTGCAAAAGTGGCCCCTGGGTCTCCTTTATGCCTTTCCTCCTTTCCCCTTTAATACCCAAAGTATTACAGAAAGCAAAGACTCTGGGAAGGACCATAATCTTAATAACCCCTTAATGGCCTCATCAGATTTAGTTTCCCTTCCTTCAGCCTCCTCTATTGGAAGAGCCATAGATCCTGGGCCCGGTTCCAGATCTTCTGACCCATTCATCAGGGGCTCTTCATCCTTCTCTTCACTCCCTCAAACTGACAGCTTGGCTGCTCCAATTCCAAACATAGCCAGGATTCACAATTTCTCAGCCGAGGCTCAACATATTTTAACATCCTCTCATAAGTCATCTACCAGAAAATTATATCTTAGCAAATGGAAGAGATTTTCTATATGGGCATCTCAGAATGATATTGATCCATACCTAGCTTCAGTTATATCTATTCTGGAGTTTCTGACTAAACTTTTCAATGAAGGAGCCACTGCAGCTACTATTAGTGTTCAATTAGCAGCACTCTCGAGCTTTCATTTTGATGTCCAAGGTTCTGATGTCATGTCACATCGACTCTCTAAAGCCTTTCTCAAGGGTACTATTCATTTGAGATTACCCATCAAAACTCCAGCCATGCCATGAAATCTAAATTTTGTTCTTTCCCAAATTATATTACCTCCTTTCAAACCAGCCTCATCCTGTGATTTGAAATATCTCTCATGGAAGACCATATTTTTAATAGCTATCACTTCTGCTCGGAGGATTTCTGAGTTACAGGCCTTGACCATTAAACCTCCTTATCTGATTTTCCATAATGACACTTTACCCAAAGTTTGTTCAGAGACAAATTTCAACCAATCTATCGAATTGCCCATTTTCTTCCCTAAACACACAAATAAGATGGAACTCATGCTGCACAAACTTGATGTTGATAGGCAACACCAATTTTATTTGGACAGGACCAAACAATTCAGAAAAACAGAACAGGCAACACCAGTTTTATTTGGACAGGACCAAACAATTCAGAAAAACAGAACAGCTCTTTGTCTCTTTTTTCGGAATCAAAAAAAGGTGCTCCAGTGACAAAAGTCACCTTGTCAAGATGGTTATCAGATTGTATTTCTTTCACTGACAGTTCAGTGAATGCTCCATTACAACAAAAAATAAAGGCCCACTCTACTAGAGCTATATCTACCTCATCAGCCTTCTTTGCTAAGTTACCATTAGATACTATTTGTGCAGCAGCTACCTGGTCAAGGCCTCATACCTTCATCACTCATTACAAAATAGACAGGGCTTCCTTTGGTTCCACTGATGTCCTTCAAGGATGCATATGCAGTCATCACATATGGGTTGTCCTGCCTCAGGCAGCCCTTCGGTCGGATTCCAAAGTCTGGGTCCGGCGTCAGCTGATGTCGCCCTCTCCCCGACGTCAGAGTGCCTGGGGTATAAAAGCGTCAGCCGATGCCATCTTCCCCAATCTTTCTTGCCGCGTGGTGCCCGAAGCAGAAGCAGTTCGCAAGTGCCGGTCGCCCAGCTCCTGTAATTCAGCTACCGAAGACTTCAAAAGCTAAGTACCCCATTGGGGACTCTTTCTTGCCTCAGCCGATGTCAGATAAAGTTAATAATTGCTTAACTTGTGGGAAACAAATACCTCATAAGGATTTCCACTCTTACGGCCTCCCCTGCCTAGGCCCAGACCACGAAGTCTCGGCCTGCTCAGCCTGTGCTTCCTTCAACCGACGCACTCTTAGACGTCGGGCGGAGTTTGCAGAGGAATTTCTTGGGGCTAGTTTTTCGTACAATATGCCGTCGGAGACTCCGACTTCACATTTAACAAAGAAACGGAAGGACAAGGACCGACACACACGGGCCGCGGTTTCGGCTGAAACCACGGCCAGGCCTACCGCGAGTGTTTCGGTCTCGGCTGAAACAGAGTCCTTGGTACTTCCGACCCCCGAAACCACTCTACCGACAACCTCGGCCCCGGAGGCCCCTGCTGAGTCGGTTATTGAATTTTCTTCAGAAACTGGTGTCTTGGAAACTTCCGACACCATTCCTGTAGACAAAACTACACCAGCACGTGGTGCAGCCAGGCCTCCTGCATCCATGTCCATAAAGGCATTCACCAGGGCTAAAGCTGCTAAACACACAAAAGCTATGCCTCCCAGGGTTATTCCTCAGGGACCCTCTACAAGTTCACAGATTCTAACCTTAGCAGAGGACCTTATTTCCTTAATTAGGGGCTCTCAACCCCATCTGGACAGGGGCTCTCAACCTCCTCTAGACAAAAGGCCCAGGGTTGAGCCCTCTGATCCCCACTCCTCAGAGGAGGCCTCTGATGGCTCTGCTCTCTCGGACTACCAGAAGGAGGCTTTTTCGGACTACGAGGACTCTGATGCAGAGGAATCTATCCCCTCGGCCTCCCCTCCTGAAGAACTATCCTTCGGGGAGACCCTTCACACTATGAGAGAGCATTTCAAGGGGCATGGCCAGGAATTCTCTGATTCCAGGAAAAGATTAAGAACTTTTCTGCATTTACCTCAGCACAGACCTTTGGCTATTCCTCCTGTTTTGAATGTCATTGATGATGTGTACTCTGAGTCTAGCATAACCCCTGACACTCTTCCTCCGGCCCCTGTCAAACCTGATAGGTACTACAGGGTCCTGGACTCTCATCATTTTCTTTACAAGGCCCACTCTGCTGATCCAGAAACTATTTCCCAGGGCCCTAAAGGGGTTGCAGCTGCCACAACTAAAAATCCACTCCCCTCTGAAAGGGAATCCAGGGCTTTAGAGAGATGGGGTAAAACAGTGTATACTTCTGCTACTCTTTCTATGAGGGCATTAAATTGTCAATTTCATATGATACAGTACCAAGAGTATTTGTTAGATGAATTGCATAAGAAACTGTCTTTACCTGAACCCCTAGATCGCAAATCACTTCAAGATCTGGTACATAACTCCCAGCAGGTTAGCAACCATTTCTTGCAGTGTGGTTATGATGCATTGGAAGCTTCATGTAGGTCAGCTATGACAGGTGCAGTCATACGTAGGCATGCTTGGCTGAAGGAACAATCTCTGCCAGACCATGTTAAAACTAAGCTTCTGGATGCTCCACTGGAAAAACAAAAGTTATTTGGCTCCACTGCTCAGGAGGTCTTAAAGAAATTTGAGGAAAAGGCAAAATCTGTACAAACAGTCAAAGATTTTCTACAAGTCCAACCACCAAGATTCAGCAGAAATTGGCCTGCCAAGAATTGGTCCTTTCCGGACACAGAAAGATTTCAGAGAGGCAAGAACAGGCGTGCCAGAGGTAGAGGGCAAGCTAGAGGCTCCTACAGAGGACGCCAATGGCAGCCTCCCAACCAGAGAGGTAGTGCAGGACCTACAACTGCTGCACAAGGACAGACTCAATGACTTTGCTTTGACTCCGCCAACCAGGGCTCAATTAGAAGCACCTTTGGGCGGAAAGCTTTCTTTATTCTCAGAAAATTGGCACAGTATTACAAGAGACAAATGGACACTGCAAATAATAGACAAAGGATACAGGTTCCATTTTCACACATTGCCAAAAAGAAAAGGCATGCCAGACCTGCCACCAAATCAAAGGGCAGAGGCTTTGAAACAAATCTCCAACTTAATGCAAATGAAAGCTATAGAAAAGGTTCCTCTCTCAGAACAAGGCCAAGGATTTTATTCCAGACTATTCCTTGTTCCAAGAAAAGAAAATCAATGGAGGCCTATTCTCGACTTGTCTGCACTGAATACTTATCTCATTGTGCCAAAATTCAAAATGCTGACTCTACAGTAACTCCTTTCCATGCTGGGCAAGGGGTCTTGGCTGGTTACTCTAGATCTCAAGGAGGCATACCTGCATGTCCCTATCAGACAAAGTTGCAGAAGACACCTCAGATTTCTTGCAGGTTCAGAGCATTATCAATTCTCAGTATTGCCCTTTGGCTTATCTACTGCGCCCAGAGTATTCACAAAATGCCTGGCATCAGTAATTGCACACTGCAGACTTCAGGGGATTCAAATATACCCATATCTGGACGACTGCCTTATACAAGCGGACAGCCAACAAACTTTGGTAAAGGACTTGAATTATGCCATCCACCTACTGCAGGCCTTGGGATATACAGTCAACATTCACAAATCAAGACTTGTTCCATCCCAAAGAATAACTTTTCTGGGTGCGAATCTAGACACAACCACCCAAATGGCTTTTCTCACAGAAGAAAAACAAAGACAACTACCGGATTACTTCAAGAATCTAACAAGACAAACTCAGCTGACTGCAAGGAAAATCCTGCAGGCCCTGGGTTACATGGCATCTTGCATTCTTCTGATTCCACAAGCAAGGCTGCATATGAGGAAACTACAATGGTACCTAAGGAGTTTATGGACTCAGCACAGTCACAGCTTAGAAACTTTCATCCCACTCATTCCATGCCTCCAAAAGGAATTTCTGTGGTGGGCTCAAGCAAGCCAGTCAAACAGGGGTCTGCCCTTCAGCAAACCAATAGCCAGCCAAACCATTACAACCGACGCTTCAGACCACGGTTGGGGAGCACACATGGAGGGCAGATGTATTCAAGGACTATGGTCACAAAAGGAACTACGCATGCACATAAACCAAAAGGAAATGCTGGCAGTGATACATGCAATCGAGGCCTTCAAACTCTTTCTGCATCAAGGCCACCTGCTAATAAGGACCGACAACACCACAGTTATGTGGTACATAAACAAGCAAGGAGGCACCCATTCCTACCCTCTTTGCAGACTGGCAATGAATCTATGGGAACTTTCCTTGAAACTCAATATAGAGCTGCAATCCCAGTTTGTGCCAGGAAAAGACAATATACTGGCGGACAGCTTAAGCAGAAATATCATGGATGCACACAAATGGATGCTGCACCCAGACATCTTCCTACAGATAACACAATCATGGGGAAGGCCGGACATAGATCTATTTGCCTCCCCCCACAATCATCAGCTGAAGAAATTCTGCTCAAGGACAAACCACCCACAAGCATGGAAAGTGGACGCCCTCTCTTTCAGCTGGAGAGCTCTAACAGTGTATGCATTTCCACCTCTTCCATTAATGACCAAGGTTTTACTGAAGATCAGGACAGAGCAGCCAAAATTGATTCTGATAGCTCCGGACTGGCCAAGACAGCACTGGTACCCACTGTTAAAGAGCATGTCACGCACGAAACCATGGCCTCTTCCTCAATGGCCACTTCTCCTGACACAGCACAATTACAAAACTCTGCATTTCAACCTGAAAACCTTGCAACTAACAGCCTGGAAAATACCTTGACTCCTCCTCAGGAAAAGCTATCCAAGAGAGTGAAGGATATCATCATGGAAGCCCGCCGGCCTTCCACAAGAAAGGCATATTCACAAAATGGAAAAGATTTCACACTTGGAGCACCACAAAGGGCCTAGATGCGACAGTGATGAACATGGCACATATCCTGGAATACTTGGCAGAAATGCTCCACAATGGCCTGTCTTACTCTTCCATTAAAATTCATGCTTCAGCAATTTCAGCAGAGTACAATACTGATCCACCTGTCTTCTCTCATCCTCTCCTAAGACAGTTTCTAAGAGGAATTAAAAACATCAATCCTCCAAGGAAACCTCCAGTGCCTACTTGGGGCCTTAACTTCGTGTTGGAAAAACTAACTCTGCCTCCCTTTGAGCCAGCTGCATCTGCAGAACTACAGTTCCTGTCTTGGAAGACTGCCTTCCTTCTGGCCATAACCTCAGCAAGAAGAGTATCTGAGTTACAGGCCCTCATGGCAGTACAGCCATTTCTTATTTTTCATCAGGACAGAGTCTCCTTGAGAACCAATCCTTCATTTATGCCAAAGGTAGTATCCAGGGTCTCATTAAACCAAGCTATTCACCTGCCTACCTTCTTCCCAAATCCACAAAACAAAGGGGAGAAACTTCTGCACACCCTGGACATACACAGACAGTTGCACTAACTAAGCACTAAGTTGCAGAACTAAAAGCTACAGAAGAACTGACCAGTTGTTGGTAGCATATGCTGCTGGTGCACAAGGAAAAGCAATTTCCAAACAGACAATTTCAAAATGGATAGGGAATTGCATTCGTTTTTGTTATTCCTTTCATGGAAAAACTGTGCCAGCTAACATTAGACCTCATTCCACCAGAGCCACAGCCACCTCCACAGCCTTCTTAAGAGGGGTGGCTACCAAGGACATTTTAGAAGCTGCTACATGGAGCTCCGTGCATACATTTTCCAAGCATTACAATTTACCTTTATATTCCAGATCCAGAGCAGGCTTTGCTACGGCAGTCCTGCAGGGCATTTTAGCTACACCATCCTTTACATAGATCCTCCACCCCCAGATTGGCTATGGTATTCTACCCATATGTGATGACTGCAGATGCATCCTTGAAGGACATAGTACAGTTTTGTACCTACCATAAATGTAGATGTCCGATAGGTATAGTCAGGTTTACCCTCCCTCCTTCCTCCTTCCCCTGTTTGGTATTTATGGGGTACTTTTCCCTCTCATAGCTAGCTGGGGTTATCTATTATGGTGTATTTATTATATATATATATATATATATATATATATATATATATATATATATATATATATATATACATATATATTTCTGTGCATGTTTGGAATTTATTGCATTTCTCCAAATTTAGCCTTCCTTTGAGGGCACCTGGCATCTGGGGCAAGAAACACTGAGGAAGATGGCGTCGGCTGACGCTTTTATACCCCAGGCGCTCTGACGTCGGGGAGAAGGTGACATCAGCAGACGCCGGACCCAGACTTTGGAATCCGGCCGACCGAAGGGCTGCCTGAGGCAGGACGACCCATATGTGATGACTGCAGATGCATACCTATCGGACATCTACATTTATGGTAGGTACAAAACTGTACTTTCTGAAGAACATTCTCCCATGAGACACCCGAGAAGGATGATGTTTGGGATGCTACCTATCAGTAAGAATGAACGGTGAGATAGAACAACTTCACATAAAGAAGTTATGTACTCACCATAACGTTCTATATGAGTTGTTCATCTTGCCTTCATTCTTACGTCCCACCCTCCAACCCCCATCCAGTCTACTTGAGGTCCGAGACCTCTGTTATTTATGGTGTATTGTCTCTTATCCAGTTTTTAGAGTGGCATATTAATAGTCATAGGTAGCCAGTTGGCAGCAAACAAGATCTGAGGGGAAGATCAAGGTGCATTGTAGGATAGGGAGTTGGCCTCGAGCTTTTGCAGTTGGCCGAATCGGATCCGAGGATCGGCTCCGAACCCATCAGTAAGAATGAATGGAACATTATGGTGAGTACATAACTTCTTTTTTTTTTTTGGATTCTGCTTATGTTAAGAAGTTATATGTTGCTAAGTCAGTTATCCAGTATTGTATGCCACCCCCAAGGTGCATAAAAGTTTATCTGACACACCTGGAAGATCCATAGTGTCAGGGGTAAATTCATATTTGGAGACTGTTGGCATTTTTCTTGACTCTTTACTTAAAAAGTACTTAATGTATGGTGCCTGCACATGTTAAAAATACCCAGGAAGTAAGCCAGTTGGTGTCTGAGGTGGAATGGCAGAATGATTACTATTGGGTTGTTGTGGATGTAAATGCTTTATACACCAACACTGATATCAAATGGGGTTTAGAGGCTATTTGGAATATGATGGATGAAGGTCCGTGTACTGCCTTTGTAGTTAGACTTTTGAAATTTTGTTTGACGCATAATTATTTTGTTTGAGAGTGAAGTTTTTTTGCAAAAGAAAGGAGCCGCTATAGGTGCACCATATGCTCCATCCTATGCAATTTTATACATGAGGGAGTTTGAAAAGAAGTTCATCTATAGTACTGAATTTTTTTAGAAAGCAAATCATTTTATATAAAAGGTTTATTGATGATTTCTTTTTTGTTTGTGGAGGACCTATGGGTTGATTTTCACTGTTTATGGAGCAAGTAAATAGAAATTTGCTTGAATTAACGTTTTCTGTTGATTGTTGAAAGAATGCCATAGAATTCTTTGATGTGGAATTTTATGTAGACGAACATGGTAAAACCCAGTTCAAACCCTACCGAAAACCCACTGTTGTTAATAATTTTTTGCATGCATGCATCCACCGCACCTTATTAGCTCTCTTCCAGTAGGTGAAATTAAACACACCCTAAGTAACACTTAGGAAAATAAACTTCAGAGTGTTAAGCTTAATGAAGTGGTAGAAAGGTTATTGATGAGAGGGTATAGTAGGCAGATATTGGATGAGACTATTAGGGTGTCTGATAGTGGTATTGCTAATAAGGATAGGGATGTGATGCATGGAAATGTTGTGAGTACTGGTGGGTTTATGAGGATAAATGATATAGTGGGTGATCATCAGGGCAATGAAGCAGACAGGAGGAGTTTGTATTTTGTTACAAAATATTCCCCATTTTCGGATATCTTGAGAAAGTTGGCGATGGATTCTTGGTATCTTGTATATCGGGATGAACAGTATGGAGGCTTATTTCCTGGATATGTTAAATTTTCTTATGGAAGATATTTGAATCTTAAAGAGTTATTGAATGCTAGACAGGTTGGCGTAAGTTGTGATAAAGTGGGTACATTTTCTTGTAAGCATTGTATGGTATGTAAAAGGGTGAACAATTTCTCAGGAAATTATATTAATGGAAAGAAATTTGTTTCCAGGGGGCAGTTTAGTTGTAATTCTTGTGGGGTGTTATACATTTTGGGTTGTGGTTGTAGTAAGGTTAAATGGTATGTGGGACAAACTAAAATAATGGTTAAGGTTAGAATTTTGGAACACTTGGGTGATATTATAAAGAGGAATATTAACAGTCCTGTTGCTGAGATTTTTCACTTGGTCCATGGTAGGTCTGATGAAACTTTGTTCTTTTTTGTGTTGGGTCAACCCTGTAGTATGAGAGGGAGGTGATTTTATTACAAAGGTGCTTAGGTTAGAAAGCAGGATGATTATTAACTTTGGCACACTTTCTCCAAGGGGTCTTAACCTTGAGGTTAATTCGAATGTATAACCAGCAAATTTGAACTGCACAATGGGATAAAATTGCAATATTTGAATATATCAGAAAGAAAATATAACATTTTTTTGTAAAATGTTTTTTATAAGGTTTTAACATGTGAATGTTATAAAGTATTTATGTTAACTTTGTAATATTTATATGTTTATAAAGAAGATTGTATTTGAAATGTTAGTGTAACCAGTCAGTAGGTGGTATTGCTGTATAAAAGGAGCTGTAATGTGATTGTAATTTATCCTTGAAGACAAAATGCTGAGGTACCAGATGCTTATAAAGTGAATTCAGCTTCGAAGTTTGTGTGGCTCATTTTTTTGTTTTTGTCTATGCTGGCAGTCCACGAAGACAGGAAAGATTTAAAGGGAGCACTTACAACTCTGTCCTTATCTGCTTCTCAGATCAAAAATATTGTATCAGAAACAACAAAAGTCCAAATATTGTATCATTAACAACAATAGTCCAAACACATTAAGTAATTTAACAGTGTTAATAAGAAATCCAGACTTTCAGAAGCAGCAGCAGTAGCAAAAATGGTGTGCATAGTTTAACAGCTGAAACCTTCTAGAAGCACTCTTGCAAAGCTGTCAATATGTAAGGAGGAGCTTAGAACCCTTTAGTTATGTACTAATTAATCCTTTATTATCTTGGCAACAATGTCAAGCTCTATGCATACCTGGCATTCTTAACTGGTTCTTACAGTACTGTAATTTGATAACTTGCAGTAACTATTTGCTGCAGAAGCATAAAATTGGACACAAACTCTACATAGATCAGTCCTAAACTCCTGGAAATAACCAAACAGTATACACCAATAGAAAACAAGGAAGATACAGGCAGGGAAGTTCTGTGGAAGGACAACAGCAATGGAACTACAAACGGGGGAAATGGCAATAATGAACAAACATCTTTTTCAGATGTTACTGGACTTCTTACAGACTCTGTGGTAATTAATTTGTCAAATTTTGAGTTATCAAATGAACATTTATCAGTTTTAAACTTAGGACTTAAATTCATCCCTACAGTATTACCCTGTTTATATATTTTGAAAAGTGAGATTTTTGAATTGGTACGTAAAATGCATTTAGTGCATAATTTTTCAAAGGTGAATGTGAATAGTTCTGATAATAGTGTTCCTGTTGATGAATTTGATGATGCTGACAATACAAATGATAGTTTGTATTCATGTGCTTCTGAGCTGGATGATGCAAATGCATATTGTTTACTGACTACATCAAGGGTCCAATATAAAAGTAGTTACATACCCCCTTTTGTGAATGAAAGTTATTGTCTGCTATGTTTAATTTTGCTGTCGAGGAGGCTTTTTATAATTTTATGATTAATAAACAATGTACAATATAATATGACTAAAGCTGAATGGACAGCTTTAAAACATTTAAGAATTAATAAAAGTATAATTATTAAGCCGGCAGATAAGGGGAATAACAAAGTAGTGATGCATTTTAAACAATACTTGCAGATGTGTTATTCACATTTAGAAGACCAATATATGTATACACAAGTTAATAAAGAAATATATGATGAAGCAATTAAAAAACATCCAAAGTTGTTAGAAAAAAGTTTTAGGTTAGGTTATGTAAGTAATGAAGATCTTGATAAAAAAATGATGCGTATGGGTGTAGTGTAGCTACATTTTATTGTTTATCCAAATACATAAACATCCAGTTAATCCTGCAGATCATCCTATAATTTCATCTGGTAAATATTTTTTTTACACAATATAGGCCTTTTTTACATGATTATCATTTTCCCTCTGCTATAAAATTACCTTCATATATTGAATATACTGTGGATTATTTTAACAAAACTAAGGGATTAAAATGGATGGAAGATATGTATTGGGTTACCCTAGATGTTAAAAGTTTATATATGAGCATTAAACATACATATGGCATTGAGGCTTTAAATTATTTTAAGAGTATAGCCCAGTCTCCAGTTATGTGATTGATCTATTACATTTCTGTCTTACTAATATTTTTTTCGCTTTTGATAATGTTTTTTATCATCAGATCCAAGGTATAGCCATGGCAGCTTCCTGCTTCCATGTATGCAAATTTAGTTATGGGGCTTTTTGAGATAGAATATCTAATTAAATAATATATAATTAAAATGGATGGAGGATATGTATTGGGTTACCCTAGATGTTAAAAGTTTATATATGAGCATTAAACATACATATGGCATTGAGGCTTTAATTATTTTAAGAGGACAGTCCAGTCTCCAGTAATGTGATTGATCTATTATATTTCTGTCTTACTAATATTTTTTCGCTTTTAATAATGTTTTTTTTATCATCAGATCCAAGGTATAGCCATGGCAGCTTCCTGCTTCCATGTATGCAAATTTAGTTATGGGGCTTTTTGAGATAGAATATCTAATTAAATAATATATAATTAAAATGGATGGAGGATACGTATTGGGTTACCCTAGATGTTAAAAGTTTATATATGAGCATTAAACATACATATGGCATTGAGGCTTTAATTATTTTAAGAGGACAGTCCAGTCTCCAGTAATGTGATTGATCTATTACATTTCTGTCTTACTAATATTTTTTTCACTTTTAATATTTTTTTTTATCATCAGATCCAAGGTACAGCCATGGCAGCTTCCTGCTTCCATGTATGCAAATTTAGTTATGAGGCTTTTTGAGATAGAATATTTATATGAAAATAGTTTTATGAATAAATATGTTGGTAAATATTTTTGATGTATTGATCACTTAATATTTATTTGTGAAGGAGGTAATAATAAAATAAATAATTTTGTTAATGATTTACATAATAATAGATATGGCTTTACATTTGATGGTTTACATGTAGGAAAACTGGTACATTTTTTTAGCCTTACGTTACAAGAACTTAATAGTGGAATAATAAAGACAGGTACATATAGGAAATCTGTAGAAGGAGAAAATTATTTACATGCTAGTAGTTGTCACCCTCCATATCTGATTTCCCCATTAGGTTATGGTGAATTAGACACTTTGTAATGAAGAATTCATTTTTTTATAGTGAAGCTTATAAAACTATCAACAGGTTTATTACAAGTTATACAAACAAGTAGTGATGGATTCATTTTATAAAGTTATAGTGGAAGATAAAATTAAATACATGAACAGAAGTTTAGAAGTTAAAGAGAATAATAAAAATGGAGGGTAATCATAATAAAAATATTTTGTGACAATGTATAACATTTTTTCAGATGAAATTATTAAATTATTGAAATGTTATCAGCAGTTTTTCATAAAACAAAAATATATTTCTGGTGTATTAAGTAATATACTTTTGATTTCTTACAAACAAGGTCATATTTTAGTTCATAGTTGCTATGTCCTTCTTTCTAATGAAATGTATATGTATTTGTGTAATTCCAATATGGGTACCTTCCCTTTTGGAAGGTGGTGTAGTTTTAAACAAGTGGTTATTTTTTTTCAAACACCTTTATTGAAAGTGAGTTTTTTTGACAGAATCAATAATTATAAAGTTTATCCTATTAAGAGATTTACATGTAAAACAGAGAGTATTGTATATGCTCTTAAATATCCATGTAATTTATTTTATATAGGTGAAAGTAAGAGGACTTTTAAATGTAGGTTACAAGAACATATTAGAGGCATAAACTGACAGAAAATAGAAAGTCAAATTGTTATGCACTTTAAACAATGTCATTGTAGTTGTGAAGATAGGTGAAAGTCGCCAGCCAAGCCAGATAGAATTTTGTAGATAATTCTGTCATTTGTAAATATTAATATAAGCCACAGGCTTGTTCTCTTAAATAGAAGAAAATGCTGTTAAATGTTGAACTTCAAAAATGTAACAACAGTGCTCTCTGCTATAGGAAAGCCGATAAGTCAAGCATTGTGTATTTGTTTGATGTTAAAACTCGGAGCTGAGATGTCTAGATAAAGGCATTCTGCCTATTGTTTTGAGGCCAGAGCTAATGGCTAGAATTTACATGTATATTTTATTTTATTGCTGTGGCTTCCTGACCAGCTGCAAGATCCAAAGGACTATTAACCTCTGAGTTTCTGTTAGTCTGGGAAAACCAGAAAATTGTTAAGAATGTTGTAATGTGAAGCAACACTGTGCTATCAATTTAAAGAGAGAGAATCAGAGGACATTTTGCATTTGTCTTGAGAACATCCAGCTCACCAGCACTCTGCCTGTGTTCTGTATGTAAGTAGGATCTTAGACTTCAGTGTCTGTCTTAGATATAGCTAGGAACTAGGAAGATTAGATTAGTTTTGTTTTCTGTATTGATGTCAGAAGTATTCTACTGTATTATTTTATGCATTTTTCTATGTCTGAACTCTTGACTAGCACCATGTAGTAAGAAGTATTGTCTTGTGTTTTTATTATTTATTATTAAATATTTTTAAACCTTTCATCTGTGGCTGTTTTGTGTAGAGATAATTTAAGCTCTAGAGTACATTGCATGTATGTAGTGATACTGTCCAAGTCACTCCAAATAAGTCTTGACTGTTCAGTTGCACTTAACATTTGGATAATAATATTGCACAGTTGGACACCCTTTGATAAGGGCCTTTTTAGTAGCTGATAAATATTAGTTTGTGGTGGCAGTGATTTCTACCTTATAGTCTGGGTAAAAGGGGCACAGTTGGAGAACCTGTGCCAGCCTTCCCCAGGAGTGTCTGTGTGGTTGCATGTAACTCTTATCTCAAAATGTGTGTATGTCAGCTACTTGGGCAGGGACATGAAGCACTGTTTAGACAGAGAGGGTGCAGGAGGTTTTAGCTTGCCAATAGGCTGAGATATGGACCCTATAGCTGTGCCAGTGGGGAGTTTTATTGGAGATCTGGAGAGAAAGGGAGAAACCAGCCACAGACTAACTGTGATCTTTGTGTGCTCTTAAGGGAAATTGTACTTTACTGTGTGTATATTTGTTATCCTTCCCAATGTGGACGCACATCACTGGTGTTAGTGGTGAGGATTGAGACTCCTTGATTGCTGGGCCAGTGCATAGGCGTCACAGTAGTGATGCATCTTTATTACAGGGAACTATTTTAGAACAAATAAGGGTTAGATTTGTGGATGATAACTTAAGAAGAAATTACTATATAAAGAAACTGTATATATTTTAAAATATGATACTTTAGTACCGACAGGTTTAGTAATTGGAATTGATTTAATTCTTTTATAGTTTAAATTAAGCTTGTTTAGGAGAGTAGTTCTTTGCAATGATTATATGATTGATTGTTTTTAATTTTCTTTATAAAAGGGATGTTAGTTTTAGAGTGACTTTTTTATAACTCCTTGAAGGCATGTGCCGAGGCACTGAAGCTTATTAAACGTTATATTGGGTCAGTTGGTCTTAGTCGTTTGTTTTAAATATTTTATTTTGTGTTGTTTGAACTAAACTCCATGTTTACCTAACTGTAAAGAATACGCTCATACATTTATTCATTCATTCATTTAAAAAGTGAATGAATGAAGCTATACTACATTTTAGTGCTTTTTCCTGCTTTGATGGTATTTCATGACTGGCAGGGTTTAACACATTTTAGTATTGGGGTAGAAAACTGAAAGAGAGAGACCTAAAGTAAACTATGCTGTAAAGAATTAATGAAATTTTAATAGGACCACCAAGAACTTTGAGTGAATGTTTCCTGCCTTGAAACCACTTAACTGGGAACTATAAAAGCAAAAACATATTATTAGTCTTTCTTGAGAATGACAATTCTGAATCTGTGTGATGCTAAGCAAGTGACCAGGTTACTTTATTATTTCCATTCTGCACTGACATAATGGCCATTCCGAGAGTCTTAAGTTTCTAAAAAAATCCATACTGAAAAATTAAGGGTATAAAAAAACTGTACACTGATGGCAAGCACACACCCTGCTACGGAGGCACAAGGCTACTAATATATTCAAATTTGAAGATGGTGCACTCTTTCTTTCATTTAAGTGTTATTTTTATCAGTTTTTCCTTCTCTGCTGACATTCCATGATTTGTAGGTTATCCTGCATCATAAAGACTCACTGCATGTTTTGGTGGGAAGAATGGCGGAAAAATGAAAAAAAATTAAAAAAAAAAACAAACAAAAAAGATATATGATTTATTCATTCCTAATGAACAAACTATACCAGATTTGTCTGCTGAATCTGGGTCATATATATAGACTGATATTGTTTACTGATTGTAAAATACTTGTGCAGTATGTGCTGGTTTTGTTAGTAGCTCCTCAAAATGAATTCCACTTCACTTGCCTGGTGGGAATGTTTTATTTGTTTGTTTATTTTTTTACCAACTGCACTGTTCTCCTTGGGTCTGCCACAATTTTGGGACATATCCTGGATGTGTTCTTTCACTGAGTGGCTGTTATCTCTTCAGAGAGGAAGACCACTTGGACCTCAGGCTATGACCAGGGAGAGGAGCAGAGATGTAGGAGCCATCATATTGAAGCCAGGTGGGCTTTTTCCCTATATACACTATGAACCTCCTGACATACTGGACAGTCACATAATTGAGCATGCAGTGGTGGTCTAGGAAAGCTGCCCCCATCTACATGGTGATGCACCCCACTTTTGCTTGCCTATGTAACAATCTAGTAGCTGCTTCTCCTTATGGCTTTTGTGTCTTCATTGGCGTTCCTAACCTGTATTTGTCCCAGCATATACATACTGTCTCCCTGCCAAAAGAAGTAAACAAGCAATGCCTCTTTATTCCTCTTTACCCTGTCTTTGGCTTTTCAATCACACAGACTACTATTTATATCTGTTCAGTATGAGTCTCAGCCAAATGTTCCTCTGTCTGCATCTCAGTGACTAATACTTGCTCATAGGAGTTTGATGCATTTGGACAAGGGAAAGCAGTGCTATTCAGTTCTCCTATTTTGAAGATTTAGTGGTTTAATTCTGAGAAATGTAATACTCATTTTATATTCCTGCTGTATAAAGAGACATTATGACTGATATATGTGCCCCATAATAAGCATTTTGTATGGCTTGCTGATTCTGTAACAGAAGAATGTGTTGGACAGCTTTCTCAGTGCATTACTTTGTATATATTATATAAATATATAGGGATATTTTGAGGTACAGCCTTTCTTTGGGAGACAGGATCACTGGTGATGATGATTCTGATGAAGTCCTAATAGATGAAGGTTTATGTTCAGTAAAGGAGTTCTGTTGTTTAAACTCTACAGAGTTCTTATTGGTTCCTCACAGTGTAATCTTTAGAGAAAATAACAATAAACACTTTAAGTGTGGTTGTGGTTGTTGTTTAGCATTTTGTTTTTACCAGAACAACTGTGAAGATGTATAGTTTTATTATTCCACACAAATGGAAATAAGGAAGTTTAACAAAAGCCTTCAGCATTCAAAGAAAAAGAAATAGCTTCTATGTTAAATGATCAAATGACTAAAACATCATACATCAGTTCATTGAGACGAAAGCATCGAAAATTTTAATCTTCGAAAGCTGACTTCATTGAATCTTAATGCATCGAATCCCAATAGCTGGCCAACAACTGTGACATTACAATTTTACATTATAACATGATGGTAGTAAATATTTTTATTTATTCTAACTTATGCACAGCTGTTGGCCAACTATTGCTATCCAATGCATTGAGATTTGACAAACTCGGCTTTCGATGATTTCCAGTGTTAACATAAAGGAAGGGTGCTGACTATTAGATGACTCCAAAAACAAGGATGTGCAGTCACCATTTAAAGAACCAAAGATCTTGTCACTGATTTTGGTGATATCTAAAGACAACTATGCCAACACTTTTGTTACTGCCCGTGTTAGTGTTGCCTGTGATCATTTTGGATCTAGGTATTTTTAGGGTGGAAAAAAAACTAGTACATCACTAGACTACAGTCATGCTAGACCCACTTGTTGACCAAGTAGTCCTGTTGCTCACATTATGCTGCTGCTTGATACTATCGTTAAACAAAACCTACCTATACTTCTTGTAACTTGTAATTAATTGTTGTTTTTAATTGTTGTTTTTATTGTGGAGCTTTTCTCCCGAGCCTCTGCTGAAAAAGGACCTATGTCCAGTCGGATTTTCCCAGTCAACAAATGTAAATAAATAAATAAATAACACTTTATATTTTAACTTAGTGCAGGAAACTACTATACAGTAGTAAGTAGCTACATCTGACCTTTTGTTGGGAAGAAATTAATCGGTACTTACATATTATCGCAACAACGCATTCTCACCAGGCTATTTGTGTATTCACGGCCACGCATTTTCGCCAGCATGGTAGTTATATTTTTCAGAAAGTCGTCATTGTTGTCTTGCATTTGATTTAACAGTAGCAAGTAGGATTGTCTGACAGATGTTGTCGCTACAACAATATTTAAATGACATTGGACTTGGTGTTATTTTGCAGGGGATTTGATAAGTCTAAGTTGGGAAAATTTTGAAAAGGTAGATGTTAAGTTGTCAATCTCACCTTCATTCTTGCTGGATGGGTTCGGAGCCGATCTTCGGCTCCGACTCGGCCACTTACTAACGCTCGAGAGCTAATTTTACCGGCTCGAGGCAACCCTATATCCCATGATGCAAAGCGATGACTACCCAGATCTCGTTTGCTGCTTTCGCTTGCGAGGTGCTTTTTTTACCGGCTCCTGGTAAGTTTTTCAAATTTCAGACTTTTAGTCTCCCCCCTTTAGTTTTAGTCACTACCGTTGTTGTGTAAACTCTTAACGATTAGTTTAACCCTATTTCCGTTAGTGTTCCCTGTTTTTCCAGTTATTTATCCCTTCCCTAAGTTAGGCCTTAAGCCTTCCCCTTTCCTAATTTTTTGTCAGGGATTCTGTGTGGTGTTTGGGTGTGTTTGTATCCCTGTTTTAATTTTTATTGGATTGGGTGTTTATTGTGTGTGTCTGTGTTTTTTGTCACTTAGTGTTTCCTCGACACAGTTATGTCGAAGGACACAAAGGTCTCAGGCTTCAAGAAGTGTGACTCATGCTGTCAGAAGATGCCTCTGACAGACAGTCACACTTCTTGTGTTTACTGCCTGGGACCTCTGCAGGACTCTTGTGCTGTCTGCCATGCCTTCAGCCCAAGAGTCCTGCAGGAGCGCAGAAATAAATTAATACTGAGGGGCTTATTAAAGCCTGAAAGCTCCCCGACTAAGTCGGCTCCGGGGAAGCCCTCGAAACTAGTTAAGCCTTTGGCTCCAAGCCCGAAGCCATCGGCTACTGGTTCGCCTTCTCTGACGAGATCGGCTCCGGCCGGAGCCGATCCTTCTATGTCACAAGCTACAGTATCGGCTCCATCTGGCGCCGATACCACTAAATCTGGGCACTCAGTGTCGGCTCCGACTGGAGCCGATGTATCCTCGGCTCCTTCGACTCCACCTATCTCAAGAAAGAGATCAAGATCCCCTTCGTTGGAGTCGATACATTCGGCTCCGAGATCACCCCTGCTCTCGGAGCGGAGCCATCAGAGCCGGCCTTCTCGGTCGTCCAGGCTGTCCGACCACGACCTTGAGAGAGTGGTGAGTAGACTATTAAAGTCTCAGGCATTGGCCCAAATGCTCCATAGCCCATCTCAACAGACGGTAGCTATTACACATCCACCTAACATTCCTCCTTCAACTCTCTTACAGAGCTCGGAGCCGGAGCTCCTCGGAGCTGTGACTGTTGTGACTTCGGAGCCGATACCAACCCCCTTCGGCTCCGTCGTCCTCTGCTCCGATCTCCTCATTGATGCCTTCATTGGAGGGATCCGGGTGTCTGGTCTCTCTCTCGTCGGCTCCGAGGGGGCGAGTGGCATCGGACCCTTGTCCGACCCCGTTCTCCCTCTTGGAGCTTCGGCGCTGGTGAGCTCAGCTCCGACATCAGCCTCGGAGCCGTCCCTGTCGGTGCGGCCTGGGGTTCCTATCTCTTCGGAGCGGGAGCCTTCTGGCCTCTCTGACGGGGGAGCCTTCGAGATGATGAGGAGTGTACTAGCCCCAGGGCGTAGTCAACAGTCAGTTCCATCAGCTCCTCCTACTACAGTGCCTGCTGACATCTCTTCCCACTCTCTTGCTCCCGGACTCAGAGATCCAATGCCTCAGGTTTCCCCACTGGGAATATCTTCCTCTTCCAAGGCTTCTCCTGACCTGTCAGGTGAACCTCCGCGTAAGAGGACATGTAAGAGGAAACATCTAGACTCCCCCGAGTCTATTACATCCAATACTGACTTGGATGAGTCGGAGGGATCCCCAAGGTCCCCCACTGAGGATTTCTCTTTCTCAGACATCCTTGAACTCCTTAAGCAGAGGGGAAACTGGCCTTCCCTTAATCCTTCTGACGACGAGTCGGTATACCTGGAGGCATTCGGGTCTCAACCCTCCACCTCCTGGGTGTCTCCGCCTTTCGACCCTCTTATGGACGTGGTGGCTCAAAAGGCATGGATGGCCCCGGATTCGGTGGAACCCATTCCTCGGAGGCCTTCTAAATTCATCATGGCCCCACCTGATAGGCAGTATTTGACAAAAGGTGTCCCGGTTGATGCCATGGTGGTGACTGCAGCCACCAAGAAGGAACTAGCTGATCCTTCAGTACCTGTCCATCCTCCTAACAAGGATTCCAGGACTATGGATAGGTACGGCAAGCGGATTTTTTCTTCAGCGACCTTTGCCATGCAGTCGCTGAACTACTTGTGTCACTTCACCCACCTTCAAAGAGATGTTCTTAAAGAGTTGGGAGAAGTTTTACAGGATCCCTCAGCTGCTGGGTCCCATGATAAAATTAACTCACAGCTAGGAATCCTAAACTCCATTGTTAACTCCTCCATGCGGCTCATTTCATATGCAGCCGATGGAGCGAGTAGGGCGCAGGCACAGGAGTGGCTTTAAGGCGTCAATCCTGGATGCGGCTTTGTAATTTTGCAGACCCCTTCAAGGCATCCTTCACAAACTCTCCTTTTGATGGTTCGACCTTGTTCGGACCTCAAGTGAAAGACACCTTGACTAGATGCGAACAAGATGGCAAGACTCTTTCTGCTGTAGGAGTCCGTTTCTCCACCCCTTCAAGACCTTACCCAAAAGGTCAGAAGGGAGGGAAAATGTGGTTCCGCAAATCTCAAAGAGTCACGCCTGATGCACGAGGTCAGTTTACCCCCAGAGGCAGAGGGGGTAACAACAACAGACGCTGCCCTAGGGGCAGAGGGGGTCCGCAGAATCAGGGTAGCAGGGAGCCTCTCTCTGACAAACCCTTCCAGCATCCCTGAGATGTTGCCCGATTGTCCTCCTTTGGAGGCAGTCGGGGGAAGATTATCGCTGTACCCAAAAGCCTGGCTTTCCCTTTCTCAAGACAAATGGGTACAGTCGATCATATCCGAGGGTTACAAAATTCCCTTTATTCAAACCCTAGTTCAGCAAAAGGGAACCCTTCCAGACGTTCCACCCAGTCTATGGGAACTAGCAGTACCAGAGATATCAAAACTGCTAGCAAAAAGAGCCATCCAGCCAGTCCCAGCAGACCAAATAGGATTAGGAATCTACTCAAGGTTCTTTTTAGTACCAAAAAAGACAGGGGACTGGAGACCAATATTAGATCTCAGCAAACTAAACAAGTTTGTAAAGAAAACAAGATTCCGGATGGTCACGCTTCAGTCCATTCTACCCTTTCTGGGCAAGGACAATTGGATGTGCTCGGTAGACCTTCAGGATGCGTACTATCACATAAAAATTCATAGGCGCTCCAGAAGGTTTCTCCGCTTTCGGCTGGGGGCCAGTCACTTCCAATTCAGAGCCCTGCCATTTGGACTCACTACAGCCCCCAGAGTGTTCACCAAATGTATGGCAGTGGTTACGGCTTACCTGAGACGTCAAAGATTTCAGGTGTTTCCATATCTAGACGACTGGCTCCTCACTGCCACCACCAGGCATCAACTTCTCCAAGCCAGAGATTATACCATTCACATTTGCAGAGGGCTAGGGATTTCTATAAATTTTGAAAAATCTGCCTTGTCGCCCTGTCAATCTATTACCTTTATAGGTGCCAAATTGGACACCGTACAACTTTCAGCAAAGTTAACAGACCAAATGATCTTGGATTTTCAAAACCACATCCATGTGATTCTTCACAGCGACAAAATTCAGGCCAGATTTGCTCTGAAAGTATTGGGTCTTATGGCGGCCGCCATAGCACTTCTTCCCCTTGCCCGCTTTTACATGCGTCTCCTACAATGGATGCTGTTCGCCCAATGGTCCTTTCAATGACTTCCCATGCGTCACAGGATCATAATAACTCCAATTTGTAAAAGGCATCTGACCTGGTGGATATTTTCCCCTCAAGTCCATCAGGGCAGACCCTTTGTTCCTTCCACCCCAGTCGCCACGGTTACATCAGACGCCTCCCTGATCGGGTGGGGGGGGCATTATCAGGGCAGGATGGTCCAGGGCACTTGGCAACCTTTCGAATGCCACCTGCGCATAAATGTCCTGGAGATGAGAGCAGTGCTTTTAACGTTGCAAGCCCTCCACGACTCTCTTCCCCTGGGAACTATTGCAGTCCAAATGGACAGTATGTCCGTAGTGTGGTATATCAACAAGCAGGGCAGAACCAAGTCCTATCCACTGTGTCGAGAGGCACTCAGACTTTGGCAGTGGGCAATCTCTTCTCAGCGGTTTCTGATAGCAATGCATATCCCCGGGAAATCCAACATCATAGAGGACAGGTTGAGCAGAGCTATTCTCATGCCTCATGAGTGGTCTCTCAAACAATCTGTGACGGAAGAGATTTTTCAGAAGTGGGGCCTTCCTTGCTGCGATCTTTTTGCTACCCCTCAAAACAGCAAATGCCCCGACTTCTTCTCTCTCTTCCCCCTTCCAGGCCATCCCCCCAGAGATGCTCTAATCCAAGATTGGCCCCAGGGACTTCTCTATGCCTTTCCTCCTTTCCCTCTAATACCACAAGTAATTCAGAAAGCAACCGCCTTGAGAGCCAAGATGATTCTCATTGCCCCTTATTGGCCTCAACAGATATGGTTTCCGTTCCTACATCGTTATCTTTTGGTACAGCCATGGCATCTGGACCCGGTTCCAGATCTTCTGACCCACCAGTCAGGGCAGCTGCACCAGTCCATACCTTCTCTCAACCTCACTGCTTGGTTGCTCCACTTCCATCCCTAGCCAGGCTTCCTATGATTTCTAATCCCGTCCGGGATATCATAGTAGCTTCCCTTAAATCTTCCACCGGAAGGATGTACACTAGTAAATGGCAACGTTTCTCCTTCTGGGCAAAAGCTAGGAACATAGATCCCTTTACTGCTCCGATTCATTCGGTCTTGGACTTCCTAGCCGAGATTTTTCATTCAGGATCTTCTTCCTCCACAGTAAAAGTTCAGCTGGCAGCTATTTCAAATTTTCATATCGGCTTGTTGGACCACAACATCATGTCACATAAACTTTGCAAGGCATTTCTTAGAGGTATATTTTTACTTAAACCTCCGATTAGAGACCCCCCCCACCACAGTGGGATCTAAATTTAATTTTAACATCCTTGATTCTCCCCCCTTTCGAACCTGCTGCTGCCTGTTCTTTGAAATTTCTTTCTTGGAAGACACTCTTTCTAGTCACCATTACTTCTGCCAGGAGAGTATCTGAGCTTCATGCCCTCTGCATTCGTCCTCCCTACTTAATCTTCCACTAAGACAGAGTTTCTCTAAGGACTAATCCATCTTTCTTACCCAAAGTGGCATCGCAGACGAACTTAAATCAATCTATTGATCTTCCAGTTTTTTCCCCAAATTATTCTAATAGAGCGGAACAAAAACTACATTATCTCGATGTTCACCACCAACTCAGATATTATCTGGACAGAACCAAACATTTTAGGAAATCTGTTCAACTGTTTTTATCCTATGCAGAGTACAGGAAAGGCCTTCCAGTATCCAAGGTAACCCTATCTAGATGGCTGTCTTCTGTGATTACATGCATTTATCAGCTCAGAGGTAAAGAGTTGATTTCTAGGCCAAAAGCCCATTCTACCAGAGCACTAGCTACATCTACAGCTTTTCAGGCTAGACTTCCAATAGACACTATTTGTGCAGCAGCCACATGGGCCTCTCCTCATACCTTTATTTCGCATTACAAATTAGACTTGGCCTCCAGAGACAGAGCAAATTTTGGTTCCACCGATGTCCTTCAAGGATGCATCTGCAGTCCTAACATATGGGTTGTCCTGCCTCAGGCAGTCCTTCGGTCGGCCGGATTCCAAAGTCTGGGTCTGGCCTCGGCTGATGTCGCACTTCACCCGACGTCATAGCTGCTGTTTATTGGGTATAAAGGCATCAGCCGACGCCATTTTCCTCAGTCTTTCTTGCCGCGTGGTGCCCGAAGCAGAAGCTGTTCGCAAGTGCCGGCCGGTCAGATCCAGAGATTTCTACTACCGAAGACTTCTAAAAAGCTAAGTACCCCATTGGGGACTCTTTCTTGCCTCAGCCGATGTCAGACAAAGTAAATAATTGTTTAACTTGTGGGAAACAAATACCTCATAAGGATTTCCTCTCGTACTGCCTTCCTTGCTTAGGCCCAGACCACGACGTATCAGCTTGTCTAGCCTGTGCTTTCTTCAACCGACGGACACTTAGACGTCGGTCGGAGTTTGCAGAGGATTTTTTTGGTCACGCTTTTGCATACAAAATGCCGTCGGAGACTCCGACTACTCAATTAGCTAAAAAACGCAAGGAAAAGGACTGGCACTCGCGGTCCGCGGTTTCGGCTGAAACCACGGTTAGGCCAACCGCGAGTGTCTCGGTTTCGGCTGAAACCGATCCCCCGGTTCTTCCTTCGGCCGAAAGCATGCCTCCGATAGCCGAGGCCTCACAGAGCATGGCTGAATCTGCTACTGAATTTACTGC
The DNA here is from genome assembly GCF_019279795.1 of Protopterus annectens. Lineage (NCBI taxonomy): Eukaryota > Metazoa > Chordata > Ceratodontiformes > Protopteridae > Protopterus > Protopterus annectens. The sequence continues at coordinate 1,512,901,580 of NC_056746.1, forward strand.
TACAGAAGCAGGCACCCAGGATTTGTCAGACACTATTCCTTTAGAAATATCTACTCCTGCACATGGGGCTGCTAGACCCCCTGCTTTTATGTCTATCAAGGCTTTTGCCAGGGCTAAAGCAGCTAAATCTTCTAAGGCCTTACCTGCTAAAACTCCTTCACATAGGCCTACCTCTAGTTCACAAATGCTCAGCCTGGCTGAGGATCTGATTTCTTTGATCAGGGGATCCCAACCTCACCCAGACAGGGCCTCTCAGCCCCCTCCAGACAAGAGGCCTAGGACTGAACCCCCGGAACCTGTCTCTACAGATTACTCTTCGGATGACTCAGACATTTCAGACCCTCACGAAGGCCCATATTCTCCTTATGAGGATTCTGATGCAGAAGACTCCATTCCTTCTGCTTCTCCTCCTGAAGAATTTTCCTTTGGGGAAACTTTGCATGCTATGAGGGAATACTTCCAATGGCAGGGCCAGGATTTTTCAGATTCAAGGAAAAGGCTTAGGACCTTTTTACACTTACCACAGCATAGGCCTTTAGCCATTCCGCCAGTACTAACAGTTGTTGATGATACATATAATGATGTCTGTACTGCCCCTGATTCTCTTCCTCCGGCCCCTGCCAAACCAGACAGATATTACAGGGTCCCGGACACACATTACCATTTGTATAAGGCTCCTGTTGCAGACCCTGAAACCATTTCACAGGGCCCTAAAGGTGGCAGCTGCCTCTGCCAAAAACCCTCTTCCCTCTGAAAGGGAATCTAGAGCATTAGAGAGATGGGGTAAAAAGGTTTATACTTCTGCTACTCTTTCGGCCAGGGCCTTGAACTGTCAATTTCACATGATTCAGTACCAGGAATTTTTGTTAGATCAGATAAACAAAAAACTGTCTTCTCCTGAACCTTTAGATTGCAAGTCCCTTCAGGATTTGGTACATAACTCTCAGCAGGTCATTCCTTAAAATGTGGCTATGATGCACTGGAGGCTTCCTTTAGATCAGCTATGACTGGAACAGTGATTCGAAGGCATGCCTGGTTAAAAGAACAATCCTTACCAGACCATGTTAAGTCAAAACTCCTAGATGCTCCCCTGCACAGGAGGTTCTAAAGAAAGTGGAAGAAAAAGCAAAATCTGTCCAAACAGTCAAGGATTTCTTACAGGTCCAACCTCCGAGGTTTAGCCGAAATTGGCCTTCGAAGAATTGATCCTTTCCAGACAACTCCAGAGCCCAGAGAGGCAGAAATAGACGCCCCAGAGGCAGAGGTCAATCTAGGGGTGCCTACAGGGGACGTCAGTGGCAACCTACCAACCAGAGAAATACTGCCACAGATTCAACTACAACCACTTCCACAGGGCAGACACAATGACTTGGCTCTAGTTCCGCCTACCAGGGAACAACTGGAAGCACCCTTGGGTGGAAAGCTAGCCTTATTCTCCGACAACTGGCATTACATTACAGGAGACAAATGGACTTTACAAACAATAGACAAGGGCTACAGGTTTCACTTCCATACTTTACCAAAAAAGAGAGGAATGCCAAACCTACCACCAAGCCAAAAAACAGACGCTCTAAGACAAGTCAACAACTTACTAAGGATGAGAGCTATAGAAGAGGTACCACCTATGGAACAAGGCCAAGGATTTTACTCCAGGCTTTTCCTTGTACCAAGAAAAGAAAATCAATGGAGACCTATTCTAGACTTGTCCGCACTGAACACATACCTCATTGTACCAAAATTCAAAATGCTGACCCTCCAGCAGCTTCTTCCCATGCTGGGCAATGAGTCTTGGCTGGTGACTCTAGATCTCAAGGAGGCATACCTGCACGTCCCTATACAACCAGATTGCAGAAGACACCTCAGATTTCTTGCAGGATCAGAGCATTATCAATTCTCAGCATTGCCTTTTGGCTTATCTACTGCGCTCAGAGTATTCACGAAATGCCTGGCATCAGTAATTGCTCATTGCAGGCTTCAGGGAATTCAAATTTACCCATACCTGGATGACTGCCTAATACAAGCGGACAACAAGGCAAAATTAACAAAAGATTTGGAAAATGTCATACAACTGTTGCAAGCCTTGGGATACACAGTCAACATGCAAAAGTCAAGACTAGTACCATCCCAAAGGATAACATTCTTGGGTGCAGAACTGGATACATCAATTCAGATGGCTTTTCTCACAGAAGAAAAACAAAAGCAACTACCAGCCTACTTCATGACATTAACAACACAAACTCGGCTTACTGCAAGGAAAGTCCTGCAAGCCCTGGGCTACATGGCATCATGCATAATATTGGTTCCACATGCCAGGCTGCATATGAGAAAGTTACAATGGTACCTAAGGAATGTATGGTCTCAACACAAGCACAGTCTGGAAGCCCAGATTCCAATAATTCCATGCCTGAAGCAAGAATTCCTGTGGTGGGCTCAGGCCTGTCAGTGGAACAGAGGCTTGCCTTTCCACAAACCTCATCCAAGCCAGACCATCACCACGGACGCCTCAGACCTAGGATGGGGGGCACACATGGTGGACAAGTGTATTCAAGGCCTATGGACCCAAGACCAGCTGAATCTACACATAAATCTAAAGGAGATGTTGGCAGTGAAAAATGCGATCCAGGCATTCAGACCACTCCTTCAACGGGGTCATCTGCTGATAAGGACCGACAATACCACAGTCATGTGGTACATCAACAAACAGGAAGGTACACATTCATATCCTCTATGCCAGATGGCAATGGACCTGTGGAATGTGGCCCTGAATCTCAACATTCAACTTCAGGCCAGATTTGTACCAGGAAAAGTTCTACTGAAGATCAGAGAGGATCAGCCAAGGGTAATCCTGATAGCTCCAGACTGGCCGAGGCAACATTGGTACCCGCTACTGAGAAGCATGTCTCGGACACACACATGGCCTCTTCCTCTATGTCCCTTACTTCTAACACAGGACAACTACAAGATCCTACATCCAAACTTGAAAACACTGCAGCTAGCTGCTTGGAATATTGCATAAAACAAAATAACCCAGGTTTATACCAGAGGGTTAAGGACATTATCCTGGAGGCACGCAGACCTTCCACAAGGAAGACTTATTCAGCCAAGTGGAAAAGATACCTCATTTGCAGTGCAGCAAAAGGAGAAAATGTCTCATTGGCAAACATAGCACACATCCTGGAATATTTAGCAGAACTGTTCCACAATGGCCTGTCTTACTCCTCCATTAAGATTCATGCATCAGCAATTTCAGCACAATACAACATGGATCCTTCTGTCTTCTCTCATCCTCTACTCAGGCAGTTTTTGAGAGGAATCAAAAATGTAAAACCTCCAAGGAAACCACCTTTACCTACATGGGATCTCAACTTTGTGCTGGAAAAGTTAACACTTCCTCCTTTTGAACCAGCAGCAACAGCAGAATTACAGTTCTTGTCTTGGAAAACTGCTTTCCTGCTAGCAATCACTTCAGCAAGAAGGGTATCTGAGTTACAGGCGGTAATGGAAGTACAACCCTTCCTTATCTTCCATCAGGACAGAGTCTCTCTGAGAACTAACCCTACCTTTATGCCAAAAGTGGTCTCCAGAGTATCATTGAACCAAGCGATTCATTTACCTACATTCTTCCCCAACCCACAAAACAGGGGGGAAAGACTACTACATACCTTGGATGTGCACAGACAATTACGCTACTATCTGGACAGAACTAAGACCAGCAGAAAAACTGACCAGCTTCTGGTAGCATATGCAACAGGAATGCAAGGAAAAGCAATTTCAAAACAGACAATCTCAAAATGGATAGGAAATTGCATTCGATTTTGCTACTCTTTTCATGGAAAGACAACTCCTGAAAATATCAGACCTCATTCCACAAGAGCTACAGCCACCACTACAGCTTTCCTATGAGGAGTGGCTACCAAAGACATTTTAGAAGCTGCTACTTGGAGCTCCGTGCATACATTTGCCAAGCATTATAATCTTCCTTATATTCTAGATCCCGAGCAGGTTTTGCAACTGCTGTTTTGCAAGGGATCTTAACTACACCATCTTTATCTTAGTGCCTCCTCCCCCAGTTTGTCTATGGTATTCTACCCATATGTTAGGACTGCAGATGCATCCTTGAAGGACATAGTACAGTTTTATACCTACCATAAATGTAGATGTCTGATAGGTATGCATCTGCAGTCAGGATTACCCACCCTCCTTCCCCTCTGTGGTATTCCTAGGGTATTTACCACCTTTTTAGCTAGCTGGGGGAATCTATTATGGTGTATTTGTTTGTATATATATATATATATATATATATATATATATATATATATATATTTTCTTATATTGTTTGCTCTCTACTGTTTGGAATTATTTGCATTTATCCAAATTTAGCCTTCCTAGAGGGCACCTGGCATCTGGGGCAAGAAACACTGAGGAAAATGGCGTCGGCTGATGCCTTTATACCCAATAAACAGCAGCTATGACGTCGGGTGAAGTGCGACATCAGCCGAGGCCAGACCCAGACTTTGGAATCCGGCCGACCGAAGGGCTGCCTGAGGCAGGACAACCCATATGTTAGGACTGCAGATGCATACCTATCGGACATCTACATTTATGGTAGGTACAAAACTGTACTTTCTCAAGAGTCTGTTCCATTGAGCCACCCAGGATAGAGGTGCTAGGGAAGTGGTCCCATCCAGCAAGAATGAAGGCGAGATTGACAACTTAACATTGAGAAGTTATGTACCTACCATAACGTTCCATATTAGTTGTTTTCTCTCGCCTTCTTTCTTGCGTCCCGCCCACCATCCCCCTAGCCTGGTCAGACTGAGAAGATTGTTCCTCTTCCTTGAAGAGTCTTGATCCAATTTTCCAGCTAATCAGCTTACTAGTGTCACTAGATCAGGTTGGTCTTTTTCGGGGGATTATTATTATTACCTCTTCCTCCTCCTCTCCAGTTGGAGGAATATATTGCATAATTTTCCTTAGCTACCAAACGAGATCTGGGTAGTCATCGCCTTGCATCATGGGATATAGGGTTGCCTCGAGCCGGTAAAATTAGCTCTCGAGCTTTAGTAAGTGGCCGAGTCAGAGCCGAGGATCGGCTCCGAACCCATCCAGCAAGAAAGAAGGCGAGAGAAGACAACTAACATGGAACGTTATGGTAGGTACATAACTTCTCATTATTTTCTTTCATGCTTCAGCTGTCATGGTGCGGAAGGACTAGTAAAAGGCTGCAAAAAGGGGTGTACAGTTGCTGGTACGTTGAACAAGCTAGCCTTGAAATTTTGGGTAGTTCAGTGTTCATTTTGGATATTACATTCTCTCATAGTTTCTGCTTCATTTCACTATTTGTAACTAAAGTCTAACACCAGATATAATGTATATGAAGATATTCATATCAAACTGCCTGCTCACTTTTTCCCCTTCTTTGGCACCAACGACATTTTTTGTTTTGAGGATTATTCTGCCATTAGGCAGTGTACATGATAACAACAACGGGCCGGCGAGAAAGCGTGGTTGCGATAATGCGTAAGTACCAATTAATCTCTTATAAGGAAGCAGATATGCAGATGTTTACAGATACATGTAAAGGTGCAGGCTAGCAGGAACAAAAAGCTGAGTCCTTTCACTTTCTCTTGCAGTGGTCATGATAAAGAGTATTATGTGACTCAAACAGAATCTTCTCTTTTCTGGGAGTCTTTTTGTAAGAACACTTTTCACTATCTTCATGTTCTCCTCCTGAAGACTTCTTCCTTGGAAGACTTAGAAATTTTATTAGAGCATTCTACACTTGTATTGCAGGCAATCTCTCATCTCCAAATAAAATTTATAAAAACAATAAGATTCTGCGATTCAAATTAAACAGTTTATCTACTTTATAATACTTCCCTGGACATGATGAGTGGTAATACTTAAGTGTTCAGATAAGCAGGTGCTAGCATTATAATCAAGAGTACTAAATATGGTAAAAAGTGTACACAGCTTGTACTTTAGTTGTTACAGAGTTCTGTTTGGTGTATACAGGACAGTTTGTAAGCTTCTGATTGCTGTATCCAGGACTGTTTGTAAGCTTCTGAGCCCGCCAAGCCTTTCTGTGTTGGAGGGAAGCCTTCTAGCTTATTAGTGGGAGTGGTAAGCACTAGGTAGCCTATCTACCACAAGAGAAGTGGTTTCTGGCCCAGAAATTGTGTTTTTTTGGCCGTTTGGGCATTTTTTTTCATCTCTTTCAACTTTCTGATTTAAAAGCCTGCATTTGTGCTTGTTTCCCACCTTTTCTGTAACTAGTCTAGTCCAGATACAGACTTGCTGTATCCAGGACTGTTTGTAGGCTCCTGAGCAGTGCCAAAGTCTGCTCTTCAATTTGTCCTTTAGATTTACTAGTTCTCTCCTCTCCTCTCCTGCACTTATACCAGCTTATTAGTCTAGCACTTTACCAGACTTCTTGTAGCAATTATTGTAGCACACAAAAGTGATACTAGCACTAAACTTTCTACAAGGAAACAGATCCAGTACTTATTATCAATGCCCACCCCTCCAGACATGTCTAAAAATCAGTTTCCTGTGCTTTCTCCTATTAACCTGGTGAATCTGGGCATCTTAAGACAATGTAGCAACTGCCTCATGTACACTGACAACCCTCTCCTCTTACCTGCCAACACTCAGACTTGTGAGAGATGCACTTATGTATCCAAATTGAAACCCACTCACTCTCCAGCCAAGACCGGAATAGCTGGTCAAGAGGAGAAGGTCAACACTTGCACCACACCACATGGAACACATAGCCGTCCAGAACACACACGAGCAGTGCCTTCATATAAAAACATAAACCACACACCCAACTTAATGGAGGCTCTCAGTAAAAATCTACCCAAGCAGCAGAGACCTCCAAGGCAGAAACGCATTCGGCCACCACAACACAACACTAATCTCAAGACACATAACTCTCCTAAACAGTGTGCCACTCAACCAAAGCTCCTAAGGCAAAACAGCATGCCCAACACACTAGTCATAGGTGACTCGATAGTCCCACTCACTAGGTTGAATAATGAAAAAGTAACAGTCAGCTGCCTGTCAGGTGCCAGAATCTGTCATATAATGCACACACTCAGGTCCCTCAACAACAGGTACAAATATGACTCTGTCATTGTACATGTGGGTGTGAATGATCTGAGACATACCTCCCTGGACTACATGAAAAGAGACATGGAGGAGCTCTCAGATTATGTAGCCCAGGTGAGTATGACCCTAGCTCTGAGCAGCATCCTACCATCACCCAGAATAATACCACAGTACAAGCAGAAAATGATTGATTTCAACAATTGGCTACGTTTCTGGTGTCATTCTAAGGGGATCCAGTATCTGTCTGTCTGGGATGACATGATTGACAGACCTTGATGCATTGCCAGAGATGGCCTGCCTCTGTCACCCCTGGGCTTCCGGATACTGGCCAAGGCTCTTGCCACCCCTACAGTGCCTTTTTTAGGTGGTGTTCCAAAGACCAAATTACCACTATAACAGCTACAAACAAATGGAATCTGAGGGTCATGCTGCTCAATGCTAGAAGTCTAAATCTCAAAATGCACTCGCTCGAAGCACTCCTTAAAATGGAGAACATCGACATTTGTGCTGCAACAGGGACCTGGTTCAAGGCAGAAGAAAGCACCCCTGCACTACCAGGCTATAACTCATTCCACACCTTTCAGTCCCAGAACTTGGACTGAAGCTCCAAAGGTGGTGGTGTTTCCATATTCATAAAGGATGCACACACCTCCAGACTGGTAGCCCAACATAACGCATCAGAGATACCACAGGTGCAGCTAACATTGGGTAAGACAGCGATTCAGGTCATAGCCTGCTATAGTTCCCCAAACATGTCCCAAGACTCACACTCCACGTTCCTAAACACCCTAGAGAATATTAGGGTCCAATCTAATGCTCTCTTACTAGGCGACTTCAACTACCCCTCCATTAACTGGGAAAACTACTCATGTACCAATACAACTGCCCAACATTTCCTGGAGTTCATTAATTCCAATGCCCTGGACCAGATCATTCTTACCTCCACTAGAGGTAACAACAGCCTTGACCTGGTCATGACTAACATGGGCGACCATTGCTCTACACCAGTAGTCAGCTCCTCCCTGGTTAGATCCGACCACAAACTAATCACCTTGGAAATCCACAACCCCCCCCCCCCCGCAAAGGTAACCACCATGAAAAACTTCTCCAAAGCTAACTTTGGGGTCCTAAAAACAGAGGTGGCTAACTTCACAGCACCCATGCAAATGGAGAATAGTTGTAAGACCGCCAAATCATACACCAATGAACTTTACGAACAAGTACACAAATGCATGGATCTCGCCATACCCAATAGAACCAAGACGCACTCCTCCAAAAAAAGGAAGCCAATCTGGTGGTCCCCTGCCATAAGCAAACTCTACAACAGAAGGAGGAAATTGATGCGGAATAAGGTGAAGTCCCAAGACTGGAAAAACTCCTTTGTCAGCCTCAAAAAAAAGTTGAGATCCCTCATCAAATCCGCTAAAGCTAGCTATGAAAACAGAATTGCAGCAAATAGTAAGGACAACCGCAAGGCCTTTTATAGTTATGTAAAGAATCTCCACGGCAATACCCAGATTTGCTCTGAGCTACTGAACAATGGTACCTCCTATAACAAGCCAACAGATATTGCCAGTATACTGGCTGACAGATTCAGTGCCAACTTTACCCCTCTCTCGCCCCCCTAAAGGACCAATCACAATACCAGTAGATTGCAGGCACCCAGTATTACTGCTGCACAGGTTAAAACACCACTGTCCAAGGCCAAGAATACAGCTTCTTTGGGACCTGACAATATCACTGGCTGTGTTCTACATGAACTACAGAGTGAACTGGCACCTCACCTGTGTGCCTTGTGCGATCACAGCCTCACCTCAGGCTTTGTCCCTACCGAATGGCGCACTGCTACAGTCATCCCTCTCCACAAAGGAGGAGTGACTACAGACCCTGGGAATTATCACCCCATTAGACTGACGAGCCTGATATGCAAAGCTATGGAATGCATCATCATGGACCTAATAAACAAGAATATAGGGACTCTCCAAACTCTGGATCTGACACAGTTTGGTTTTGTGAAGAGTAGATCATGCCTGCTCAACTTGGTCGACTTCTTTGAGTCAGTCACCAGATCTGTGGATGAAGGCAAGGTGGTTCATACAGCCTACCTTGATCTGGCCAAGGTTTTTGATACCATTCCCCACTCAGGAATCATAGAAAAACTCACTAAGCTAGGCATCGACCCCTATATCACTAGGTGGATTGCAAACTGGCTCACAGAGTGAAAGTAGCTGACTCCAAGTCAGACTGCTGACTAGTCACGAGTGGACTCCCACAGGGTTCAATCCTGGGTCCTCTCCTGTTTAGCATCTACTTCTCTGAAGTCCAGGCCAACATGAAGGGACTCTGGCTGACAAAGTTCGCAGACGATTGCAAGTTGGGAGCTATTATTAACTTCCCAAGTGATGTTGACATCCTGCAGAATGGCCTCACTGAGACCAACAACTGGTATCAGAACCATGGCCTTAAGCTCAATGCCAAAAAATGTGCCATCATCCCCTTTGGGAAAACCCCGTTTCCCATGATTTATCACATTGATGGTAGTCCATTTAACACAGAAGGCATTATAAGAGGTCTGGGAACACAGGTTGACAGCAACCTTTCTTTTGATCACCACATTATCACTGTGGTCAGAAAGTCCTTCTATGTGGCACATCACATTGCTTAGGGTTTTGCATCCAGAAAGAAAGAGGTCATTGTCTCCCTCTATTCTTCCTTCATTAGGCCAATCATTGAGTATAATGCCCCATTTGGCATGTACCTCACTAGACACCTGCAACAACTGGAGAGGCCGCAAAAGTACCTCACAAAGAGGATAATAGGCCTTAAACACTTGTCCTATATGGACAGGCTCAAAAAACTCCAACTATTCTCTGTCTCATATCACCTACTTAGAGGCGATGTCTGCTTGACTTACAAAGCCATGTCTGACCCAGCTATTTTAGAAATGCTACATCTAAAGAAATCCCAATCCCTCCACACCACATGCTCCAGAGACCTCAACCTCATTACCACAATTAACAGAACAGGCTGGAGGGACAGGTTCATAACCCAGAGACTCCCCATGCAATGGAATAGACTTCCCATACATGTCAAGCAGAGCACCTTGCTGACCCTCTTCAAGAGAAATCTTGATGAGTGGATGGGAAACAGAAAATTCACCCCATGGATAACTCCAGTGGCTCTACTCAACAGAGGCACTGGGAACTAAGGTCAGGTGGTACTATGCCAGGTAAATCCTATGGCTAGGCTTTTGTTTCTACCTGTACTTCATCACATGCTTTCCCAGGCAGTGAAAGAATCAGTTTCAAATTCCCAGGTGGGGAAGAGTTTTTATTCTATTATGTTCCTAGTG